>NC_084831.1:132599585-132932085 GCF_033115175.1 Lepus europaeus | reverse complement strand
AACGTGTCCTTCAGGGTTGGCTTGAGAAGTAAAATCCCTCCAGACGTTCCCCACCGACTGCAACAAGAGGAGGCTTGTTGGGGGAGGAGCAGAGGACCAGGTACACTGAGGTTTGGCGTGGGGGACCCTGTGGGTGTTGCTGGATTTCAGGGAAACATCAGAGGCAGGTGTCCACACCGGGGTCAGCAGCAAGTGGATGGTGTTGTGCAGCCATGAGAACAGGTCAGGCGTACACAAAAGAAGTGAATTTCAGCAGATTACAGCAAGGGGTCCCAGGCTGGACTCTTGAGACTGCCCAAGACATCTGGGAGAGGTAGAGGCGTGAGCCAAGGACACTGGGTCCCAGCGCAGCCGCTCAGGAAGCAGCTCAGCCATGATGAGCAAACGGACGCCAGGGATTTGCTTCTTCTAAACCCGCAGATCATTTGTCTGAATACCGTACTGACCACCAAGTGGGTCTCCAACTTCCCATCCAACTCATTGGTCCCCTGAGCCATTGGTGTGGGTCTGACATACTTGGACCATTTAAACGGACTCAGCCCCACCAATGCACAAATCTTTCTCACCGCACTTTTTTGTTTTGTTTTGTTTTGTTTTAAAGATTTTATTTTATTTATTTGTTTGAGAGATAGAGTTACAGACAGAGGGTGGGAGAGACAGAGAGAAGGTCTTCAATCGATTGGTTCACTCCCCAAATGGCTGCAGTGGCCAGAGCTGGGCCAATCCAAAGCCAAGAGCTTCTTCTGGGTCTCCCACACAGGTGTAGGGGTCCAAGCACTTGGGCCATCTTCTACTGCTTTCCCTGCCCATAGCAGAGAGCTGGATCAGAAAAGGAGCAGCCGGGACTCGAACAGGCATCCATGAAGCCTCTTGACCCAGACTGGAAATTGTAGCTGCAGCAGCCTTGTTGATCACCACTCAGCACAGCAGAGGTGGGAAGAGCGAAGTGCGAGTCCCGTGCCTCAGTTCCCCTTGATTGGGAGCAGGATGTTGGAAGCTCAACCCCTCCCCGTAGGTGCGGTGAGCTTAAGAGATGCAATTGACGAAGGTGCCTCTCGCTCAGCTCCTGCCGGGTTACCAGGAGGCTGGCTTTGCCGAGTCCTCGCATTAAACTGATGGATGGCTCAGCGCGCCTGCAAGAGGCGTTTGGCTCCGTGTCAGAGCTCCCATCACAGAGGCCTGAGCTATGAGATTTGAAAAATGGTTTGGATGAAAAAATGGACTCTGTTCCATAATAAATTATAATGATGCTTTGTGTTTAGGGAGCATCCTTTGGCTGAGGGAGCTGCAAGTTCTTTATGGGTATTAACTCGCCTCTCTCACCAGAGAGAAGATAATTTTGTCGATTCAATATTTTTGTATCTGTTTCTTCTCTTTGATGAGGAGAGGAGAACGGTGAGCTATTACAGAGATGCTTCCTTGTATTAATTTGGAGACCATAACTCTGCCTTCATTTTTTGAGAAATATAGTGATGCCTAAAATGTCTGTGTATGTGCATTTATATGTCGCTATGAGTGTCGCAGCTACATAAATATTTAATTTTTATGATCTAAGCCTTTCCCTCCATTTCCATGAGCCAGAATTTATTAGCTACTGAACCATGGAGCTATTATTATTTGCTTTTGCACCTAAATGATTTAAAAGTCAATTACGAATTGGAGAAGGGGATTGGACCGCTGTGGCGGGTAACACGGCTCCCACACTTCCATTTGTTCCCGAATGTCTGGAATGAGGAAGTGTGCAAGGTGGAAACAGTCACAGATGCACCTACACTGATATTACACTGACCAGCCGGAAAGTCCTGGGTCATTCGCAGAGGAGTAGCCTGCCCGGGCTTCATCTGGGCAGGTTAAGGGAGCAGGGAGCGGAGGACAGGGGGTATGCAGGCAGATAAACAAATCTGAGGAGCAAGCAGAACTCTAGGGCTGTCGAAAATGATGACTTAAAACTAGATGAGGGGCCGGCGCTGTGGCGTAGTGGGTAAAGCCACCGCCTGCAGTGCTGACATCCCATATGGGCGCTGATTCTAGTCCCAGCTGCTCCACTTTTGATCCAGCTATCTGCTACAGCCTGGGAAAGCAGTAGAAGATGGCTCAAGTCCTTGGGCCCCTGCATCCATGTGGGAGACCTGGAAGAAGCTCCTGACTCCTGGCTTCGGATCGGCTCAGCTCTGGCCATTGCAGCCAATTCGGGAGTGAACCAGCAGATGGAAGACCTCTCTCTCTCTCTCTCTGCCTCTGCCTCTCTGTAACTCTGCCTTTCAAATAAATAAATAAATCTTAAAAACAAAAACAGGTAAGGCAGGGCTGCTGCTACCAATCAGCCCCTGACATGGGTTCTGCTCTGGAAGCTGAAAGGGGTGAAACAGGAGCCCGACCTTCTGATGTCTTAGCGTTAACCGGCCAATCAAGGCACTCATCCTATTGAGCTCAATAGCCTGATGAATCCTCACCTGATGTTTTCACAGTGCCCACCTCGAGCACTGTAATTGCTGCCTGGCATGAAGCATACACACACACACACACACACTCATGTATGTATGCACACACATGGACATACATGAGTGTCCAGCAATATACATTTACCTAACTAGTCATGTCAACATACGTGCACGGATTTCAAAACGTTTTGCCCTAAAATAAACTCATGTTTAAGTTCCATTTTCCATGAATTTTTTAAAATATGTATTCATTTATTTGAAAGGCAGAGTTACAGAGAGGCAGAAGCACAGGCAGAGAGAGAGAGAGAGAGAGAGGTCTTCCATCCGCTGGTTCACTCCCCAACTGGCCACAACGGCCGGAGCTGCACCGATCCGAAGCCAGGAGCCAAGAGCCTCTTCCAGGTCTCCCATGAGGGTTCAGGGGCCCAAGAACTTGGGCCATTTTCTACTGCTTCATGAATTTTTAAAAGTACCTTCATATATGTATATATATACACACATGTGTTTTTTCTCTCATGAGTGAAACTAAACTTTATTTTCAGTGGCTCTTTAAAACAGGGCAAATGCTGGGGAGGAAGGAAGTAGGGAAAGGAATAGTTACTCTGTTGATTATCTCTACGTGGGGATTTTCCATCAACAGTGGCTCTGAAGTTAAATGGTTAAGAAGATGGACTTTAACACATAGAACCACGTAGCACTTGGATCAGTCCAAAGCAACTGAATGTTCCCTCCCTCCCCAAACAAGGTCACAATTAATTCTAGCAAATGGACAAGAGTTCAAGAAGGTGGGCCTCTTCTCTTGGTTCATCTGTTTGGTTCTAGATCCTTCTTTTTTATTTATTTATTTATTTGAAAGTCAGAGTTACACAGAAAGAAAAGGTGAGGCAGAGAGAAAGAGAGAGAGAGAGGTCTTCCATCTGCTGGTTCACTCCCCAGATGGCCGCAATGGCCGGAGCTGCATCGATCTTCCACTGCTTTCCCAGACCATAGCAGAGAGCTGGATCGGAAGTGGAGCAGCCAGGACTTGAACCAGCGACCCTATGGGATGCTGGCACTGCAGGCTGGGGCTTTAACCCACTGTGCCACAGCACCAGTCCTACTGCTGGCCCCTCTAGATCCTCCTAAGCACCATGGTTGGTACCAGTCACGAACTGTGTGCAGAGCCAAAGACCCCCGAGCTGCCGCCCAAGCCCCTGGTGAAACCCATGAGGTCTGAGGCTCCGTCTCCGCAGCTGGCTGATGCCAGAATAAATCGAATGTGTTGCCAGCAGCCTGAGCCCGAAGAGCAGAACTCCAACAAAGAATTTCTATGCAGTGAATATCACTTAAACTCCTCTTAAAGTTGGAGCTGGTGTCAAAGTCCAAAAAGAGCAATATTCCCCTGCAAGTGCTGTCAGCAGTGTGTGCCTGAGCCTGGCCATGCATCATCGGAACACTCAGATTAGCAGAGGAGAAGCCTGGTGAGTTAATATCACCCAGCTGACTGTTCCACGCACCGCTGTAACCGTGGCCAGAGAAATACGGAGAGGGCACGGCCAGCCATCAGTGACTGCCAGTGGCTGGATGCTCAGCTTCCTGGCAGCCTGGGCTGGATAAATTATCCCTGCTGCTTAGGAAATCAATAAATCCCCTGGAATATTTCAGGAAAACTGATCTTTACTGCCCCGGCACAGAATGGCAGAGTAGGAGAAACGCTGCAGGCGAAGAGAAAGGGGGTGGTAGAAGGACCCATGAGCGGTGTTCTTCCTTATCTCTCTCACAGCTTGCAGGGCACCGGTGACCCCGGGGAGGCTGGCGTGGCCAGTGCCGGGGGACTTTCTTGTCCTTCTTTGGACAGGTCTTGAAAGGAAGGGAGGGAGAGGGACTGAGTGAAGGGAGGGAAGGGGAAGGAGACATATGGACAAGGATGGTGAGGGTGAGGGTGAGGGTGAGGGTGAGGGTGAGGGTGGGAAAGTGAGCAGCTATGAAACCCACAGCAAGGAAATAAGAGTGAGCGAGTGTGTAAATCCTATGTGGCTCTCAAGCACACCTAAAAATATATATTTGAAAGGCAGAGTTACAAAGAGAGAGGGAGAGAGGTCTTCCATCTGCTGGTTCACTCCCCAAATGACCACAGTGGCCAAGGCTGAGCCAAGCTGAAGCCAGGAGCCAGGAGCTTCATCCGGATCTCTCATGTGAGTGCAGGGGCCCAAGCACTTGTGCCGCCTTCTGCTGTTTTGTAGGTGCATTGGCAGGGAGCTAGATTGGAAGTGGAGCAGCTGGGACTTGAACCTATGCTCATACGGGAAGCCGGTATCTTGTTCTACAGGGCACACATTCTAGATAAACATTGTGACCTTGCAGCCTTTGTGCTGAGGGTACCTCTGTTGTCCTTTCCTTTTGCTCTTTGTATCGTAATCAAACATTTTTGCGTCTAAAACAGAGGCCACCGAAGCTCTGGGTTGGTGCTGCCCCTCCCTCCCCAGTGGTTTCAAGAGCGAGAGCACCTGCAGGTGTAGTCCTGCCTCTCTGCCCTGCCTTCTGCCCCTCACCCCACTTTCTGCTTTCAGAAAGGGAGGGGGGCTGCAAAAGAGAAAAGCGGCTTTGGGGAGCTCAAAGCATAGGGGCTCCTAACTGCTCTAGGAGCCAGCACCTTTGCCAGAGCAGGAAGCAGCCAGTCCTGGGCCCAAGAGAAACTCCTCCAAGAGAGCCATTCTTGGGAGATGCAACCCCTAGAGATGGTCCCAAGTGGAACAAAATCCATCCCCTGAAGAAAACCAGGGTTTGGGGGAGTGCGCCATGTAGCAGCCCCTGTCCTTGCAGCAAGCGTTGGTCAAAAGCCTGTGAGAGGCCCAGGATGGAAATGTGAGCTGCCGTGAACACAGCACAAGCTGGAAGAGCCCTCCCCACCCCCGCAGCCCCGGCCCCGTACCCCTCCCTGCCGGGGGGGGGGGGTTTGAGCTCGAGGAGACTGGCATCAGCGTGGGGGAAATTATAACGTTATTATTTCTGTTTACCAATTAGGCTTCTCAGAAGGAGGCAACTTTAAAAGCAGCTTTATTATTCCCCACTGAAAAGACATTTGCTGCGAGCCACAAGGGGCACTTGCCCACATGCCCCATTAAGCGCAGGAGGTGTCCCGGATACACAAGCAGGTGCCCTACCAGCCAGTGTCGGGAGTGAGTCCCAGGAGCGTTTTGTCATCTGGAACGAGGGGAAGGCCAGTGCCAAGGCTGCGAGCATCTTAGCTCCGCAAACAAAACATTCAAACCCACAAGCTCCCTTCCATCTTCACCTTTCCCCTCCAGGACGCACTCCACTCCCCGAACAAGAATCTGTTAACCAAACGAATCACTGTTTTCAATTCCATAGTTTGACATTCTTCTTCACGCGCTAGTTTTAGGGAATAGATGTTTGTAGATTCAGATCAGCTTCTAACCAATCATTTCAGTGCGGTCTGGTTGTTTTGTTTTGTTTCACGTTCACAAGTTTGATTTTGTCCCATGCAATAAGGACGCTTTGAATTAGATGTCCAATTAATAAGCTAGCAAGATTCAAGTTGCCACTGCAATGGAGGCCGACGTGCAGAAGCAGGAGAGACACAAATTACAAACTCAGATTCTCCATCGCCCAGCAGCCTGGCTGCATGAATCTGTCTTTGATGTTTGGTGAAGAACGGTATGCGTGTCACCCTCCCTCTGCCGTTCTCCTTTTAAGAAAAAGAAATGATGGCTTTTTTTTTTTTCCAGCTCTCCCCCATCCAGACTTGAAGGGCTTGGGCTTTTGAAGTCAGATGGGAGGCAGGAACGGAAGCTCCTAATTGGCTGCTCCTGGTGTGCTTCATGGAAAGGCAGCCAGGGTAGTGGGGGGCTTCCGAGTTTGCTGCGTGCACCTGGCCTGTCTGGGGATTAAGAGAAGCTTGCTGGCCGCAGGCCACAGGTCACACTGCAGACTCGACTGTAATTCCCCCCGGAGACTCCCGCACCACAGCGCACAGAGGGACCGTCATGCTAAACAGCCCAGCGCCGCTTCTGCTCAGTGGCCGTGCGGCAGGAAAGCTTGCCAGGGGGCTCCGGGGCCTGCCCATCCTGAGAGAGAGAGAGAGAGAGAGAGAGGGAAAGAGAGAGAGAGAGAGAGAAAGAGAGAGAGAGAGGGCTGGCTGGCTCCAGAACAAGGAGCACTCCTCCAGATCCTTAGGCTGCCAGGCGACATGTCACCCAAGGCTGTGCTAAGGGACAGGCATGACGCTGCGTCGGCAGTAACCATTGGGTGGAAGAGGAGACGTTGGAGAGCAGAGGGAAAAATAAGGCTGATTGATAGGGCAGAGGGAGGGAGAAAAAAGTTGGGGAAAGCCAACAGAGAGGGGAACCTGGCGAAGGTCCAGCCCCACAGGCAGGGGTGGACCTCTGGGTGAGGGGAGCAGTCTGCTCCTTCACAGCTCGCCCCACTATCGAGAGACCCCCTAGGACCCATGCCGTCCCGGTTTGCTGTGAACCCACAGGAAGACATCTTCCCTCTGGGTTTAGACCCCTGCGAGAAGCAGGGTGTGCCCCTGGCGTGTGTGGACAACATTCACCCACTCACTCACACTCACAGGCACACAGAGACCCCCTGGCCCCACTCCACATGGAGGGTAGCCACAGCGGGGAGGCCCCGCCCTGCCAGCACTCCTGCCCATTGCTCCCCCTGTTCCCTAACCACGCGGGGCCAGTGCGGCACACAGAGGCCTCTCCTGTGGTCACAGGGCCGCAGCTGTGTTCCGGAAGGCGTTCCAGAGATGGTGGGCAGTGACCCAGAGCACCCCACGCCCGACCTGACCCTTGCCCTGGACTGTGAAAGGGGAAGGTTGGCTCCCGTGGGGGATGAGGGCACAGAAGGCCAGCTCCATGCCAGCTGGTCACAGGCCAGCCTGTGACAGTGGCCAAGGTCCCTATGGCTTGCACCTGCTAATTGTTCCACCCTCCTCCTGTTCTTGCTTCTGATACTGTGAACTGGGCAGCACCGGCCTTCAACTCCAGCACCCCCAAAGTCCTCAGAGCTATCTAGGTGTTTTTTGGCCTAGGGAGCTGCTATGGAGCTGGGGTGGGGTTGGAAGGTTAACACTGGCATCTAAAACACATGGCTGCCTGCTTCCTCTTATTTCACAATCATATATATTGTAGAACTTGGAAAGGAAGGGAAGGCATAAAAAAAAAATCTAAGTCCCTTGCCATTTCAGAAACCCAAGGTGGAACTGGTGTGGACTGGACGCCTCTCGCTTGTCCCCAGCAGTGTCCAGGGTTCCAGCTGTCTGTACCTGTCCTATAAACCCAGGTTTAGCATCAAGTCCAAACAGCTCTGGAGTGCTGCAGGTGCTGTGGGTGGATTTCATTGGTCCCTGGCCTTCTGGGGTAGATGTCCTGAGGACCTGAATTATGTCCCCCACCCCCGCAAAGAGCAGGAGAGGAGGTGACAGGCCCAGGGCACACTGCAGGTGCCCTACATGGTGCAATAAGGCCAGGCTGGGGGTGGATGGTTCACACGGGGGTGGCTGCAGCCCGCAGCTGGGCTCTCAGCCCATGGTCACCCACCAGCCCCGCATGTCTGGGGGCCTTGCACCCGTTGCCTACGAGGGTTCGTGCATGGGTGGGCTGGGCACCCAAGAGCTGCCAGGCTGCCAGACTGGAAAGCCCAGTGGGCTCCCTACTGGCTCTTGCCTGGGGCCACGCAGGTCCTCCCTCCCACACCTTGCTGCCCACAGGGGCAGGGGCTTCTGCAGGTCGGTGCTATGTCTCTTACCTCGGACAAAAAGCCTGAAGTCGTGACATCTCTGCTTGCCAGACTTTCAAAGAACTAGGGATGGTGATTGGCAAATACCAAGATGGGAGTCAGTGCCTGGTGGGCTCAGCCCCAGTGGGGGATACTTGCCTGCCTCTATCCTTCATTCATTCATTAAACCCTTAGGATTCCCACTGCGTGCTAGCTAGAGGGATTAAATATGTGCCAGACTTTATAGAGTTCTCAGTTTTTAAGGACAGACCTGTCATCAAATGATTGATGAAAAAGCTGTCAAGAACCACAGAGAAAAAAGTTATATTACCACAAACGCATTTTAAAAAAGAGGATGTTAACTACATTTTCAAATAACATTCTCAATATGTTTTTCTTCACCCTCCAGACACCGTTTCGGGAAGACCTTCTAAATTTAAAGCAATGAATCCACTTGTTTAATGTGAAAAAGTTCAAGAAATACACTACAGAGTGGCCAGAAGTTTGGAAAAAGAGAAAGTAGTGTATTTCTTCTATCTTTTCTTCAAAATATTTTGTTTATTTACTTAAAATGCATGAGGGGAGAGTGAGACAGAGAGAGAGGGAGAGAGGGAGAGATATCAAGAGAGATCTTCCATCTGCTGGTTCACTCTCCAAATAGCCACTAGAATGTGGCTTGGCCATGCCAAAGCCAGGAGCCAGAAACTCCATCTGGGTCTCTCATCTGGGTGGCAGGGGCCCAAACACCTGAGCCATCACCTGCTGCCTCCAGAGCGTGCATTAGCAGGAAGCTGGATTGGAAACAGGGTGGGGCCTAGAACCTACACATTCTGATATGGGATGTGGGTGTTCCTAGTGGCGTGTTAGCTACTGCAAAACACTGACCCTTAGTTCTTATACCTTTTAAAAAGATTAACAATCGGACCCACTTCTGCAAGATCTCTGCAGGTTGCCAGAAAACTGTTGACTGAATCTGAAAGTGGAAGGCACATTCTGTCGAACAGCACTTTACTTTGTGACTAGGTGCCCTGCAGAAGGGACAGAGATGGAAGGGAAATGAGTTGTGCCTGAAAGTCGCGTGGTTTTCCCAGAGGAGGAAACATTTGAGCTGAGCCTTGGAAGCTGGGTGTAAGTTTGCCAAGCTGAAGATTTCAGTGGGAGGATGGGTTGAACAGTCTGATAGGAAGCAGTGGGCTGGGCCTCCCACGAGGCTGGCAGCTCCTCTCGGGGGAACCTCAGAGGCCTGAGGTTCTTTGTAGAGTCCCCAGGAGATGCTGTGCTGGGTGACATCTCTGCCCCCACAGGGTCTAGGTCTGAGTCAAAGGCAGGGCAGGAAAACCTGCTCGTGGGTACAGAAGACCAATGAGAAAGGCATTCATCTCTAATAGACTCAGGTGCTGTAGTCTCTGGAATCCACTCACCCACGCGAGAGCCAGGGCCAGCCACACGGGGTCAACAGAGAAGGTGAAAGGCATGCTTGGGAATCTGACACGTGGCGACTTTGTAGTTTTTAAAAGATATTATTTATTTATTTATTTATTTAAAAGGCAGAATGAGAGACTTCTGCCGGGTCACTCCCCAAATGGCTGCAATGGCAAGGGCTTGGACCAGAGCAAAGCCAGGAGCCTAGAATTCCATTCTGGGCCTCCCACGTGTGTGGCAGAGGTCCAAGTCCTTGGGCCATCGTCCGCTGCTTTTCCAGGAGCTTTGACAGGTATGCTGGGTTGGAAGTGGAGCAGCCGGGATTTGAACCTGCATCGCAAGCAGTGGTTCAACCTGCTGTGCCACAACACCAGCCTTTGACTTTGCAGTTTTTCTCCAGATGAGGTTGAATGCTGCATCCCTGAGCAGGGCACGGCTGGAAGGAGTTTGTGTTATTAACACAGTCATATAAATGATTATATCAACAGCTTTATTCCGGAGGTGGAGAATTACAGAGCCAAGTCACTTCCCTAAGGACATATACTTTGGGTGATGCCATTGGCCAAGGCTCGGGTAAAAATGATCTCTCCAGTGTCTTTCAACTCTTTGGGCTCTTGGAAACAGAAGGTGCACAATTCATTCGGTTTCCTGTATTAATGACCATTCATGGATCAATCAGTGTCTCTGTCACCCACAAGCAACTATGTAATTACTGGGTATGGCTGTTGGCTAAAAGGGAGCTGGTATGCTGATTAGAAACAAAATAACCAGAAACCATCCTGAGGAAAGAATTGATACAAGGAGCCTTCTCACAAAGCACACATTGTGCTTAGAAACAGTGGAGGCAGCTGAAGCCCGCGGGGGCTGGAGCTAGGAAGGAAGGAAGCCTTAGGGGAAGGAGCAAGCCTTGGGAGGGCTAGCAAAGGACTGCGGGGGGGGGGGGGGGGGGGCAGCATCTGGGGTGGGAGCGTGGAGCAGTAGTTAGGACTCTGGAGTGGCCGTGCCCTTTCGCTCACAGCTCCTTCCAGATGGGGCCGAGAAATTTTGCAGGATAACAGGGGCAAGATGCTTGCTCTGTTCTTTCCCCTTGCTGGTCACTGGGGTCTGTTTGGGAACAGTTGACGACCCCTGCAGGGTGCACTAAAGCATGCTACAGATTGTTCCGCAATCTGGGGTCTGAGCAGCTCTGAGCAGTCTGTGGTGCTGTGCCAGGAGCCAAAGAACTACAGAGCTGGTGCTGCTGCAGTGTGGAGCCTCCACCCCAGCTCCTGCCCCAGCCAGGCAGGCACCTCACTCCTGCCTTCAGAATCTCCCAGAACAAGTCCCAGTGCGGAGGTGGGGAAGTGGGGGGGAAAGGTGGGCAGGAAGGATGATTTCCAGGCCAGGCACCAAGCTGGTCCGCAGAGAATGATTGCATATTGAAGAAAGCAAAGCTACAAGGAGAAGCACAGATTTCAGGACTGCCATAGTGATATTGGAAACAGTCGCTCTTTAGGGATTCATGTTAGGGATGGTAGGACATCTACATGACAGGCTATGGATATGGCGCATTGCACGGAGCAGACACAGAGCTAAAGCCCCTCTCACAGGGCATTTCTCCTTGGGTTGCTCTGTCCCTAAGAGACAGAGCTCTGGGGCTGTCTGCACCCAAGGCACCCATCTGCAAATGTCCAGATGGGGCTAGAAACAGTCCTAGAATCTTCTAAACTTATCCACCCAGAAAGCTGTAGCACCGGCACAGCCTGCTGCCTGAGGTCATAGGGAGCAGGCGACAAGGTGGATCCCAAATATGGTGCTCAGCTGCTCTGGGGTGACGCTGGAACCGTGACCCCACAAACCTTGCAACATTGCTAAGGACTAGGTCTGTGCTATAAACCAAGAGGAGTGAACAGACCCCTTCATCTTGGAACCTGCTCCACCCCCTCGCCCTAGAATTGGCAAAATTCTCTCTGCATCTGTAGTTTTCACCAGGACCGTGTCCAGCAACCTGGTTAGCTCAAGTCCGAGGAAAACCGAAAAAGCTGTTGGGACGCGGCGACGAGAGCTGCTGGTCGCTGTGCTCACCGCTGTCCAGGGTTGGAGGCACGCGATTCTCTGGCAGTGCAAGGCCCAGCAGCTGCCCCACTCCTGAGGGTCTCCACGTGCTGGGTGTGGGAGCCAGGATGTTCCTGAATGCAAACGTTGGGGGCTCCCGAGGGAAGACGGCTTTGACGACACAGGAGTCCCCCCTGTGAGAGCACAAAGACCCCGGGCTTCCTCCACGCGTGCAACAGCGGGAGGCTGCGTGGGGGCTGGATAGCCTAGGACCGGCGCCCCGGGCGCGGACAGCAGTGAGCCAGGCTCACCCCCATCCCTAACCCATCCCCACCCCATCCCCACCCGGGTCGCTGTCCCCACCGCAGCCAGGCCCCAGGGACGGCCGTCTCCCGGCCTCTCAGCCCCCTCCGCACCCCGCCGGCTTCTCGGCGCAGGGCGTGGGGGCGGGTGCGGTTCGGGGCGGGGGACCGCAGTGGGGGCGGCCGCCGAGGGTGCGAGTAGCTCAGATGCGAGATCACGGGCGATAACCCCGGGCCTGGAGGGCTTTGCTTTTGACAGGAAACCTCGAGCGAGGAGACGCGGCGGCCCGAGGTGGGGGGATGGGGGCGGGCGCTGCCAGAGCCGCGGTGCGTGGGGAGCCCCCGCCGGCTGCGCCCTCGGTGGGGAGGCCGGGGCCCAGGGCGTGAGCGCGACCGGGGCTTGCGTGATCGGGCCCTCGGGTGACTGTTTCACAAGGTGGCGTTTCCTCCCTGCTTGGGGGCCTCGCGAGGCTGCTCCAGGGGGTGCCCTCCTGGGCCCCAGGGGCGCCCTCCGCAGCCTGGGGCCGGCAGGACAGTCCCAGAGAAGGGGCGAGCGGCGAGCGCGGCAGGGACATCCCCCAGGATCCCCCTTGGGCACGCGGGTCTACGCTGCCTGCTGCCTGGGGCGA
Source organism: Lepus europaeus (assembly GCF_033115175.1). Classification (NCBI taxonomy): domain Eukaryota; kingdom Metazoa; phylum Chordata; class Mammalia; order Lagomorpha; family Leporidae; genus Lepus; species Lepus europaeus. Next base: position 132,919,530 of record NC_084831.1, on the reverse strand, counting down.
TGGGATCTGAACCAACTTCACCTGCCAAGCTGGGCTGGTGCTCGGGTACGGGAGGTGCTGCGCCCTGCGTTGCAGAAGCATCCCTCGTGCCTCCAGCCCTGGATAGCGGTGAGCACAGTGACCATGCCACTTGCCCGCAGCCCTCATCGCCACGTCCCTCTGCACAGGGAATCACAGGCCCCGGCTGACATTCTTGTGAGCGGCCATTGTAGCTCAGGTCCCCACAGAGGTCCTGAGCCATGGCCAAGTTCAAGGCACATGGCCGGATGACCAGTACGGGGTCTCTCTCTGCCTGGCTGAGAACCGCACTGCTCTCACCTCTTTTGTTTCAGACTTCAGGTCCTTGGTGTGCCTTCTTTTTTTTTAGTACTATAAATGTAATAAATCATCATAAGAGCTTCAAGCAGTACAAAAAGTGTGAAGTAGAAAATAATGAGTTCTCTGGATATCCTATTGCCCTGGCTAGTTGCAGAGATAACTTGTGTGGGTGTAGATATTCACATATTTTTAAACATGTTATTTATTCAAACATTTTGGGTGTAAAAAAAAATAGCATGATTCACTATTTGCACCCCTTGTAAGTGTTCATGGGAGGAGCTGGCATCAGCACTATCTGGTCACAACAGCAACTCCATCGTGACAAGTTTGTATGTATGTTGTATGTGGACAGTCTACATGGCATTTGCCTTAAAAAAAAAAAAAAGATTTACTTATTTATTTGAAAGGCAGAGTTACAGAGATGCAGAAGCAGAGAGAGACAGAGCGAGATCTTCCATCTGCTGGTTCACTCCCCAGATGGCCACAATGGCCGGAGCTGCACCCATCCGAAGCCAGGGGCCAAGAGCTTCTTCCAGGTCTCCACATGGGTGCAGGGGCCCAAGGACTTGGACCATATTCCACTGCTTTACCAGGCCATAGCAGAGAGCTGGATTGGAAAAGCCAGGACTCGAACTGGTGCCCACATGGGATGCAGGCACTGCAGGCGGCGGCTTAACCCACTACTCCACAGCGCCGGCTCCAACATTACTGTTTTATATACATATATTATACCTACCATTCTAGAGCCTTGCTTTATTTTTCAGTAGGTTTTTTTTTTTAATAATAATTGTGGCGATCTCTCCGTGGTAACACATACAAAACTCTAAACTGCTTATTTTTTTAAACTACTATATAGCGTCGGCTTTTTTTTTTTTTTTTTTTTTTGCTTCTGCAAATAATGATAACCTTTTTTTGTACATATAGCTCTGTAAACTGTGGAAATTCATCTGTAGAGCAAGTTAAATTCTTAGAGAAATGGCCAAATCCTGCCTGGAATTTTGACTTGGGGTGGGGGTGGGGGATTTGCTTTAGAGTGGAGTTCTTTGATGCGGTGCTGATGTTCACAGATGTGCAGGCCTTGTGCTGGGCGAGGAAGAACAAAGGCCTGGCCAGCCCAGCCTCTCTCTCCTGTGCCCACCACGAGGGTGTGTGTGCCTGCGGGGGAGTCACTCCACCTCCCTGCCCTCCAGCCCCTTTATCTACAGAGCGGAGCGCACCCGGGCTGCTCAGCCCACTGCTGTGATGTCAGGAAACAGAATCCTTACAAGGGGTCTGTCGGCCGAACGTGGGGAGCAAATGTTCGCTCTGACCACAACTGTTCTGAACTCAGTCTCTGCAGCCAGCCAGGGAAAACCACTTGTCCAAGCCGGCCTGTGGTCCCGGGAGCTAGGAATGAGGCCCTGTCTGCATAGGTAAGTGTATGGATGTGCACATGTGCGTGGGTTCATCACAAATGTGTGCGGCTCGCCCCCTGTGCTCCTATGCAGACCCACCATGCAGACATGTAGGTATGTGCTATGTGCTCTAGCATAGCCTGTGTGTGTGGAATAGAAGGATTACTGGGCAACCATTCAAAAGGATGTTCAATAAAACTATGAAATATGAACTATGAATATGTGAAATAGCATGAACTGGGAAATTTAAAAAGTAACAACAACAAAAAAAAACCCTGAGTTTTGTGGGGGCAAAATTTTTGATATAGAATGCTTATCCTTTATAAATCACAAGCCGCTTTGGAGGCAGGTGCCGTTACAGTAAGAGTGGCTGTGTTTGAATGTTGTGTCACTGATGACTCTGAGTGTTTTCTCCTACTTTTCTGCAGGCTTATAACGGGTTAATTTAATTGAAAACAAACAGAAAATAATCACAGGAAAATGTTCAAAAGCATTCAGAAATCATAGCAACTTCAATGGAGATAAAAATTGTATTTTCCCTTCTTATAGAAGGGAAACATTACCCATGGTCCTGCTATGCTTAGAAAATCCGTCCCCTTCTTCCCTCTTCCCTTGGAATCTTTGCTTTTGGGAACATAGGAGGATATTTTTAAAAGTTCAGGGAAAATTGGAATTATAAGGTAAGTTTATTTTGGTGCCAAAAAAAAAGCATTTTAAAATGCTTGCATAGTTCTTTGCATAATATGCATTTTCATGAAATTTTTGATGACCCCCTCATATGCATGGATTTCAACATTTTTAGCACCAAAATAAAAGTATAATTCCATTTCCCACACACTTTTAAAAAAATTATTTATTTTATTTGCAAGGCACAATTACACAGAGAGAGAAAAGAGAGAGAGAAAGAGAGAGAGAGAGAGATCTTCCATCTGCTGTTTCAGTTCCCAAATGGCCACAACAGCCAGGGCTGGGCTAGACCAAAGCCAAGAACCAAGAGCTTCTTTCAGGTCTCCCACATGGGTGACGGGGTCCCAAGCACTTGGGCCATCTTCCGCTGCTTTCCCAGGCACATTAGCAGGGAGCTGGATGGGAAATGGAGCAGCCGGGACTCGAACCAGTGCCCATAGGGGATGCCTGCGCTGCAGGTGGCGACAGCCCCCCCACCGCTCTCCCCTCATATAACGTGCAGGAAGTTCTGCCATCTCAGATGATGGGCTTTACAATTTGAAACCCCACACTTGACACTGGGGTTGAGGAGGCCGTGGCAGAGTAAAGAGAGTGCCACAATGAAGCACGATTGCTCTGCGGGTCAGGGTGAAGAGGGGGCCTCCAGGTGAGTGACCTCCAGGTGAGGCATCCTGGCCTCTTGTTTCCTTGCACCTGCGGGCTCCCCAGGGCTCTCAGCCACCAGGATGGCCAGTCCTAGAGTCAGGATAGCACGTGCTGTGAGTTTGATCCTTAGAGAAGGGGGCACTCTGCAGCGTGGTAGGGACCCCTCCCCCTGCCCCAGGGACCAGCAAGTTGTCCAAGAACCTGGGCAACAGACCCAGCTGTGCCTGAGTTCAACCCTGGCTCCCATGACCTCCTAGAGTCTCAGTTTCCCTACGGTGTGAAATAGAAGTCACTGGAACACTGAGAAAACTCCCATGTGGTTCCCGGGACAGAATAAACCCCTCGAGGTTATCGTTATCCCTCCGTGTGTCTAGCCTGCATCCTTGCTGCAGTGAGAGTCAGTGCTCAGTGAAAGGGAGCCAACCCCAGAGGAGGTCTGGGTGCCCCCGGGGCTGTGGTCAGGTCCCCCAGAGCTGCTGCCACCGTCTTCCTGGGGACATGTGACTTCCTGTTTTCAAAGTTTTTAGCCTGTAATGTCATCACCAGTTGTCTGCACCTGTGGGCGGATCTGGCCAACAGCAAGACCCTGGACTCAAAGTTTGGGGGTACAAAGAGAAGGGGAGGGGAGTTGGCTTCCCCTACCTGGGTCGTGGGCTGTGGTGATTACTCTTGATGCCATAAGGTCCTATGACTGACTTTCCTGGGCTCATTCCTTTTTGGGGTCATGCCCCCCACGAGGCAGCTGTGACTGCTCCATGGTCACACAGTGGCCGAGCCAAGACTTCCAGAATCAAGCTGGCTGCTTTCGAAGGATTTGTTCTTACCTGGGTTGCTGAAGCACTTCCTATTAAAGTGGAGGTTGGAACTTATTTTATTTTTTTAAAGATTTATTCATTTGAAAGGCAGAGTTACAGAGAGATAGAGGCAGAGAGAGAGGTCTTCCATCCGGCTGGTTCACTCTCAGATGGCTGCAACGGCCAGAGCTGGGCCGATCTGAAGCCAGGAGCCAGGAGTCTCCTCCAGGTCTCCCACACTGGTGCAGGGACCCAAGCACTTGGGCCATCTTCCACTGCTTTCCCAGGCCTTAGCAGAGAGCTGGATCGGAAGTGGAGCAGCAGGGACTTGAGCTGGTGCCCATATAGGATGCTGGCACTGCAGGAGGCAACTTTACTCACTACGCCACAGTGCTGACCCTGGGATTTTTTTTTAATCATTTTTTTTAATTTGAAAGGCAGAGGGATGGCTGCTGTGGCCCGGGAGTGCAGTGGGGGATGGCCCAAGTGCTTGGGCCCTGCACCCGCATGGGAGCACCTGGCTCCTGGCTTCGGGGCAGCCATTTGGGGGATGAACCAATGGAAGGAAGACCTCTCTCTCTCTTTTTCTTTCACTGTCTAACTCTGCCTATCCAAAAAAAAGAAAAAGAAAGAAAGAAAGAAAGAAAAGAAAAAAAAAAAAGAAAAAGAAAGGCAGAGGGACAGAGACAGGCAGGAAGAGGTGGATCTTCCATCCGCTGGTTCACTCCCCAAATGCCCACAACAGCCTGGGGCTGAGCTAAGCTGGAACCAAGCACCACAAACTCCATCGGGGTCTTCTACACGGTTGGCAGGGACCCACATACCTGAGCACTGTCAACTGCTGCCTCCCAAGGTGGCATCAGCAGGAAACTGGATCAGAGGTGGAGCAGGGGCTCAAACCCTGACACTGGGATAGGGGATACAGCCGTTCCAAGCCACGTCTTCGCTGCTGTGCCAAACGTCACTCCTGAGCCGGGGAAGCTGGCACAAAGCGGTGGGGAGGGTAGGACCTGCCCACTGCCGCTTTGCCTCCAGAGCTTCCACGGGGACCAAGAAGGCTGCCAGACAGACACCGGTGTGCCCAGCACGTGCACTGGGCAGGTGCCACCCTCCCACGTCCTCAGCTTTGCTCGGCAACACTGCCTCTGCAGAGTCAGCCTTTTGAAAACCACGGCTGAGGCTCAGAGAGGTTAAGAAGCTCTGTGCAAACACAGAGCCCGTTGAGAGGCGGACGCTGGACATTAATCTTGGCTCGCAGGACTATCATCACCCTTAGGTGGGAAACCAAAACGCAGCCACCTGTGCATTCCAGAGCCTGCCGGCAGGGGGCGCAGTAACGCGGAGCATGGCGGAAGGCTAAGGACAGCGCCTGCAGTCTGAGGACTCAATGGCGCCATGCGGCGTGGCCAGGAACCTGCAGTGGCCCTCGCTGGAGTGGTTTCATCTTCTGGCCTCAGTTTATCAACCTGTGAATTGAGTCCAATAATAGCCCCATCGCTGCCTTCTCTCTCCCAGGAATCCAACTTGATCAGACACAAGAAGTCATTTTAGGGTCCAGGTGAGAGGCATCCCTTCTAGTTAGCTTTCAGTCGCTGCCTGGCCCTTAACCAGGACTGGCAGGAGGAGCAGGCCGGCTGGAGATCAGATTGGCACCAGGTGTGTCTGCGAGGCGGGATCGGGTTGATCAGGACCTAGTCTGTGTCCTCAGTCTGGCTTGGAGACAGATCGACAAGCAATGCAGTAAAAGCAAGTCTCGGGTGGCAGGCGATGGGACACAGCCTGTTAGGCTTTGCTTAGAATGGCTGCGTCCCATATCAGGTGCTGACCGGAGTTCTGACTCCTCCATTCCTGATGCAGCTCTCTGCTAATGCACCCTGGGGGGCAGCAGGTGCTGGGCCAAGTGCTTGTTGGGCCCCTGCCACCAGTGTGGGAGACCCCGATGGAGTTTCAGCCTCCTGAATTTGGCCTGGCCCAGTCCTGGCTCTTTCAGGCATTTGGGGCTTGCTCTGTCACTCTGCCTTTCAAGTAGATGAAAAGAAATAAATGAACATTGAAAAATTTAAAAAGTAAGTCTCACTGGCAAAACTAGCTTCCAGGGACTGGCGCTGTGGCATAGTGAGTTAAAATGCCACTTGTGACACTGGTTCGAGTCCCAGCTGCTCCACTTCACATCCAGCTCCATACTAATGTGCGTGGGAAGGCAGCAGAAGATGGCCCAAGTCCCTGGGTTCCTACACCCACGTGGGAGACCTGGAAAAAGCTCCTGGCTTCAGCTTGACCCAGTGCTGGCTGCTGCGGCCATTTGGGGAGTGAACCAGCGGATGGAAGGTCTCGCTCTCTCTGTCTTCCCTTCTCTCTCTGTGACTCTGGTTTTCAAATAAAATAAACACATCTTCTTTAAAATAAAACAGCTTCTGTAAGGACAGATGCCTCCCCGGGCTGCCCTCTGGGGCCCCAAAGTCCAGTGTGATGGCCACGGAATGTCTGGGCGTCTCCCAGGGCCTATTCCGGGAGTCTTGCTACAAGGCAGGAAGATTCCAGCTTATTTCGCATGGGCTTAAAGTAAAAACCATGGCAACGATAACAGCTGACACTGTGCATGCCAGTCCTTCACCCCATAAGAATGATGGTCTTTAACCCTCACGCATTAAAAACATCATTTCTTAAAAAAGTTTATTTTTATTTACTTGAAAGAATAATGCCAGGGGAAGGGAGATGGGGGGGAAGGGAGAGAGAGGGAAAAAGAGAGAGAGAGAGAGAGAACTTCCATCCCCTGGTTCACTCCCCAAATATTCACAACAGCCAGGGTTGGGCCAGGCTGAAGCCAGGAGCCTGGATCTCCATCCAGCTCTCCCATGTGGGAGGCAAGGGTTCGAGTGCTTTGTGCCATCAGCTGCTGCCTCCCAGGATGCATTAGCTGGAGGCTGAACGGAAGTGGAGCACCTGAGATTTGAACCGGCATTCTGATATGGGGTATTGGGTACCGGGTGCCCCAGGCAGTGGCTTAACCCCCTCCCACGAGGATGGCCATTTTTAATCCTCACTACCACCTGTTGTGACAGGGAGATAGTCCTTATTTTATGGACAGGGAAGCCAATGCTCAGGACTATACAGTTCAGAAGTTCACAAAAATGACGGTCTTTACGGAGGAGTGCAGCCCCGGTTTCCTCCCTCCTTTCCATGGAACTGTGAGGAGTCTCACGCTGTCAGGCGTGACCGCTCTCTCTGGAGGGCCGAGCTTTGCCGGCACCTGCGCCGGCCTCTGTTCCTATGATGTTGCAGCTGTGCCCCTCAGCCCCACCCCGGGCCACTTGAATCAGAGCCCGGGAGGCCAGGGGGAGTCTGTGGGTCTCCTTCCAGACCCAAGGGTCCTCCTGGGCTCTGTGACCCCGGGGCAGGCTGGGAGCATGAGATGGGGGCTTCTTCCACTTGGCTGATGGCCGCTATTAGGCCAGAATGTATAGATGTGACTGGGGCGCCCAGGTGGGCGCACGGGAGCCCACCTGCACCCAGCTCAGGGCATTTTCTACTTCAACACCTCTTGGCACAGGGGCAGCGGCAGGTGTCCAGTGACTGCCATCGGTGTGTAGCTGCATTAGGGCCTGGGTCCCGGCCTGGGCTGTGGCTGCCTTTCTCAGACCCTCCATCCCGTCCGGGCTCAGCTCAGTTAAGGGTCTCGGCCCAGGGGAGTGTGTCGGGGCTGATACCCTCTCCTCTGCCAGTCACCCACAGCATGTCTGTCCCTGGCCATGAGCTCACGCTGCTCTCTCCAAGGACAGAAGGAGGCCTGGTCCCTGTAACTCATCTCCAGGGAGACACCGGGTCCCTGCCCCCTCACTGTGCCGAGTTTGCACCACGTGAAGAAATACTTCTTCTTACCTGTTCTCAATTGACTGTCCAGGAAGTTTCTGTTCTCATTGTGTGCACCAGACAGTGGGGCAATTTCCCCAGCTCTTTATCTGAATCTCAACCACCCCCGCCACCTGTCCAGTTCTAAAGAGACCACGCCGGAGCAGTGGGGACCTCTGCTGGGGGCAGGCTGGTCTCCCAGAGGCCCTCAGCCTCTTGCTTTGGGTCAGGAGTCAACCAATACCATCTCAGGGCCAGAGGCCAGGCAAACCTAGGGTGAGGGCAGCATTTTTCCTTTCTTTTTATTAAATATTCGTATGCTATTTATTTGAAAGGCAGAGAGAGAGAGAGAGAGAAGCTTCTATTTGCTGGTTTACTCCCCACATGGCTGCAACGGCTGGGGCTGGGCCACGCCAAAGCCAGGAGCTTGGAACTCCATCCAGGTCTCCCATGTGGGTGGCAGGGACCCAAGTTACACTTGGGCCATCCTCTGCTGCTTTCCTGGGCGAATCAGGAGGGAGCCGGATCGGAAGTGGAGCCCATACGGAATGCGGTGCGGGAGGCTGAACCCGCTGTGCCACCGTGTCACACCCTGGGGCCCTGTGTCTTGCTCATCACTAGGCAATGATGTCAACCCTCTGCCCTGTGCTTGGATGCAGGGGGCGGGGGAAGAGGGGACAACGGAGAAGATGCAGCCGCTGGTCTCAGGGCTTACGGCCTCCACGGACGGGCCCAGGGTGTGAGAGTGATGCTTGCGGAGCGCTTTGTGGGGCACAGACCCTGGGAACTCTCACTGCGGCAGGTTCTGGGTGGAGGCGGCGGGGGGGGGGGGGGGCTGGCAGGGAAGGGCTTCAGCAAAGGGAGGTGCGCTCCAGGAGGAGTGGAGTGGGAGGGCCAGAGAGGGCGCAGAGCCCCAGCGAGGCGGGACAAGGAGTCTGGACATTTCTCCCAGGTCACAGCTTCCGAGCAGGAGTGGTGGGTGTTCACAGAGATCAGCTGCCTGGGGCCGGGAGGGGTCCTGGGCTAGGGCTGGAGCCATGGGCAGAGGGATTCCTGATCGTGGGGAGGGGATGCAGGGGCAGCTTGAACCACTTGCTTCCATGGCTTGGCGGAGAGAGGAGGCAGGGCTGGGCCAGGCTGAGGGGTGGGCGGGAAGGGAGTGGAGACCCTGTTGGCTTCAGACCTAGGGTTACCAAGTGTGCTCCAAACCTGAAGTTCTCTGTGCTTGGGTTTCCATGTGGAGCCGTGACTGTGATCCCATTTAAAGCAGCGTCAGACACAGGGCACCTGCTGAAGAAATACCACGGTTTCACGCCAACAGAAGAGCAGTTGAAAGAGGGTGACCCATCCAAGTGACAGAGCTGTAAGGACAAGACAGTCTCCAAAGCCAATACCCAGCCGCTCCCTGCCCTGGTGTAGGCCCACATCTGGCCACCAGAGGGCGCCCTGGCCTTGCCACTGAGGGGTTGGCCTGGTGCTCTGGTGGCTCCCAGGCAGGAACCAAGTAAGATGGACACTGCACCCAGGTTTCCTAGTTGAGTTGCTGCACACTAGCCTAGTAGGAAGTGCAGTGGAGACTAAAAGCCACACCTCACTCACGGTGTGGAGATCTTCCGAGTAAAAATGCTAATTTTATTTAACCACAGCCCTTAGCGGGTGTGAACCAGTTTGGTGACTGTCAATATGCATTTTGTAGGATGTGAGGTGTTGCCAGGGGGCAGCTGGGCGAGAAAGGCAGAGGCCAGTGGCCTGGGAGAACAGAGTGTGTCCTGGGCTTGGAGGGTGTGTCTGCTGGGGGCACCCCTGGCTCGGGCCACAGAGCCAGGAGTGCTGGGCAGGTGGAGGTGGGATTCCCCCGGGACACCTCTGCCTGCTCCCTGCCGAGCACCAGAGCCCACTGCCTGCTGGGAGGGTGCCTCCGGGGGTAGGGGGAGCAGGGGGTCTGGAGGGGAGAGTTCTCTGAATTCTCACTGTCCTAATGGGTGCATGGGTGCTGAAAGGACCTCCTCAGGCCTTCAAGTCTCTGAGCCCAGCCTCCCCACCGCTGTTGCTAGCGGAGGACCCAGGAGCCACGCCGAGTTGGGATGGGGCTGTTCTGCCAACTTGGCATCTTCCCAGGCCGCCACGTGAGGCTCGCACGCAGCAGGGCTGCCCCAGGGCAGAAGTCCTGTACCGGGGCGCGGTCTGCCTTCCACCTCATTCCCACCCCGTCTGCAGCTGGGGCAGGCCAGGAGCTGCCGGGGTGGGAAGCAGAGGCGTGGCCTTGTGCGGGTTTAGGGACTGGTTTCCTGGTCATGGGTGGGGACATATCTGGCCACCCTGGGTCTGGCTCTGACCACCTTTCTCTCCCGGCACAGAGGCACAGAGCTTTGGCCTGCTGGATCCCAAACTCTGCTACCTGCTGGATGGAATCCTCTTCCTCTACGGTGTCATTGTCACCGCCCTGTACCTGAGAGCAAAGGTGGGTGCTCCTGCGCGCGGGGGGGCGGGGGGGCGGGGGGTGAGAGGTGGGGCTCCCCACGAGGTGAGTTTTCAGAGGGGCCTTGGTGTAGTGAAGTCTCAGGCTGGGGCCGTGCCTGGGGCTTGGCGTCTGTGGGCAAGGCAGGGACAAGGGACACGTACCCACTGGGTGGGCTCAGGAGGTGCAGGTGCCTGGCTGAGCAGAACCTGGTGGGAGGGAGAGCCTGGTGCAGGCTGCTGTTAGAACATTTGTGGGGCGGGGGTGTCTTGGGAAAACGCTACCCAGCCTGGATGATCTCATGGGTGTTTTCCAGTGCTCAGCCACTGTTAGCACCTTGCAGAAGGGCGAGGTGGTGCCTGCTCCAGACCTCTGGCTGGGACTCCAGTCGAGCCGAGGCTCCCGCGGCAGGCAGGTGGCGGCTGTGTGCTAGACCCTGCCCCAGACCAAGACGGGAGGCGGGACCCTGTGCAGCCGCCGCCCACTTGGGTTGTCCTCCGAGTCCCTGGAGAATAGCTCTGGGGCCGCTGGGGACCCCGCGGGAGGAACAAGGCCGGGGGCCGGGGGGAGGGGGGGAAGAGGCTGCGGACGGGGTCCCCACCCCGGCATCCAGCAGTGACGCGCTCCCGCTCTCTGTTCCAGTTCGGCAGGGGTGAAGACGTCCCCGTGTCCCCGCAGGGCCACACCCAGCTCTACAACGTAAGTGCCCCCCGCAGGGACGGCCACGTCCTGTGCGGGCCTCTCCTGGGACCCAGGGCCACTCGCTCGCCGGCCGCACTCCGGCACACGATCAGCCGTGCTGAGACAGGCGGCACCGGCTTCAGTCTGTTTTCTAATCGGTACCCCGGAGATGGTGAGGGTCACACATGTGAGGTCCTGCGCCTGCCCGGAGCGGGCCGCCATGGGCCAGGGCCTGGGGGGATCGGGGAGGATCCCAGTCGAATCTTCTGGACCAACGGGCACCACTCTCACGCTCCTTGGGACTCTGGGTGGGTTACCCTAGCTAAGCCTCTCCCCTTTCTGGTGGGGATGTGATCACGTGTCCCCTTAGACTGGACAGCAAGCAGTGACAACTTCCTGGAGGGGAGGGGGCCTTTGGGCACCCTGTCCATGGTCACCCCGATGGGCCAGTTACTACCATTCCCTGCCCCCGCTCCCCAGTCCCTGCTCCATTGATTGATTTATCCCTGAGCCGCCTGAACAGGAAGCTAAGCCCCCCAGTCGGGCGGACCCCGTCCCCCTGGGGGCCCTCCTTCCAGTGTCTGACCGCTGCCCTCTGCTTCAGGAGCTCAATCTCGGCAGAAGAGAGGAGTACGACGTGTTGGACAAGAGGCGGGGCCGGGACCCTGAGATGGGAGGCAAACAGGTGGGCAGGTTCCTCCTCGGCACCCGTGTGTGGACCCCGGCTGCAGGGGGCTCCACAGCGCTCGTTCTGCAGCCGGACCTGCCCCTACGGGCAGGCAGCGGTGCCACCTGCTGCTGCCTCCTCTCTTCCCCTACGGTCTGCTGCCTTCTGCATCATGAGGGGTCCCCCGTGCACAAACGCAGCACGCCAGTCCCCGTGCCCAGGCCCCACCCACCAAGGAGCTCACGATGCCCCTTGGCCCCCTGAGGTGCACACAGCGGGGTACCACGGGCCCCCCAGAAGGAAGACGTGGTGAAGAAGTCCACACAGAGAGGGCCAGGAATCCGGTTTCCAGCTGCCTCTGGGGAGTTAAGGCCCAGTGTGGGCTCGGGTGCCTCTGTCTGTGAGGGGAGCAGGTGCATTTGGCCGGCCAGTACAGGGCCGCCTCCATTTAAGAGGAGGGCTGGACCGCCTGCTGCTGCCAGGTGGTCCTCCACGGTTCTGGCCGCAGCTGCTCAGGTCCTCTGAGCCGTGTGTTGTTGCTGGAGTGACTGAGCAGCAGTCCCCTGGCTGGACTACAAGGACGCGGGGGCCAGTCTCTGTACGGCAACTCTCAGTAGGACCCACGGGGCAGTGGCTGGCCCTCCTCCCAATGAGGGTGCATGGTGCTTTCCATCTTGGCCCGCTTGTAAGCTTGTGACATGTGTGGAGCCATGTCGGCGAGGGGACAGGCCATCGGCAGACGTCACCAAGGCCTGCCCTGGGCAAGGCCGGGACTGGGTAGGCCCCACGCCGGGGTGAGGTGGGGTGTGCCAGTGTGCATCGCCAAGTAGGAGCCGGGGAGGGTTGCTGGGGCCCGACAGCGGCCTGGGCAGTGGCTGGACAGCTCAGGCGCCTGGATGGCTGACAGCCGAGCTGGGGAGAGAGGGGGCGGAAGGGGCCGGCTGCCCTGGAGGCCTGGATTTCTGTTCCTCCCCTTCTAACTCCTCCCCCACTGTCCCCATGTCTTTTCTAGCAGAGGAGGAAGAACCCTCAGGAAGGCCTGTACAACGTGAGTAGTGGTCTCACCTTGCCAAGCTGACAGGCGGGCTGGCAGGAGGGCCCTTCTCGGCACCCCATGGTCTGTGTCCTGGCCTGGCCTTCCCTTCCCTGAGTGCAGGGACACCTCACCGGCTTGCTGCCTGCGGCAGGTGCTCTCCTGCCCTTGTGCTCCCTCCTGCCCACCGCTCCAGAGCCCTGCTGCTGGAGTTCTTGGCTCCATCAGCGGGCGGAGGGCTGGGAGGAAGACAGCAAGCTCAGGACGGGCTGGGGCGGCCACTCTCTCTGGGGTTGGGGCGGCCACTCTCTCTGGGGTTGGGGTGGCGTCTCCAGTGCTTCCTCTCATTGCAGGGTCAGCCCCACCATCCTGGGGGTGAACCCGATCATCTTTTTTTCTGGCTGCTACTAGGTGTCCACCACGAAGGGGACCCTTGCAGGTGGTACCTACGGTGGGCTCATGCACAGCCCATGGTGTGGGACCCATGTATAACATGATGACTTGCTCAAAGTAAACGATGCTGGGGGTCCCTGTGTGCTTCTGATTGTGGGGGTACCCTGCCACGTTGTTGGGGATCCCAGGGTTTTTTACGTAGAGTCCCATCAGCGTCTCCCCCTCTCCTCCCCAGGCACTGCAGAAAGACAAGATGGCAGAGGCCTACAGTGAGATCGGCATGAAAGGCGACGTGAGTGTGGTTCCTTTCTCTATTTTATTTTATTTTTTTAATGTGAGAGGCAGAGAGACACAGAGATGGAGATAAATTTTCCATCTGCTGGGTCACTCCCCAAATGCCTGCAACAGCTGAGGTTGGGCCAGGCTGAAGTCAGGAGCCGGGAACTCAATTCAGGTCTTTTATATGGGCGGCAGGGACACAAGTACTTGAACTGTCACTTGCTGGCTCCCGGGGCCTGCATGAGCAAGGGGCTGGAATCAGACGCAGAGCAGGACCTGAACTCAGGAGCTCTGATATGGGATGTGCGCATCCCACGCCATGTTTTGACCTCTGCACCCTGCCCACTCTGAGTGTTGCTCTTTTCTTTTAAAGATTTCTTTCTTTTATTTGAATGTCAGAGATAGAGTGAGAGGGAGAGACAGAGGTCTTCCATCCGCTGGTTCACTCCCCAGATGGCTGCAATGGCCAGGGCTGGGCCTGGCCGAAACCAAGAGCTTTTATGGGTCTCCCACGTGGGTGACAGGGGCCCAAACACTTGGGCCATCTCCTGCAGCTTTCCCACACACATTAGCAGGGAGCTGGAATGGAAGTGGAGCAGCCAGGACACGAACTGGTGTCCGTTTGGGATGTTGGCATCGCAGGTGTTGGCTCAACCCGCTATGCCACAGCGCCGGCCCCAGCACTGCCCTTAAGATCAGTTCCTGCTGCAGGCCCTGTGTCCCATGTATGCCTCCTATCACCTGCCAAGTGCCCGGGTGGGGGCTGCCAAGGGCACAGGCAGACTCAGCTCCCCAGTGCCTCAGATGCTAGGGAAGGGCTGGGGTTGAAAAGCCATCTGGGTGGTACTGGCAGTCTCAGCTGTGCAAAAGCAATAAAGCATTTCAAAATGGCGAAGAGAACTGCAAGCCAGAGGCCCACGCACCTGCACAGACCGTGCGTCCCTGAAATTGGCTGAGAACCGTGTGTCCTGCAAGGCATCGCAGTTAGGATGCTCGCGCTGGGCCACGCTGCTAGGGAAGAGGGGAACAAGGATCTGAGCAGGGCAGAAGGCACCCAGTCCCCAGGGGAGCCAGAGGCAAAGGTCTGACCTGGGGCTCTGGAGCAGGAATGCCACCGCTGACCGCCTGCCTTCCTAACCTTTTTTTTTTTTTCTTTTCCGTTTCATTCCCATAGAACCAGCGGCGCAGGGGCAAGGGGCATGATGGCCTTTACCAGGTAGGAGCTGTGGCTTCCTTTCTGGGGTGGCACTGTCTGAAGGCTCTCCGTGTTGGACCCGCTGGTGGCACCAGCTCCTGCTGGCAGCGGGGCAGGGCAGGCCCGGGACACCCATGCAGGCCAGTGGTGACTCCACTGCCAGTAACCCCAGGAGGGGCAGGGCTGGGACGCCACCACTCAGCAAATCACCTGGTGCCAACCAAGAGGTCCTGGGCGCAGGTGTACTTGGCCACAGCAGGCCTCCAGGCAAGGTCTCCCTAAGGGTGCAGGTGCAGCAGGGGCCACATGAGTAATTTTCTGTCTCTGTCCACTGGGCTGGGCCCTTACAAGAACCTTGCTTGGCTGTGTATCCTCAGGTCTATAGAAGATGGGAGGATGGGTGGGGAAGCCTCAGAAAGAAAATATGACTGTACTCAGGTGCCTGGCGTATGCAAATCAGTGCTCATAATTATGCAAACTAGCAGTAGGCAACCTACTTCCCTACATTGCATCCCCAGGGTATCCTCATTTCTCTTTCTGGCTCCTTTCCTGCCAGTGATATCACAGGGGCCCCCCGAAACCAGCCTGTGAGTGGCTGCTGCCGCCTTGACTCCAGCAGTGTAGCAGGCAGGCCTGGGCAGGGGCCACCCCTCTCTCCCCCGCACCAGGTCCAAGCCCCTTGTCCATCCAGGTGACCAGGGACTATAGGTTCTCTGACGCAGACCTGGACCCTTCCCCCAGACTCCTGCCCGGCCCCACCGGGTTTCTGCTCCGTGTTTAAGGTGGAGCCCACCGCCCCCCCCTCCCCGCTTCCTGTTTGGGCCAACAGGAGTTGGCTGGGCCTGAGGGTTGTAGGGCCCAACACTGGGAAAGCTGGGAAGACAGGTAAGAATTTGGGGAAATGAAATTGCTACCAGGCCACTTGCAGGGGATGTGGAAGCCATCCCGGTGGAGGCTCCTCGCCTGCAGGGCATGGGGTTTCCTCCTGGGCCAATGGCCACGCGGGAGGTTGCAACTGGGGTTGGGCTGCAGAGACATCTGTTGGTCTCGGGTGGGCTCGTGTCCGTGGGCTTCTGACAACTCTTCCTTTCTTCTCTGTCTTCACCAGGGGCTCAGTGCAGCCACCAAGGACACCTATGATGCCCTCCACATGCAGACCCTGCCCCCTCGCTAATGGCCAGGGGACAGCACCACTCACAGGCCCCACTGCAGATGGCCAGATTGTGAAAGACACAGGACAAAGCATTTGTCTTTCTCAGCCACCAAAGGATTGCTCTTGATGAACAGGGTACTTAGGGTTATAGCACTGTCACATCCAGTTCCAACCCAGCACACAGAAGAGGATGGCCCCTGTACTCTTTAAGGGACCCTCCCCTCCCATCATGCACCACCTCCCCACCTTGTCCCCTTGGGTCGGGTCTGGCCTCTCACTTGGGCAACAGCACACTCTCTTGCGGCTCATTTGTAAATTTGCATTTTGTAGTCTCCCAAGAAACCCAAGACGGCAGCACATCTCCTAAAAGTCTACGGTTCTGCCCAGATGGGTGTGGCTTCGCTCGTGCTGTAAACTTGGCTTCCGTTGTCTGCCTTACTCGCATTTCAGTAATGGGGCCGAGCGGTGCCTACCATGGCGAGTGTGCACCTGCTACAGGTGACCATGGCAAGGAGGTGCTAAACGGGAGGGCCTGCACCCCACACCATGCAATCTGCGGGCCAGGCGCCTTGGGGACTGTCCTTGCCTTTGTGGACCTCAGGGTCTCAGGAAATGAGTTGTTCACAAACAGATTTAAAGACCACAGCAGGTGTCACTGCCAAGGCTGGGTTAGGTGGCAGGGAGGGGAGCAGAATTGCGTCACCTTTGACTGAACAACCAACCCATCCCTGCAAAGACCTCAAAGGAAGACACGCGGGCCCATGATGACCCGGTGGGCACTGGCACCACAGCAGAACCTCAACGCCCTGCCGCGACACTGCCTTGTAAAAGGGCACAAGGCCACGGACAGAGAACCCTCTGTGCTCTGCTTGGTTTTAAGTTATACTGGCTTGCTGAAGTCTTGCTACTTTGCATAATAAATGCCTCAGTGAAAATGCCCCCTGACTTCGAGCTTGATTTCCACAGCTGAGTCTGGGGCTGCCGCTGAAGTCATCAGTCAGCACAGCACCCCTGCTGACTCCCGGGAGAGAACAGGACGCCCAGGCCAGCACAGGGGCAGCCAGCAGCCCGGAGTGCAGCCACGGGGGCGTGTTGCACAGGCAGGGTGAGGGCGACATAGAGGCTGGGAGGCTGTGCCCCGGGACAGAAGGCAGTGTGTGGTGTGATACTGTCAGGAGGAGCCCGGGCCTTACACCAGAACCCATAGAGGGTGTTGGGAAGGGAGTTCCCTGTGCCAACATGCCCAAGTTCACGGGATACAGGAGAGCACGCAGCAGTGAGGGGAGCCAGCCTCACACTAACACCACGAGCACAGGGGCCCAGGAGTGGCCAACAGCAGCTAATGTCATGGCACAGAATGTCTCAGTCCACAGGGTTGGCAGCCAACAGGTCTCTTGGGTCAGTTTTCCTCACGATAGGAGGCTCCATCTCAGCAGGATCTCCTGTAGCCTCACTGCCCATCTTTAAGGCCCCCACTCATCAAGCCCCCCCCCATGCACTTCATGCCAAGACTTCGAGACCTGTATGTGACTTTTTCCAAAAGTTACGTTCAAGGCCATGACTGCTGAAAGTCCCTGAAGTCTGGGGATTCTACCAGGAGCAATGCACATCACAGCCAGGCAGGTGTAACTCAGGAGCAGTTCAGACAGAAGGCGTTCAATTTGTAACTGTCTCCTGAGGGAATTCTCTCACTGGGTTGTGCAACTGAAATCTGGTGCTCCCATGAGGACAATTGGCTCTGGGGCTAGTGTTGTGTGTGGCTCAGGGGATTAAGCCACCACCCTGCAATGTTGGCATCCCATATTGGGGCACTGGTTCGAGTCTTGGTTGCTCCACTTCCAATTCAGCTTCCTGCTAATGCGCCTGGGAAAGCAGCAGAGGATGGCCTAAGTGCTTAGGCCCCACGTCAGAGACCTGGATGGAGTTTCTGGTTCCTGGTAGCAGCCTGGCCTAGGAAAGACTGTTGGGGCCATTTGGGGAGTGAATCAGTGGATTGAAGAGCTTCCTCTTGTCTCTCCCTCTGTCCTTTTGCTTTTCAAGTAAATATTTTTAAAACCACTCAACATAAGCATCCATTAAGACACAGCAATTTCCCATCTTAAGACGTGCAGATGGGTGTTTGCAATCAGGAAAGCCTTTGGTCATTTCTCAATATTGTTATCACCTCCATGTTACTAACTCAGGTTTAACGTGGGTCCGTTTGATCACTGTTCTTCTCCTTCGAGTACGAGGTTGTCCTTGGAGTGGGAACCAAGGCTCCTGACTTATAAACAGAGCAATGCTTATTCCCCGCAGGCAGGCGTGGCAGGGAGCAACGGAGAAGGCAGGCGGAGAAGGCCCGCACAAGGGAGCCCAGCCTCAGCCAGCTGTGTGACTGGGCTGTGTTCTGCCCACTGGACAACGTGTGATGCGTGTGCTGGCTCTAAGCCAGTTGTTGATCAACAATTGCTTTTGTGAACCTCCTGCTGAGTTCCCAGCCATGGACATCCTCCAGCGCCACCCCAGCCTGTGGAGGGGAAAGGCGCTCCGCAGGTGGCTCCAGTGACAGCCTTTAGGAGGAGGCCCCTGGGGCACAGAACCCAGGAGGCAGCATTGGCGGCGGCTTAGCCTCAGTTCCTGGCATGTGGCTAATGGGCTCCCCTGCCTCAAATGTTTCTCCTGGTAGTGAGCACGCCACTGGGCCTACCACAGGACTTATGCTGAAATTAATTTAAACAGGGAGGGATGAAATGAGGTCCTTTGATGCGGGAGCAGTGTTGGGGGTAGCTGGTCCTTGGCTCAGCACCTGGGCCCTCCGCAGGATGGCCGCTCCATCCAGCCTGTGAGTCGGGGTGGGTCGGGGGAGCAGGAAGCAAACCCTCAGGGCCCACAACCCAAAACCCTTCCTCAGCCGGCGCCACGGTTCACCTGGCTAACCCTCCACCTGCGGCGCCGGCACCCCAGGTTCTAGTTCTGGTTGGGGCGCCAGATTCTGTCCCGGTTACTCCTCTTCCAGTCCAGCTCTCTGCTGTGGCCCGGGAAGGCAGTGGAGGATGGCCCAAGTGCTTGGGCCCTGCACCCGCATGGGAAACCAGGAGAAGCACCTGGCTCCTGGCTTCGGATCGGCGCAGTGCGCCGGCCGTAGTGGTCATTTGGAAGATGGATGAACCAACAGAAAAGGAAGACCTTTCTCTCTGTCTCTAACTCTGCCTGTCAAAAAAAAAAAAAAAAAAAAGCACTTCCTAAAGCTGAGGGTTTTCTCTCAGGGGGTTCATTTCAGATTCAAGTGTCCCCTTTTACAAAAATCAATGAATTTCTTAAGGGCACTTCAAAAATGGAATGACAAGACAGCTTTCCTTTGGTGCCAACAATTCTGAAATTCATGCATATGAGGAGTCTTTAGAAAGTTTGTGAAAAATGATACTAGAAAAAAACTACGCATGGATTTCAAAGACTTTTTATACCAAAACAAACGTCTCTTACTTGTATTTTGAGACGCGTTTTGCTGTACCTTGTATTTCAGAAGTGAAGCAGCGAACAAGAGGACCAGGTGCCAAGTCCAGGCCCAGCTTCCTTCCTCCCACTCCCACCTCCCAATCAGTGGTCAGGATCTGGCGAGAAATGCTCGAGGGTCATGGCAGTTTAACCAATACATCGGGGCAAGTCAACTTCAATCCCAGTTCTGCAGTCAAATACGGAGATGGGGTGCTGAAGAGTTTTCTTCCAGGATCAATCAAGGGTCTGTCACAGGCGGGCGTCTGAAGGAGACTATGGCTACTCCATCCAGGGTTCTACTGACCCATGTGGTGGGGGTGCTTGGTGGGGAATGGGTAAAAATGTAGAGGCCACAGCTCCCCGTGGAGCACAGGAGGAAGCCTGAAAGGTAGGAGCCAGAGTGTGTGTGTATGTGTGTGTGTGCCCTCAATCTGCCACAGTGACCCTGGGGTTGTGTGTGTGTGTGTTTGTGTGCCCTCAATCTGCTACAGTGACCCTGGGGTTGTGTGTATGTGTCCTCAATCTGCCACAGTGACCCTGGGGTTCTTGAGAGCACCTGCCGGAAAAATCATTTGGAGGGCTCCGGGGAGCATCCAGGATACCAAGTCCCAAGAAAGTCAAACATGTGAAAACACTTGGAAAATGGTTTAATGATGTTTTACAACAGAAATGAACTGTACAGTTACAGTCAGTTTAATATATATATAAAAATTACAGCAGACAAATGCATCTACACAAAATCTACCATTCCATTCTGATTCACTGTCACCTACACAATCTCTCCCAAGCCTACAGGCCCCTGCAGGCAGCCCCAGGAGGGGGGATCATAGAAAGGGCACTTTTTTTTTGTTTTTTTTTTTAAGAGACAGCACCGCTCAGGTTCCCACCACTTCCTCAGGCCTCAGGAGGTATCAGCTGTAATTCCCCAGAATGGAAGTTGCTTGTGTTTCAGGTTTTCAAGACCCAGAAGACCAAGCCTTGCCTCCCAGAAGGTACTGCAAGTTATCAGGCGATTCTTGTCAAACGTTCCATCGGAGGGAAGAGGCTGCACCACAGCCACCCACATGGCAAGAGTCACCTAAGGGGGCTCCCAGCAACTACTTGGGAACCAGCACTGCCTCCTTAAAGCTGCGACAAGTTGGGAAAGAATCATTTTCACCACATCTTCAGTTTCCACAAAGAACTCAAACTCACATTTTTAAAGTACAAGAAACAAAAAGCTTGGGGAGGCCAAGGAGCCAATGCCCTCGGTTCCCCCTCCCCCCTTGACAACAGTGGAAAAACACCCCTGAATCAATGTTTGGGAAAAAAAAATTAGGGAAGAAAAGAAAAGTGGGATAAGTAAACTATTTAAAGACAAAGAGAAAGAAAACATCTTTAGAAAAACATGATTACTGTCTCTTTAAAACAAAAGAAAATCCCAGCTGGGAGCAGTAATCAGCGACTATGCGATCCAAATTGACACCTGGTGGAAGATAGTTATTGAATATTATGTACACTCGGAACTTTTTCATTTTCTTTTTTATTATGAACACCTAGGCAGTGAAAACTGTTATGTTAATACATACATAGACACACCCAAAACATACAAAAATACTATTATTTCAAACTACTAAGAATAGGACAGTTCAATTATTTTCATGCTATGACTTTAAGAGCATTACACTGAAACAAACAAGAAGTTAATCGACATTTTTTTAATATCCCAGAAATATACCAAAATATACATCTAAGCTTTGGAATTACTGAGGTTAGACTAATGCAAGTGCTGGGTAATCGTACTTAATACACAAGTCTAAGGTTCTGCAGGAAAGAAATTATCTTTGGTATCTGCATCAGGCTAATATTATTAACATTTGGATTTTGCTTTGGGATAGAGCTTGTATGACCCTAGAACCAAATCCCCCCCTCCCCCGATCAACTGAGAGTAAAAAGATCCATGTAAAAAGTTCCTTCGTTTGCAATCCCCCCACCCCCCAAGTTAAAAAGTCACAGGCATCTACCTAGCACAAAAGGTTGTGAAATACAATGCATAGTTGCACGGTGGTGCTGCAAAAAGGAAGAGAAGAGAAATGAAAGCCTTGATCATCTTTCTGCATGTTTTCTCACAAACAGGACAGCCACTTCCAAGCAGTTCCAGTAAAGGAAAAGAGAGAGAAAAAAAAAAAGGCTCAGAAGGGCCCCTGGGCGTGCACTCGCCCAGCCCCCAGAGGTTAAAGCACCCAGCAGAGCAGCCAATCCTGCACCAGTGCCTTCAGCTTCCGCCCACTCTGTGGAGTCCCAGGCCAGTCTGGCAGCAGCTGCCCCCGCCCCCCAGGCCCGGTGTGAAGTCCCTGCAATGACCCTGGTTGCGGCTGGGTTCCATCTTTTGTTTTGGAAAATCAGAAATGCCAGCTGTTTCAGGGCATGCTCCCGAGTCGGGAGGGGCCCGGCCGCTCCCTGTGCGCGCACCTGTGCCCTTTCCAATCGGCTCAGAGGACCCCGCCTGCCCTGGCCTCACTCCTCCAGGTGCCAGGACACCACAGACTGGGCTGACGCTGAAGACGTCCCTTTTCTTTGGTTTTTTTGTTTGTTTTGAGTTTATACAATCATTAAGAAATCTTTGGTTTTGGCTGGAAATTTAAAAAAACAAAACAAAACAAAGAAACCACCCTCCCCTGGCTTATAGCAGCAGCACTAGGACCTGGCTAAGCCTTTTCCACGACTGGGGTGGGCACCGGAGGCTGGGAACTACATTCAAAGAAAAGGTGAAGGGGCTGGGGATGCAGCTTCTAGGGAGCCCATGGGGAGAAGATTGTCAAATAATAATAATATTAATAATAATAATAAAGAACTTAAATATTTGGACTTTTTTTTGGTCATGTTAAAGGGAAAAGTGAAATGTGTAATGCAGCAGTCAGCTTAAAGGAGCCTTTGGTGTTTTCCCTTCTGCTCAAAGTCCTGAGAGGAAACAGAACCCCGAGGCCTCCGAGGGGAAGGGAAGGGAGGGTCTCTGGCCCACCAGGGACAAGGCAAGGACAGAAGCTGCTGAGTGGCCAGCAGTCAGAAATGCGGGGTGGGGCGGGGTGGGGAGGCGTGGAAAGCTGGCCAGCCCCTCAAGGCAGGGGAGCAGGGAAAGTCGATGGTGAGAGACCGGTGAAGACCCCTTGCGACCAAAAGGAATACAAGATTGCAATTTGCCCTCAGTTTGCAGTAGCTTTAAGCAGCGACATTCAGAGGCTTTGGGAGGTCCCACCCTTGGCTGCAGGTCTCCTGATGCTATAGGCCAGAGTTCAACATTGTGAGAGGAGGGAGGGCGGACTTGGCAACTCTGTAGGGTTTAGAGAAAGATAAAGCAAGTCACGAGTTAGAAATGAGGTATACAACAGCTCCTGGACTTGTGGTGGGGACACAGCCCCACACTTACACATCTAGTCTTCGCTACCACCGCAGATGAGCGAGATGGAAACGTGGCCTAACGTGGAGGAGGCGCGGCCCTGCAGAGCCGGTAAGAGTGCACACAGGCCCAGGCAAGCAGAGGTTAGGGGTGGGAAGAAGCCTGTCTCTCCCTGGTCTCACAGTGGGAGACACACCAATAATCTTGTCCAAAGTCCATGTTAGAACATGGTTGCAAAGCCTTCTACTTCCTGCAACTGTTTGCAGCTTGCAGCCTAAGCGGGCTGGCACTAGTCTACTCTGCTCCTCCAGGGCGTGTGCCTTCCGCAGAGCCACGCGGGAATGGAAGCAAAGACTCGGCACCCCGATGCCTGCGACTGCGACCTTTCAGGGCAGACACTGTCATTTTCGCTTCTGAAAGTGCATTTCATTTCCTCCTATGTTTCAGACCTTGAGACACTGTAGGGCTGGGATGGAGCACAGAGTCCTTTCTCACTTGCCTCTGTCCTGCACCATCTGCAAAGAGATCCCAGCGTCAAAGAACTACACTGTGTGGCTGTCTCATTTTGTAACAGCACTGAATCCAGCTGTCTGCCTGCAGACTTCGGGATATAATATTTAAGAACCCAAGGTCGCTGCTTTTGTGAGGCTGTGGCCAACTGAAACGATGAGGAACAAGTCAACCAAGAAAACAAGGGAAAACTTTGCAGCAGACGTCAGCTTTTTTTTTTTTTTTTTTACAGTAAGTTAGCTTTGGGGTGTTAACTTTTTGACAGTGCCCTGGGTTTGCACCAGAAGGTGACGCTGGGTGGTGGAGCCCTGGGCAGAGTGGGCACATTCAAGGACACCAGAGAGCCATAAACCACACCTCCCCTCCCCTGCCCCAGGGAGCGTCATGCTCAAAGTGGTGTTCCCTTACACGCACCCTGCTTTCCCCTAACTTTTGTTTCAAGTGCTCTTATGTTCAATATCCCCATTACCTTACGTATAAACCTACCTAATGCTTTGAAAAGTCCCACAATATTTCGACCACTTGTACATAATGTCATAACAAAAAGATTATTAGTAAAGCTTCTGCAAAGTCCTGCAACCTGATCACTTTTGGATGGAGTAGTCAAAGAGCAATATATTTCTTTTCCCTCTCTCCCTGTCTGGGTCCTATCAACAGCACATCAAAACAACCGACTACTCAACACCCCTGCGCCTACATATAAAACCATCTGGAAGAGAACAGCTCCATGGGAGAGTAAGGGAAGACCTTTTGGTTTTGTCACATAGTCCTGCTCTTGAAAATGCTTATCCTTTACAACAGACAGAACAGAGCTAGCACATCTATGCAGCTTCTGAACTCAAACAGGTTGTACTGGTCCTGTTTGTAAGTATTAGATAAAGGAAAGGACAGGAAAGGAGTCTACTACCATCTTTTGCCCTCCTAAAGTCTCTCAGCAATTCGAGAACATCACTGTTACAAGGGAGTACCCTCTATTTTTAACAGAGCCAGCAGCATGAAAGCAAATCTCTTTTCCAAAGCCAGAATAACCAAGACTTCCTGTAAGAAGTAGGGAAAGGGGGAAAGGAAAAGGAAAGGAAAGAGACAAAGTAAGAACTTTTCCAAATGTCAGCCTTTTGCTCTTCTTCCCTCTGTTTTGAAAATATAAGGATAAGCAATGACATAGCAGTGTCTTTGGTATCCAAACCAAATCCCACTTAAGTTCTGTGAGATGGATCATGTAGTTAAAAAAATAGCCTTTCTGGAGATACAGCTTATATCTGAACGCAGGGAGCCGGGACGTCCGCCCCCGAGAATGGGCACCAAGGGCTCTCAGTGTTTCCCGCACCAGCATCATTTCTCATTCACATTCCCATCAACCAACCAATGCGCAAAGGTCACCTCTTCTCACAGGAGTGAGGTGAGCAAGTCAGCTTTCAGCTTCTCAGTTTGGGTTTCTTCTGTTTGTGTTTTTTGGTTTAGGCAGAATTAGCCTTGGTATGAGAAAAGGAAATCAGGTTTTAAAATGTTGGGCTATTCCACAACACTGATTAACTTGACAAAGGGCAACAAAAAGAACCTGTTTAATTTTCCTAGATTAAAGACACATCACTCACTCACCATTCCTTTCCTCCCCAAATTAACTGGTACATCTACTTCCGCCTCTATGTCTCAGCCACCACCCCGACATCCACGCACTCATCCTTCATCTAAGCTTTCGCTATGTACAGAGGTAATGATCATTAGGAGAGGCTGGCAGTGGCTGGGGGTCATGGGCAGCCATAGCAAGGGATGTCAATGCGCCCTTAGGAACCCTTAACCTATTGGACACCCCGAATGTTACCTGCATGCCATCACACTGTGCTGGAGATCAGACCACAGAGAGGCCAACAAATCCCAAATCCACTCACAGGGGAACTCAAGTTTCCTTTGGCAAGACAGATATAAGGAAAAACAAACACACATGAGCAACACTTTCCTTCTAACATAATCAACTTCTCTTCCCATACCCCAACCCTCCCTAACCCTATAAACTGTAACCTATAAACAGGATCCCAAATACATACAGCATCAGTCATGTTTATCCATCATAATAAACATTAGTTCAACTAAATGCTACAGCTAGAATTATCTCCACTATTTATAAAGTTTATTCATTTATTTATTTGGTTTTTAGTTTAAAACCAGTTCTGCAACAATGCTAAGCTACGCTGAGGTATTTTACGAAGGTGCCGGAAGCTAGCTGTTACCAATGAGCATTATCCTCACAGGTGAAGGTACCACCGTTCAGAGAGAAAGAAGGAAAGAGGGAAAGAGAGACCCAGGGCACAGAATTGACATCAGATGCACTCAGTTTACTACTTTTGGTAAGATCAAGAGTAGAAAAACCAAAACAGGGGGCTACTTCATGAGTAAGGGTGGCTAGGGGAAAAGTAGCAGTTCACAAGCCAGAGGAAATGGGAGGCAAGCTGGGCAACTCTGAGAACAAACAAATCCCCTGCCATCCGGATGGAATCCTCCCGAGCATCTTACCAGAAATCTCAGGGTTGTCCACTGAATTGCTTCGGATTAAGGAAGGGATGAGACAGGAGTCATATCAGCCTTTATCCCATGCCTGTCCAGGTGTACATTTATATTGTGTGTGCCATCCGTGCAAACCTATGTAATAGCTGATCTTAGTCCTCTGAGAGGAAGCGCAAGGAAGGATTTCTGTTCCCTTCTCAAAAGAGAAGGCAAGCATGAGGAAAGTTACCATTTCATACAGTGTCATCCTCGCTGAAAAGGACTTCAATACAGCCTGAACAATGACACACACTAAGCACTTCTTACACACACACACACAAAATTGAACTTGTAAGCACGATGAGCAAATTAACCCATCAACTCTTGCCCATTTGGGTAATTTTAAATCTCAGGTTGTTGGTCTTTTTCTCCCATTAGTATTGATCACCTTGTGATGTTTTTAGCTGTAATAAAGAGGAACGTTTAAAATCTAAATCCCTCAAGATTAGATGCTGATTTAATGAGAAAGCATCTGACCAAACTCTTCCAATTAATCACTGAGGTCCTTCTTTAACCAAAGGTTCTCAGACTGCACTGGCCCGTGGAGGTCCCTGCCATCTCTAGGGCACCGTCGCCAGGTTCAGTGCCCACCCACGTCTCCTTGACAGCATTTCTCCTTTGCTGGAGAGAAGCAAAAGACAGAGGCTTCTCCTCTGTCTGCCTTCCGAGCTCAATGATCTTATTTTTTTCTTGGTGGGGAACAACCTTAGACTATGAACTATACAGAGTATCTTTTGTAAGTCAAGCGTTTGATATATACATACATATATATAGATGCTAACTGCAATGTTCTCTGTTAGGATTTATAATTTCACAAATTGACATAAATTTTCTATATTTGCGATTGTATCTGGCTTTCCTAGAAAGGTAAATAGAAAATTTAGTGTTAAATATCACATTGAATTTAAACATTGGGCCAAGCAATTATCTGTGCTTCTGGATAATTATGGACAAGGCTTCCTCTATCTTCCCAAGTAAATGAGGCAAAATGGGAAAAAAAATAATAAAAAGACCGAATTGTGCTTTTCCTCCAACAATGAATGAACAATGTAGAACTGGCAAGTGGAATCACTAAACATATTTTAGTTCATCTTATTTTCCCTTTAAAAAAAAGACTGTTAATTCCTACGAGTGCTGCCATGAAGTATAAAGAGGTGCAGCCCTTCACAAAATCAAAGTTGGAGTCCTTTGGTTCCATTTCACGAGCAAACTGGATGGTGCTAATCTTTCTGATAATAAATAAAAGGAAGTATGCATTATGTCAATTAATGAATAAAACAATTTTTTCTTAATTCTAAAAGTCTGCCTATGAAACCTCACAGCACTTGATTTCTTCCTAGGCAGAGTCCCTTTGTGGGTCTTTCTGCTCTGTACTTCAGATTTATACAGGGTCTAAAAAAAGTTCACGAGCACACTGCACTGCTTGTGAGAAGCAGGATTCAAACAATTACATTCACCATGCCCTGGGACGCTCCATCAGCCCGGGCAAATGCGTTTAGAACTAGTCTTTGGCTTAACATCAGGTTCACCAATTCAGGGCTAAAATAAAACCGCATAAATGTTAAGAGGAAATAAAACGATGAATTGTGAGCATCTCTGGCTTTTCCTTTTCGAAATGCAGAAACTCTATCTACCACAGCCTCTTTTTGGTCAAATGGCCCCCTTTGGTTTCCAGACTCTTCCATATAAGATGGCTGAAAGTTAAGTCTGAGTACCTTAGCTTAGGATAGTTCACTAGATTAAAGAAGCATTTCTTGAGATGATTAAAAAAAGATGATATAAAGTAAAAAATGATTATGGTGTTCATGAAGCAATATAATCAGTAGAATATCTAGGGATGGTGATGAGGAGTTGTTTTTAAACTGAACACCCACCAATGAGCTATGATAGTGTTTCCTGTGTACATGTGTAAAAGTACCTTTCGGTTCACAATGTATCTTTAAATAAGTGAAAGAGAAAAAATTTAAAGTCACCTTTGTCTTCAGATTTATTTCTTCTTTTAAATGCCGATTTTTATGCTGGTTTAAGGTCTACCCTCATCAAGTGATGTACACAAAAAAGACAGAATATCCCAAACTGCTGACAGAATCCAGGGCAGGAGACAAAAGTCTGCTGCCCTGACCGCAACAGCTCAGCATCTTCTTAGAGTCTCTTAGTGATTCTTATTTGGAAAAAGTAGCATTTTTTTTAACCACACAGAAAACAACAACAACAACAAAGCCTTTCCTTGCTCTTCCTCCTACCCACGGGGCTAGAGTCCCCCAGGACTCGACACTTCCTTTGGTAACAATTTTGGGAAATCAACACTATGACCTCTAATCCATATATATATGGTGGGCACTGGCATTTCCCTCCCTGAACCCTTCCTCCTGCCTCCCTCCTCCCAAGGAAGGGACTTATCACTATGGGCAGCTACAGTGTCACTGACAGCCCTAAAGTCATGTGCACAGACTACAGTTTGACGTGTCAAGTCAGGATACAAGACTAAAATGAACTACAACAGAGACAAAGCACACGGACAGGAGAATGTAGGAAGTGACACTGCCATTCTATTTACACACCAACCTATATAAACTAGTTAAAAATCAAGTTCATGTCTGCCCAGAGGATATTACAATTTACCAACATAAAAGATTAAAAACAAGCAGCAACTTTTATATAAAATTAATAAAGACAAATGAAAAAGAAATTGTCAGTAGCATCTATCTCCTCAATGTGTCTGAACTGCACGTTATAAACTAGTCCATTAGTACAGCAGCTTGCTAAAAATTGACTTTGGTTCAAGCTTAGTTTAAAAAAAAAATAAAAAAACACACCACACAAAAAGGGTGGATGGACATTTGTTAGTTTCCCTGCTTGTAGTTCACTGATTTTACGGGAGTTTTAGGGGAGGTGAAGGGTAAGAGGAGGAAGTTCAGGGTGGCAATCAACAGCCTCATGAAAGGAAAACAAGGCAGAAGAACCGAGGAAAAATTTCAAAGGGGCTGAACACATCCTGCCCTTTCAATGTGACAGGACTCTCCCACCTGAATCGCAAAGCAAAGCAGCACACGCTCGTCTGCGTTACTCCTTTCTGAGCAGTGGTGAGGAAAGACAAACAGAACCCAGGCTCCCCAGCGGACACAGGCAGAGCAGTCGAAAGGAAATCACCTGTAGGCGCTCTCAGCCCCAGCTCCCAGGAGTGGGGGGAAAGTGCAGTCTGAGGACCGCCAGCCACGCGAGCAAGCACCCAGACACCAAACGGGGACCCTTCAACTCCAGCAAGGGGGACCTCACACGCGCTGCACTGCAGTGACCCAGTCTCTGGGGAGACTTTTGGAACAGAGAGTGTAGTAACAGTACACCAACAAGAAAAAAAAAAAAAAAAAAAAAAGAATGGGAATTCAACCTCTCAATTACTAATCCTCCTTCCTCTTCATCCACTTTCACAAGCTCTCCTCTTCCGTGGGCTCATTTCACACAGTCTAGAAACACCCTGAAGACGACGACGGGAGCTGCTCGCTTCTACACCAATCAGAGAAGTGTACTGCCACGCAGACCTAGCCAGCAGGAGCCAAAGGACCACACCAAGGGGGCACTTGGGGAGCGTGCAGCGTTCCTGCTCAGAGTCCTCGAAGACTCCACAGAGCCCACGCACAGCTACCAAGCGCCACCCTCAGTCCGGAAAACCGCAGGGCTAGAGGGCTATATAAGCTAGCCAGTGGATATGAAGGCTGCAGCGCCCTAGAGGAAAAGGTGGTAACCTCGGACTCCTCTCATCACACCTCTTCTGGATATACAACTGATGGAAAACAGTCTAGCAGAATTTCTTCAGACAACAAAAGAAGGGAAAAGTCTCCCAGTCTCAGTAAGTCATTTTGTTCTTTGCCAAGTAAGTTAAAAAGAGTTTGGATGAACAACTTCCACAAAATGGAACAAACACACACACACATACACACCAACAGTAGGAGCATTTTTCAGGAGATAAGAAATCAGGAGAACCACCAAGTCAGGTGTCTGCAGTAGTCTTTGCTCTTCGGAACCAAATCCTGCCCTGCCAACGCGCACGGCTGTTCCCATGGAAAGTAGCAGAGAGCAGCACCGTCGCACTGCAGGATCTGGATCTCAGGGTCATTCAATGATGTGGGGGTGAGTGAGAGCTACAGTTCAGCAGGAATTCCTTCCCACGCAAAAGTGCTCCAAAGGCACCACCTGATGGGGGAGGGGCGTGTGTGGAACAGGAGTGTGTGCACACACTGCCTTCAGCTTCTGCACCAAGCCTCTTGCATAAGTGGCAAAAGAAAATAATTTTCTAGCACCTCTGTAAGAGTCATCAAGGATAAGGAAACCAGCAAGAACATTCCCCGCAGTTAAGAACATAAGTCTCCCCTTACCCCGAAACCCTCCCTCCCCACAGTGTGGGAGCTCACTGAAACAGGATCCAGGAGCAAGAGATAAACATGTCCAAACTATATATATATATATACGTATATATATATAAAAACAACAACAGCAATAATAAGAGATACAGTAATACAGGCCTGCCTAAATTGTACCAGTTAAGAAAGGAACCCCCAACACAATTGATACGATTATAAACACCTTGTTATGACTTAATGGCCTGTACAACAGACCCATAAAAATGATTTTTTTTTTTTTAAGAAAAAAAGAAATTTAAACAAACAAGAAATCCCCTTCCTATATTGGAATTGGTAACCCACCTTAACTTGTCATCATGACTGCTGGAAATGATAAGTAGTCCTTCAACTTATATTTTTGTTTGTTTGTTTTTGATTTTTTTTTTGTTTCTGTTTTTATTTTTAATTTTTGGTTATAAAGTTCTTCAATCCATGAAGCAATCCTGAAAAGACAGTGTTTCATTACAAAATTAGGCAAATGCTGTCCCGTCTCCATCCTCTCCTTTTTTCCGGCGTGTGTTTTCATTCTTCTCTCCTTGCCCTCACAGCACGGCGAGAGGCAGCCAATCACAGTCTTCAGTTGATTCACTGGCTGGCAGCCCAAGCACACTGCACAATGGGAAAGGCTCATGGCAGCCCGGCTCTGCCAGCTCACTGTGCCTTGGAGGCGGTGGTGGTGGTGGAAGCCGCCCCGCTGGCAGAGGCGGCCGTGAAGAGAGAGTTCTGGATGGACTCGGCTGAGGTGGAGGTGGCGTGAAGGCTGGCTACGGGCGTGGAGTTCCCTGCGGACGCGGCGGCGGCAGAGACCAAGCTAACCGGGTTGCTGGTGAGCAGAGAGAGGTTCTGAGGGTTCAGGAACAGAGGGGCAGTCACGATGTTAGGGGCTCCTCCTGCATTGGCAAATACCAGGTTCCCAGTTGCATCCAGTGACGTTATTGGAAGAGAGCCACCAGAAGCAAGAGCTACAGACAAAAACCCCAAAAAACAGGCAGGATGGAGAATATTAACATTGTCCCAGAGAAGCCAAACAACACACAGCTCTACTGAGCTTCCCCACAACTCCGTGGGGAAACGCACAACTCCTCAGTTACACTGAAGCTGCTAAGCCTGAACACGCTGAGGGACTTTTGAACGGCCTCATTCAGAGGGCACAGCAGGGTAGGCTAGCGGGGAGGGCTGCAGAAGTTCTGATGGACCAGAGTCGTGTTTCTGTCTTTAAATCTCAAGTTTATCTCGTGTGCCTAGGAATACTTGGTAAATCCAACAATTCTGTCTTTAGTGAAGATTGGTGATTTTCAACTACTTCCATTCAAAAGATAAACTTGGGAAAGTGATTAAAGCATTAAAACATATGTTTAGTGGTCGCCGGTGTTATGGCATAGCAGGTTAAGCCTCTGCCTGTGATCCCAGCATCTCACACGGGTGTTGGTTAGAGACCAGGTCGCTCTACTTCCAATCTAGCTCCCTGCTGAAAAGTGAAGACGGCCCAAGTGCTTGGGAGCCTTGGCCACTGCGGTCATCTGGGGAGTGAACCAGCAGATGAAGACTGCATGCTCCGTCTCTCTTCCTCTCTCTCTAACTCCTCGTTTCAGATAAATAAAAAATAAATCTTAAGGAAAAAACATTTAATTTTCATCAAATTAACTGGCATTATTGATAAATTTGAGCAAATACTTTATACTAGGATATACAAGATGAAAACCATGTTTTAAAACGGCATTAGTTACAAAATAAATTATATATCATCGAATATATGGATCGATTAATTGTTGGCTTCCTGATACAACACATGTGATTTCTATAACTTGTACAGAAGAGAGGGAGGAGTTCCCTGCAGGAGCACATCAGACACAGGAGGAGGTAGGTGGTCTTACAGGGGGGTGACCTAAGACTTGCTTTAATGGGTGGAAAATTTTCTATGACGCTTCTGCTTCACCACAGAAGATACCATCAACGTGTCACTTAAGATCATTAGGGCTCTCCTTCAATATTTTATCATGTTAATAACAGCCTCAAATCAAAACCACACAATTGTACCCCACATGCAGATGAAGGGTTCTTTTAAAAGCATTAAAATTTTGGTGGATTTCTTACAAAATATGTAGCTGAAGGGAATGCCTTTGATTTTGGGCATGATCACACAAACATTAAAGGACAGTGAGGCTTAGGTGCAGCTTGAGGTTTCCTGAAATTCCAGGCTGAGGGTTATAGCCCAGTTCGGGATCTACCTAGAGCATCTGCGCTTTGGACAACAAAGGCTGGGAAAGGCTTTTTGCCTTTGCAGTGCTCCCACACCTCGCAGACACTCCCTAAAGCAAAAGAAAACAATGACTGATGACAAATCCCATTTCAAAAGAAAATTCTTGAAAAACAGAAGCTTTGCAGATCTGACCATCAGTTCAAGCAGGATTTAGTCAATCAGAAAGTCGATATAACGTAAGGCAATCTAGTCAGTGGTCTGGTTTTGTGTGTATTAACATTCTCTACAAGACTCCATGAGAGACAGCATCCTTCACACACTTAATTGAAGTGGCTACCAGCTTATTTTGGCTCTGCAAACTCACATTTAAGCACACACTATTTTAAGAAAAACAAATTTTCTGATTAACATAGTGATGGTTTTCAAACTGTTTCCCTGAATTACCTAACAGTAAGCATCTTCACATGTAAACACAGAATGAATACTGTCCTGGGTAACATGCTAGAGAGCAGCAAGGGACACAAGTGGACTTGGGGAAAAGACAGTATAAACAAAAGAACTTAACTTTACACTGACCAGGACATGGAAAGGGCGACCCCCACGAGGATTAAAAAGTCCCCTGAAGCCTGCCTGTGAGCTCCACATTAAATCATTATAGGACTTTCCAGTACATGACTCTCTTTGAGGGTGGAATGGAGACTGGAGAATCTTGCTTGGCCAAGTTTGCTTTCTATAAGTTTTAGATGAGCACTTGGCTAAATTTACCAGAGGGGAAAAATCTGCCTCCAGGTTTACTCACTAAGATAATATTAGCATACAAAACATGATTTTTAGTAATATACCAAGCTTAGTATACCTCCTGTTCTTAGAAACTGACTCTACACTTCTCTTATAAAGATTTTTCACATGGACATTTTCTTGGTCTTCAACAAAAAGTTAACATCGAACTCCCTCTTGTCATCAAAATCACCTCTAGCAAAGCAGGCTTCTCTCTCTCTCTCTCTCTCTCTCTCTCTCTCTCTCTCTCTCTCTCACACACACACACACACACACCCCACAACACGGAGTAAGGAAGAAGAGTCTACTGACCTTGAATAGTCGCCAGTGTACTGTTGCTCATCAGAGCTGGGCTGAGAGCACCACCCAGGGTCCCTGGATTGAGACTGAGTAAGGCACCTCTGTAAGTCCAAAAGAGGGATCCCTTTATTACCAGGCAGACACAATTGTCAGTTTGACAACGGGCCCAAAGGCAAAAGAAAGAGGAAAATCCAACTGGGGACATGAAGGACATCTCGGCTATTTTCCTATATTCTTCTATGGTTTGGCTGGTGCTCCAAGTGCACTCCTTGTCTATGTGTACACACATGGTTATGATTTGCACAAAAGGAACACCTTTTACAGTAATTCTGACTCTCCTCTGAATTACTTCATTCTTGTTTCCCCCAAAACCAAAGAAAAATTTCCAGCAAAAAGCATATATTTACAGGGCGATTCTTATGTGATGTCTGACATTAGAAATGCGAACTTGGGAATTTCAATACTACGTCCTCTACCTATGTTTGAGAATCAGAAAGCAGAAGGTTGAGAGTGTTTAATGGAGAAAGCACAGGACATGAGTTAGGAATTTGGGGCTTTCTTTCTCATCCCATCACTGAGGCAATCAATAACCTACTGTCCTATGTCTTCATTTAGAAACAAAGGTATGGCTACTGCCCTCTCTGAGCGGTTAGAAAACTCAAGTTCAGCTATAACCAAGGTTCTTGCACTACCAATTCAAAGACATTATCGCATTAAGGAGGTTTTCCTCCATTTCAGAGAGTGATGAGATGTCTCCCCTACAAGTAATTCCAGGGATGACTCCAGCGGTCTCTTAGCTGTGGCTGAGATGAGGAAGCTCCTTACCCAGCTGCAAACTGCGAGGGTGCCATCAGGCCCGGGCTTAGTCCTGCAGCAGCAGCCATGGCAGCAAGACTGGCATTTGCTGGCAACTGTGTAGCTCCTTGGAGGGCAGCAGCTGCTGCTGTTTGCAAGCCTGATGCTGTCACCATCACCTGGCTGGTCCCAAGAGGGGAGGACAAAGGAGCGGAGGTGGTCTGTGTTGTGCTGGTCTCACTGGCACTGGATGTCTCGGAGGTGGAGGCTGAGGCCGAAGGGGAGGGGCTCAGAGAGGGGGAGGTGACTGCTGAGGAAGCAGGAGGCGCTGTGGAAATCACCGTCGCTGTGTTGTTGGAGGTGGTGTCTGTAGTGCCTGAAAAGAAAACTGATTCAGCAAATGCCTCTCTCGAAGCGGTTTAGGAAGAATGGTTGCTTTATCAGCCACACTCTAGAGTCAGGAATAACTGACCTACCATCCAGTCATCTCGAAATTTACCCTTTTTAAAAAAATTAACCCAGTTTAGTATTTCTAAGGAAACTAATCACAAAAACAAACATCTTAGAACCAAGGCTAGGGGCCGGCGCTGTGGCGTAGCGGGTAAAGCCGCCTCCTGCAGTGCCAGCATCCCATAGGGGCACCAGTTCGAGTCCCAGCTGCTCCACTTCTGATCCAGCTCTCTGCTATGGCCTGGGAAATCACTAGAAGATGGCCCAAGTCCCTGGGCTCCTGCACCCATGTGGGAGACCTGGAAGCTCCTGGCTTCAGATGGGCACAGCTCTGGCTGTTGTGGCCAATTGGGGAGTGAACCAGTGGATAGAAGACCTCTCTCTTTCTGCCTCTATTCTGTGTAACTGACTTTCAAATAAAATGCATCTTAAAAAAAAGAAAAAAACAAAAGCTATGAACCTTATGTTAGATAAGAACAATAACATAACCATAACAGAAACAGTTTTCCACTGCCAATTTCTTATCTTTCTCACTGAGAAATCTCCTCAGTAGTCTCCATAGAGAAATCAAAACAAGGACATGAAAAATTGACTTACATACTTTCCTAAGAATAACTGACGGCCACACACAGAGACAGTATAAAAATGACTAAAGGTAGATGTCTAGAAGTCTTCTTTGCACTAAAAATTTAAGTATTTTGTAATGTAAATCTGCTCTCCAAAAGCCCATTGTAGTAAACCTATTTTCTTATCCAGGGAAACCAACAAAAACACATAATGATATTATCAATCTTGCAAAAGCATGAAAAATGATAATAGAACAAGTCTCTTATTTCAGTTATCAGGAAATGCTACAAAATTATAAAAATGGGGGGGGGGAGCCATTGTAATCCATAAACTGTACTTTGGAAATTTATATTCATTAAATAAAAGTTTAAAAAAAAATTATAAAAACAGTTTACCTAAACTAGACAGAACTTAATTTAGTGCACTATGTTTTAGGATCCAATCAACCATATTTATATACAGAGCAGAATCTTGGCTGCATTTTCTTAGCATAGAGAGCTTGAAAGAGTTTTACATTATAAATTCACATGATAAGTTCTCAATGCAATAATTCTGTGAGAGATAAAAGACTTTCAACGTTTTATAAAAGATTAATCAGAATAATTATCTGAAACCTACAGGGCATGGCCCCTTGGAAAAAGCTTTATGTAAAGGTTTTTATATATACATGTACATACACACTACACAGTCTTCATTTTCTTAAGGTGTCTTCTGAAGATTTTGTTTCTTTAATGGATTGTGCTTTTGGTGCTGTACGAGCATGTGTGAACTCTTTGCCTAACTCACGGTCACTAAGCTTTTTCCTGTATTTTTCTAGAAGCTTTAGGTTCTAAAGTTTTTTTTATCTAGGTCTCTGTTCCAGTTTAGTTAATTTCTGTGCACAGTATGGGGTAAGAATCTAATCTTTTGCATATCCAATCATCTCACAACCATTTATCAACGAGTCTTTGCCCTACGGAATTTCTTCGCACACCTGTTAAAACTCAGAGCACAGGGGCAGGCAGTTAGGAAGCCAGCTGGATCGCCACATTCCATATCAGAGTGCCTGGTTTCCAGTTCTGACTCCTGACTCCAGCTTCCTACTAATGTTTACTCTGGGAGGCAGCAGTGAAAGCTCAAGTAGCTGGAGTCCCTGGTAACCATGTCAGAGACTTGGACTGAATTCCTGGCTCCTGCCTTGGACTTGGCCCATTTGGGGCAAGTGCAGGCACTTGAGGAGTGAACCAATGATGGAGTTCTTCCCCCAACTACCCTCCTGCTCCCAAGAGTATAAATTTGAAAGTGTCTGTATTCTCAATTTCAATCCATCTAATCTATATGCTAATATTTACTGTTTTGATTATTGTAATTTTACAGTAAGCTTTGAAATCAGGACATCTGAGTCTTCCAAACTTTTCAAAACTGCTTTGGTTGGGGCTGGCACTGTGGCATAGCGGGTAAACACTGCAGCCTGCGATGCCAGCATCCCACGTGGGTGCCAGTTCAATTCCTGGCTGTTCCACTTCCAATCCAGCTCTCTGCAATGCCCTGGGAAAGCAGTAGAAGATGGCCCAAGTCTTTGAGTCCCTGCACCCACATGGGAGGACCTGGAGGAAGCTCCTGGCTCCCAGCTTTGGATCAGCACAGCTCCAGCCATTGCGGCCAACTGGGGAGTGAACCAGTGGATAGAAGACCGCCCCCCTTTCTGCCTCTCTTTCTCTCTCTGTGTAGCTCTGACTTTCAAATAAATTAATAAAAAAAAACTGCTCTGGCTATTCTGGGTCCCTTCCATATATATATTTTAGAAATAGATTATCAATTTCTTAAAAAAATGTTTTTGGGATTATGACTATGATAATGCTGAATCCATCTATAAATCAAGCTGAATAAAACTACCATCTTAAGAAAGAGTTTAATTTCTCTGCTTCCAAACTGTAAGGCTTTCATTCTTCCCACCCTCACTAAACTGGCCATATCCTCCAGTACGATGGTAACCAGAAGTCTGACAGAGCACACACTCTTGTTTTGCTACCAGTCTTAGGGGGAACACACTGGGTCTTTCACCGCTCCAGTGTGCTGCACTGTAGGTTTTCGGTCAGTGTTCTTCATCAGTAAGGCAGCTCTCTTCTATTCCCGGCGAAGGCCTTTCACCATGAATGGACTGTGGATCTTGTCAAATACCTTCTCCGGGTTCAGTGAGATGACCATGTAGTTTTGTCCTTTCTTCCACTACTATAGGTATTTTAGTCTCTCATGTTCAGCAACCATACATTTCTGGGAAAAACTTCCATGGTGGATTTATATGTTTCTGGGTTTTACTTACCAGGATTTTGTGGAGAAGTTCAGAAATACTTCTGTGAGGAGTATGAGTCTGTAATTTGCTTTCTTGTGATTTATTTGCCTAGCTTTGGTATTAGGGTAAGAACTGGCCTAATACAAAGAAATGCTTCTAATTAAGACACTTCCACCTCACGCTAGAATATCCGGGTTCTGCGCTGGGCTGTGGCTTCTGACTCGAACTTCCTGCTAATGCAGATCCTAGGAGGCAGTGGTGATAGCTCAAGTGATTAGGTTCCTGCCACCTGTTTAGGAGCCCTAGATTAATTTCATGGCTCCTAGCTTTGGCCCTGGTCCAGTCCAGTCACCACAGGCATTTGGAGAGCGAACCAGTGAATGGGAGCTCTTGCCCTGTGTGTGTCTTCTTTCCCCACACCAGCACACCCAATCTGTCTCTCAAATAACTAACTAAACACATACACACATACATATATGAAACATTCCTCCTTTATTTTCTGTAAAAGACTGACAATGATTGACTTTATGTTATTTTTTAAAAAATATACAACAAAATTCACTGTTAAAATTGCCTGAGCCTGGGCTTTTCTATGTAGCAAGTTTTTTTCTTTTCTTTTTTAATGATTTATTTTTATTTGAGAGAGAGGTAGAGGTAGAAGCAGACACACACACACACACACACAGAAACGGTGGTGGGGGAGGAGGGAGAGAATTATCAATCTATCTGCTGGTTCACTACCCAAACGATCATAGTGGCCAGGGCTGTGTTGGGCAGGAGCTTCATCTGGGTCTCCTATGTGGGTACAGGGAGCTGGAGCTTTGGAAGTGGAGCAGCTAGAACTCAAACTGGTGCCCATATGGGATGCCAGTGCTAAAGGCAGTGGCTTAACCTGCTATACCAAAATGCTACCTCAACGCGGCAAGATTTTTCAAGAAAACTTTGAGGGGGCCGGCACCATGGTGCACTTGGTTAATCCTCTGCCTGTGGCACCGGCATCCCATATGGGCGCCGGTTCTAGTCCCAGTTGCTCCTCTTCAAGTCCAGCTCTCTGCTATGGCCTGCGACAGCAGAAGATGGCCCAAGTGTTTGGGCCCCTGCACCTGCATGGGAGACCAGGAGAAAGCACCTGGCTCCTGGCTTTGGATCGGTGCAGCTCCAGATATTGCAGCCATTTGGGGAGTGAACCAATGGAAGGAAGATCTTTCTGTCTGTCTGTCTCACTGTCTGTAACTCTACCTGTCAAATAAATAAAATCTTAAAAAACAAAAAAACAAAAAAACAAAAAAAACTTTGATCATGTTATGGGGCACAGGGTGATAATATAATGCAGTTAATATAATATATATAATATATAATGTAGTTAACGTGATGATAAAATTAGGGTAATTAATGTTTCCTTTTCCTTGTTACTTTACATTTAGTGGCTTCATGTCTTCTATTCATGAAATTTTTCTTTTTAAAATTTTATCTATTTTCATACTTTTTTGAAAAGCAGAGAGCAAAGGACTTCAATTTGCTGGTTCACTTCCCAAAATATCCAGAAAAGCTGGGGCGCGGTCAGGCCAAAGCCAGGAGCCAAGAGTTCAATATAGGTTTTCCCATGTGTGTGACAGGAACCCACCTACTTGAGCCATCATCATTCGCTAACTCCCAGATGGGTGCACATTAGTAGGAAGCTGGAATTGGAAGCAGAGCTGGGACTCAAACCCAGGCAATCTAACACGGGACGTGAGCATCCCAAGCAGCACTCTAACCACTGTGCCAAATGCATGCCCTAAAGATGCCACTTTTTTAGACTGGATAATATTCCATTGTGTGTATTTACCATATGTTCATTATCCATTTATCTGTTGATAGGCACCTAGGTTGACACCACATCCTCACTGTTGTGAATACTACAGCAACAAATGTGGGAGTGCAAGCATCTCTCTGAATGCTTGCTTCACTCCCTTTGGTTACATACACAGAAGTGGGATGGGTGGGTCATATTTTTAACTTTTTGAGCAACCTCTGTACTGTTTTTCAAGGTGGCTGTGCTAATTCCCACTCCAACCAACAGTGTCTAAGAGACCCCTTTTCTTCCCATCCTCACCAGCGCTTGTTATTGTCTCTTTGATAATAGCCATTCTAACTGGAGTGAGATGGTATGGCTTTGATTTGCATTTCCCTAACTGCTAATGATGCTGAAGATTTTAAAAATAAATTCCAAGGCCATTGTATTTCTACTTTTGATAAGTGCCCATTCATTGCCTGGGTCGTGGTTACTGAGTTTTTTGAATTCCTTCTATCTTCTGGATGTCAATACTTTGTTAGATGAGTAGTTGGCAAAAATTTTCTCTTACTCTACTCCGTAGGCTCTCTTCACTCTGCTGGTTCATTTGCTGTGCACAAGCTTCTTAGTTTAATACGATCTTATTTGCTTTTCCTTTAGTTGCCGGTGCTTTTTGTGGAAAGATTTTTAATTAAAAATTCAATTACTTGCTTTAGATCGTTACATTTTTCTAATTCTTTTTCAATCAGTTTTGATAATTTATCTTAAGAACACATCTATTTCATTGAAGCTACTTAGTTTTTGTAGCATACATTGTTTAATATTCCAGTGGGCCGCATTACCCAGCATTTCTACTCCTTACTATCTACTCAGCAGAGTTGAGCAGGCCCACATAAAAACTTGTACATACATGTTCACAGCAGCAGTTGGTATTCAAAATAGTCAAAAATTGGAAGCAACTCAAATGTTTATCAGCACACGAATGAGAAACCAAATGTGGCATATCCATCCAACAACAGAATATTGTTTGGCCAGAGAAAGAAATGAAATACTGATATATTGCGTAATTAGATAAACCTAAAAATATGCTAAATGGAAGACGTCTGATATAGTGAAAAGGTCACATACTACAGGAGTCAATCTGAAATGTCTGAAGGAGACAATCAATAGAGACATAGCACACTAGTGGCTGCTGGGGGGAGAGCAAAAATGAATGCGAAGAGGGGCCAGCACTGTGGCATAGTGGGTAAAGCCACCGCATCAGTGCCAGCATCCCATTTGGGTGCTGGTTTGAGTCCTGGCTGCTCCACTTTTGATCCAACTCTCTGCTATGGCCTGGGAAAGCAGCAGAAGATGGCCCAAGACCTTGGGCTCCTGTAGCTGTGTGGGAGACCCAGAGGAAACTCTTGGCTCCTCGCTTCAGATCAGCCTGGCTCTGGCCATTGCAGCCATTTGGGGAGTGAACCAGAGGAGTGAACCAGACTCTCTCTGTCTCTGTCTCTCTGTAACTCTCTTTCAAATAAAATAAATAAATCTTTTAAAAAAGAAAAAAAAGAATGAATGGGGAGACATGGGTAAATATGGGGTTGCTCTTTTGGGTAATGGAAATATTATAGAACTAGACAGAGGCAATCATTCCACATATTGTGAATTCATTAAAATCCACTGAACTGCACACTTTAGACTCAATAAACAACCTGAATATATCTCAATAAATGAAAAACAATCCATTATAATGTTTTAAATTCCTGTATGGTTAGTAGTGATGGTCTCTGTTTCACTCTTGACGTGGTATTTTCATCTTTCCCCTTTTTTCTCATGATTGATGACTTATCTGTCCATTTGTTGCTCATGTCAAAGAATCAATTTTTGGCTACATTGCACTGATTTTTTCTATTGCCTTCTTTTTCTATTTCATTATTTCTGCCCTAATCTTATTATTTCCTTCTTTTTGCTTGCTTTGTTAGTTTGCTCCTCTTTTTATAATTTCTTAAGAGGAAAGTTTTGGCTATTGGCTTGAGATGTTTCTTGTGTTTTCATTCATTTAAAAGTTATTTGCTAACTTATTATTTCTTCTTTGGCCTCTAAGTTAAATTTCCAAATATTTGGGAATTCCTCAAATTTATTTCTGTTGCTTATTTCCAATTTATCTCACTTGTGATCAGACAACATATTTTGTATGATTTTAATCCTTTTACATTTAGATTTGTTTTATGGCTGATAACACTCTAGGGAATGAGATTCCATATCTACTTCTGCTGCTGGATTAAGAGATTGACAGATTAGGTTATGTTGTTTGACAGTGTCATTCAAACCTTGCATATCCTTGACTTTTTTTTGGTATGTAGTTCA
This sequence comes from Lepus europaeus, assembly GCF_033115175.1. Lineage (NCBI taxonomy): Eukaryota > Metazoa > Chordata > Mammalia > Lagomorpha > Leporidae > Lepus > Lepus europaeus. Next base: position 132,878,199 of record NC_084831.1, on the reverse strand, counting down.
TATTAATACCTCCAACTATACATTTGTCTATTTCTTCTTTTAATTCTGCTAATTTTAAAAATTCTTTTGATTTTTGCTTCCTATACCATGGGTCTCTGTTGTTAGTTACCTATCTACTTATAATTGCTTTACAATCTTGAGATATCAGCTCTTTGGTCATTATAGACATTTTAGAAAAAGAATTGGGAATGTTTAGATGAGATTTTTAAGGGCTGTGAAATTTCTCAAGCCTTTAGGACATATCAGAACACACATTTTTTCTAGTGGAGTGAAGATCATTTCCTTACTTATTCTATAAATGTTTACCAGGGACCTTTTATGTGCCAAGTGCTATGGGATAATAAAGATGACTGAATCAATCAAGCAAGATTTTACTTAGAAGACGGCAGACTGAGGATATGGTGTTTCCCTTTGTTTCTAAAATCCTATTAGGTTTAATAGTGAAGAAATACAAAGGGGAATAAGGGCTCTGGGAAAAGCTATCAGGAGGCTTGAGACTTAAACTACATTTTTCAGAAACAAGAAACAGGATGCAATTGGGTGGTGGAGAAACCAACCCTAGTCCAGAAAAGCTCAGGAGAAGGCTCCGCTACAGGTGGGAGTGATTCACTCTGGTGGAGCCCACGCTCAGAGCTGATGCAAACAGGGCCAGAGAACACAGTGACTTAAGGGCAGTGTACATGCTAGCTCTGCCAGTGGGCCTTTCCTCCCCTCCCCCAAACCCTCACCGGAGCAGAACTAGTGTCCCTACTACTCCTCAAAGAAAAAAATCTGAAGATGGCTAAGGATTCTAATCTAAGTTCCAGCAGGCACTGAGTAAAGACTCATAATTCTGGGACATGATGAGGGAGAAGTCTCACCTACTCATACACCCTGCAGCAAAGTGTGGCAGGGCTCCATGCATTCACAGCTCATGGCCAGCCCTGCCACTCAGGGAGAAGATTGTGAAGTCCCAGAAAAGCTACACAATGACAGGAAAAACATTACAGACTACCGATATTAAGTGATGTGACTTTGTACTTATCAGTATGAATAAATAACCAAAACCACCAATAAGAAAAAAGAATAACATAAAAGAAATGGCACAAAATGAATAAACAGAGCAAATGCCAGAAGAACCTGCTTAAATAAAGATAAATTATCAAAGCTGGGAAAAACATTCATTCAGATTGAAAATGCTCGGTAAAGGCTAACAAGGAGAATTTAAAAAGGACCACACCTTGAAACCTCCTAGTGAAATTTCAAAATGCTGAGGCTAAAAAGATCCTTTAAGTTTTTCAGAGTAAAAACAAACTAGCAAAGAAATACAGACTGAAACTGTACTTCTCCCTGGCAACACTGAATGCTAAATATAAAAAAGATCAGTATGTGGGCCAGCGCTGTGGTGTAGTGGGTGAAGCTGCCGCCTGTGGTGCTGGAATCCCATATGGGTGCTGGTTCTAGTCCCAGCTGCTGCACTTCTGATCCAGTTCTCTGCTGTGGCCTGGGAAAACAGTAGAAGTCCTTGGGCCCCTGCACCGGTGTGGGAGACCTGGAGGAAGCTCCTGGCTCCTGGCTTTGGATGGGCCCAACTGGGGAGTAAACCAGTGGATGGAAGACCTCTCTCTCTCTCTCTCTCTCTCTCCTCCTCTCTCTGTGTAACTCTGATTTTTCAAATAAATAAATAAATCTTAAAAAAAAAAAAAAAGATTACATTCCTTCCTATAGATCCAATCACACAAGCCGGCCCTTATAACATTTTTACAAACAAAATATTAATATATTCATTTCCTATTGTTGTGTAACAAAGTACCACAAATTCAGGAACTTAAAACAATACAATTTATCATCTCATAGTTTCTGTGGGTCAGGTGCCAAGCTACAGCCTAGCCAGGTCCTCTGCTAGGGCATCTGTCAGAAGACTGCAGTCAAACATTATTCTGTGCAAATACAATAGAGATTGCACAGAAAATGGTGACTGTTAGATCTAACGTACTACAACTTATCATTTGTTGGGAAGTTCAGTTCGTAATTTAACAGATGACTGTTGGTTGTTAGGACGTGCCTTAGAGGCAGAAACTCTGTGTTGCTGGTGCCCAGCATAATGCCAATCAATCACCAACAGCTTACTTACTAAGCTCAAAGGCTGAATGCTATGTATACTCTCAACAAAGGCACTTAACCTGGAAACTGCAGGCTGTGTGTGTGCATGTGTGCTGGAGGAGGGGAGACTGCTGTGGAGAAGAACAAAAGAAGTAAGAAAATTTTGGGTTAAAAGTACTTTTCCTGACAAATTTAACTATGCCTTTTTTTTTTTAACTCCAGGTATTTATATAACTTTCAAGAAAAGAATATCTTGCCGGCGCCGTGGCTCAACAGGCTAATCCTCCGCCTTGCGGCGCCGGCACACCGGGTTCTAGTCCCGGTTGGGGCACCGATCCTGTCCCGGTTGCCCCTCTTCCAGGCCAGCTCTCTGCTGTGGCTAGGGAGTGCAGTGGAGGATGGCCCAAGTCCTTGGGTCCTGCACCCCATGGGAGACCAGGAGAAGCACCTGGCTCCTGCCATCGGAACAGCGGGTGCGCCGGCCGCAGCGCACTACCGCGGCGGCCATTGGAGGGTGAACCAACGGCAAAAGGAAGACCTTTCTCTCTGTCTCTCTCTCTCACTGTCCACTCTGCCTGTCAAAAAAAAAAAGAAAAGAAAAGAAAAGAATATCTTTAGTCAGAGCCTGAATTCCCAATTTAATAGCAGCTTCTCATAGACACAGATCGTGGGCTTACCACATGCTTCAGAGCCTGCTGCTGCTCACCTGTTACAGAGAGATTAGTCACGGCGGCGCTGGCAAGAGGGAGGACAGGGTTGACTGTCAGGGTAGTTGCTGCGCTGCTTGTCACAAGGCTTGGTGTGGTTGCCACCTAGAGGTCAGAAATGAAAATATGCACAAAGCCCTATTTTCATAATTTCACAAAACCAACACTTAAAAAATAAAACTCATGCTATACATTTATTTTACCTAACAAGTTTCTGAAATTCCATATACAACAGGATAAAATAAAAGGGTCTAAGGAGAAATGACTTCATCATTACTCTTTGATCTTGGAAGTGAGAAACTTGGTATCACACATTAGAAGCTTGTTCTTAGAAGATGGTAGTTTTGTTAATCACAAATGGCTTTGCCCAGATTTTAAAAAAATGCACTAGAGCTGTATCATGTATACTTTAAATTCATAAGTATAGTATCAACTTTACCTGAACAAAAAAACAGTATTTGACAGGGTTAGGGAGTCTGGAGTTCTTAAATTGCTTTTATGTTTGGCTCTGTGGGGGCAAGATTGCCTTGTTTTTTGTTTTAATGAAGGATATTATAGAAACAACATGAAGCAAACTTTTAAAAAATTAAATTTCTTTATGAAATAAGAGATTTCTATAGTTTTTAAGAAAAACTACTACAAATAATTCCAAAACACAGATTAGTCACCTGTACAAAACAAAAGTGTTATCTAATGACTGTCTTCTGTATAATTATTATCTTATGAACTTTAAGATTAAAATTAAACCATTTAAAATCAGCCATACCCCTCAGTTAATAAACTATTATGTGGTCTTAATGCCAGCTGACTTTAGTTTAAAAAGCCTTCCAGAGTGGAGTGATATTCAAATAAAATAAGAAAACAAATGAAAAGAGAAGGGACCGAAATGCAAACTCAACCTACCTGTCTTTCACAACCTAGTGGCTGACACAGAAGTCACACTTACACTCATCCTAAAAATCAAGGGCATCATGTGACCGCTGCATCTACCTAGGAACAATGCTCTCATGCTCACAGCACAAGCTACTCTATGAGCTTCCATGAGAAAGGACCATTTGTTGCTTGAGGATGAAGATTTGAGATGACTGTTTTAATACAGGTTCAGGGGGTAAAGGTTATTTGGGAATTTACTATCACTTAATTATTTATATGCAACTTTAGTAAGTTAGGCTTTAGGTCTCAATATGAATAAAAAGTAACTAAAGTAACTGGAATCAGCAGCAAATGTATTTGCATGGCTATAGAGTAACCTAACATGCCAGAGAAGAGAATAACAGAAATACAGTGAAACAGGAAAGAAGAAAATATGCATTTTCAAAAATAAGAAAGACCAATATGTTCTTAAATAATAAATGAGATTTCATTACTTTGGTAACATACAAAATATAAGTTTGTACTTATAATGTGTTTATTCAAAGCAAATAGATAACTGTTACGAAATATACTGACTGAACAGTTTTTTTGTAAAACTGTAAAAACCAGCCCCTGGGCTTGTGCATCCCATACTGAATTCTTACCAATGAGGTTGGGCTGGGAAAAATTGCTTTGATAGGGGAGCTGCTGGTCCCACCGCTGCTGGGGGGGTTGATTCTTTTTTCCTTCTGGCGGCGATTACAGAACCAAACACGAATCACCTCCTTTTCCATATTGAGCTGTTCAGCAATCATGCTGATCTCTTCCGAGGTAGGCTTTTGATTCTGCACAGAAAACAACAGATTCCATAGTTTACAATGACTTCTTAAACTTCTGGTATAATCATGTCAGTACATAACTAAACAAATAGAGACAAGTAAGAAAATCCCCGTCTCTGACTGCTGACTCCTGCTGGTGCAGACCCTGGGAAGCAGTGGTGATGGCTCAAGTGAGGGGGTTCCTGCTACCCACACGAGAAACCTGATTAAGTTTCTGGCTCCCTGGCTATTAGGGGCATTTGGGGAGTGAATCAGTGGATGAGAGTGCACTAACTTCTCTTGCTCTCTTTAAAATAAAAATAACAATGTTGTAAAAAACAGAATTAAAAGTTTACTTTGGTGCAAAAATATTTTGAAATTTGTGCATAGTTTTTCATAATATATATTTCCCATGAACTCTGCACCATAATGCTCACCCCTAAAAAGTTACTTTTTGAGAAGGAGTTGAAAGGCAGAAACAGACCGAGAGATGGAGAGCTAGTTTACTCTCCCCAAATGCTCGCAGTGCTGTGAGCTGGGCCAAGTCCAAAGCCAAAGCTAGGAGTTGGGAACTCAATCCAGGTCGCTCATATAGATGGCAGGAATCCAATTACTTGTACCGTCACTACCGCCTCTTTGGGGTCTGCATTAGTAGGAAGCTGGAATCAGGACTAGACCGCAGGTACTCTGACCTGGGACACAAAATGTCTTAACCACTAGACTAGAAATCCTTCTCTTAGGCTACTTTTAACAAAGAGCTTCTGTAGATAGACATTCTAATGAACACTACATTTACTAAACTTATTCATTTTAACTTAGAATACTTATTTTTGATTCTATTTTTCACTCTGAAGGTCTACTGAGCTAGAACAAAATCAACCACCTACTAATAAAATCTTATGAATCAGCAGAAATTTAAGAGTTTTCTTAGTGCTTCATGCACTATCTTGGACCTCACCATAAACCTCTGAGGTAGGAAAGGCAGGTATTTAACAAATAAAAGGCTCTAGCTTAAAAAAAAAAAAATCAAGAGATCCGCCCAATTACACACTTGATAGGCACTCCTAATCCAGGGCTCCCCTGAATGTGCACAAGCCTTTTCTAAATTACAGAAACCAAAATTTTCCTGGAAGCTTTGATTATGATATTCTCTGGTACTAAAAACAAAAAAAATTGCCAACATTCAAGGTCTCAAGTGTTCTGGTCCAAAAATACCACGGTAAGCATATAGGCATTAACATTTAGCCAACCAAGCAACTAGTGTTTCTCCTGATAGACGTGGTTGCAGTTCCTCTGCGTGAAGTGCTTTCCTTTGCCTTTTCCAGTCGGTGGCATTAACTCCACGCATTCTGCATCCGCTGCCACCTTCCTACCCTGAGTGGTCACACAGAGGTGTCTGCAGCACGCTGGGCTCTGACTGCTGTGTTCGTACCTTACTTGGTCTTATTTTTTCCATTATGTTTTTAGGCATCCACAAAGGCAGGGCTTTTATATCCACAGTTCTCCGCACCAGTATTGCACAGACAATCCCATGTACATGGAAAATAAAAGCCTCACTGACCTCCAAGAAACTCTTCTCTAAGGCCACACGGATGTTGGTCTCTATGCTGGTGCGTTTCTTCCTCCTACGGTTCAAGCCCTCAACTCCCTGCCCTGGAGAATTTAGGGCACTTGGGCTGGAGAGCGCTGAATCCGATGAGAGGTTCTCTGACAATGAAGAAAACACAGAAACAGAATTAGCTGAGCATAATGATTCGTGCACAAAGTATTAACAACAAAACTAAAAAAAGGCATTTTAAGCTATGAGCAAACATGAAAAGGTTCGCACTTAACCTACATTTGAATATTATTCCTCACCATCAGTCCTTTGGTTGCCTTTACTGATGCTCTTCATCCCAGAATGGCTGATTATTTTGTTTCTACTCCTGATTTCTGCTGCTGAGAAAGCACCAATTTATAATTCCTACCCTTAGACTCAGATCTCTCTCTCTCTCTCTCATTCTGTTCTCATGATTTGTTTTGTTTGTTCATGAACTTTGGAGATAAAAAGAAGAAATTGTCCTGGAAACGACTGAATGTGTAATATTCATTTGTAAATGACCTCTCATCTTATTAGTATAATGGACGGAAAAAAAAAGAAAGAAAGAAACAACTACTTTGAGATTCTCTGAGTTAAACAGGCTTCCTCCATTTACCAGTTTAATAACCCTGAGCATGTCAAAGGCATCTTTCAGTTTCTTTCTACACAAGAGGAGATGGGTGGAGCAGACCAGTGCTTCTCCCCTGTAGAACTCAGTACAGCAACAGATGCCTGGCTTCACCCACAGCTAAGGAATCAACCTGTGTAGGGGTGAGAGTTTGGTTTGTCTTTTCCGAAGACCTAATTTTTGTTCACATCTCAATGAGAACCACAGTCTAGGGATGGCCCTGGTTCCTAGGAGCTCTCATGGTTTACGGATCCATAGTTTAAAATAGAAACTTTCCAAAAGGGAATCTCAGCACAAAATAGGTATAGTAAAACAAGTAGTCCCAACATTTTATATGAAATATGTGTCATTTTAAAAACAAAGGCAGACACATTGTCAGAAACAAGTTCTGTGATAACTTCTCAAGGAAGCAACAAAAACTTGCTCAAATTTAACTGAATACATAGGACTTCTATCCTCTTTCTTTCAGCTATAGCTGTGTGTCCTTAATCCTGGCTCAAATACAAGAAACACTCCAAGGGCAAAACTGCTGATAATTTACAGAATTTTTATTTACTTAAAATTGATTTATTTATTTGAAAGGCAGAGAGACAAGACAGAAGGAGATCTTCCATCTGCTGGTTTACTTCCCAAATGCCCACAACAGCCAGGACTAGACCAGCCAAAGTTAGTTCTGAACTCCATCCAAGTCTCTCACAGAAGCGGCAGGGACTCAAGTACTTAAGCCATCACCTGCTCCCTCCCAGGGGCACATTAGCAGGCTGCTAGAATGGAAGCAGAGCTGAGATTTGAATTCAGGCACTCTGATATGGGCTGCAGGTAGCCTAGGCAGCATCTTAACAGCTGTGCCATTCTTAATTACATGATATGTAAATGAATTAGTTCTCTAATTGACAAAGTCATAATTTACAAGGACCTCCCCAAGATTAGTAAGCGTCAAAGCTCTATATCAATAACATAATAACACTTGCTTCCCCAATTTATACCACTCCTCCTTTAAAATTCTAGTGGGTAAGGAAGAAATTTCTTATACATTACTTACCTGCATCATTTAACCACTTTTCTAAAAGTGGCTTTAACTTGCACATGTTCTTAAAGCTGAGGTTCAAGGCTTCAAAGCGAGAGATGGTAGTTTGGCTGAAGTCATTTCCATACAGTTTACCCATAGCGAGGCCAACATCACCCTGTGTAACAATACAGTTCAGGAAAGGGGGAGACGAGAACAAAAGGAGAGTCATCTCACTAATGTCTCCTGCTCAAAGAATCAAAACAACGGCAATGTTCTACGCTGTCCCATGGACTCTGCATTTTCAATCTCTTCTTGCTTCCTTATGTAATAATTAGGATACAATTTCTATTAAGTCTCAAAAGGTAATGCTAATATTCTCACAAACTCTTTAATAGTTACAATCAAAATGATTTAAGTAATCTTTAAAAATTCACTTACTTGTATCACCTACAGGGATTAGAGAAAACTTCCCAGAAAACTGCATTTCTGAACTAACCAAACTTCCCACAAATCACTTTCAAACTTAGAAATGATTCATTGTTCTTTTTCCCTCCCTCTATAAAGTATTTCAGGAAGCTGTGAAAAATCTATTTTCACCCTAGTTTGGATTTCAAAGTTGGTTACAAAAAACAGGTATTCTAAGAGACCACTTTTGTAACCATTATAGAGATAGAAATTCACAGTAGAGAGGTTTGACCCATTTAGTCAAACCTTCATGGGCACTGGAAACTTGGTAACCTTATAGCAATAGAACAACGCTCCTCTGAATATATTACAAAAGATGTCTTTCTCTATAAGCCTACAACCTTTGAAATGTACACAGTGCTGTTCTTCCAGCTGAATCTCTTGTTCCTGCTAGAAAAAACTATATTTTAATAGTTACTTTATATACAGGTAACAGAAGCTCATGGAGTTTAAATGACTTCACCCACTTATTGCAATTAGTTTAGAGGCAGGCCAGAACAGAAAGACAACACTTCTGGTCTAAAGAACTACACAGCTGATGCTCCTATGAAGCAGCCAACCCCCCATACTCCTGGAAACACTTATTTTGAACTGGATCCCTACCTGATGTAATGCACCCTTTGGACATGGCATTGCTTGATAGGCACCATCCATACATGGCTATTTAGATTGCAATGAATTTAAATCAAATAAATTACAACTCAGCTCCTTGGCACTTCTGGCCCTCCCAAGTGCTCAGCAGCCACAAGTGGATGTGGCTAATGTATCAGACAACACAAACATAGAACATTTTCCCCACTGTAGAAAGTTTTAATGACATCTCTGAATACAACTAGAACTCAAACAGACTGCTATATTGATTTCCTTCCAATTATAGTAAAACTGAAATAATCAGGAGAGTGTGAGCAGAGCATAAATGCTACCCATAATATCTACATAAAATACATCCAAAGGAGCAGATAGATACGTTTATTTATATTCTTTCACTTATTTGAAAGGCAGAGAGAGGGACACACACACACACACACATTTATTCCCCAAATGCCTGCAACAGCCAGGGCTGGGCCAGGATGAAGCCAGCAGCCAGGAACTCCATCCCAGTCTCCCAAGAGTGTGGTAGGAACCCAAGTACTCGTGTCATCATTCTCTGCCTCTCAGGCATATTAGCAGGAAGCTGGAACGGAAGTGTGGAATAAGTAGCCAGGACTCAAACTGGCACTCTGATATGGGATGTGGGCATCCCAAGCAGAGGCTTAACTTGCTGAGCCACATCATTTGCCCCCATATCTATAAATTATTATTTAATGTCATTTCATTCAATCAACAAATATTCTCTCAGTGCCTACCACGTCAGGAACTGCACTCATCCTGGTATCATTTAAGTTCATGTCTTGGTCACTTAACTTGTTTAGATTATAGCTTTCTGAAAAACTATCTTTGTAATTCTTTGATCATAAGACTTCATGCAGGGGTAGGCATGTGGTACAGAATGTTAAGCCGTTGCTCAGGACACTGGTACCCCACAGCAGAGTGCCAGTTTGAATCTTGGCTGGTTTGCTTCCTGCTAATGTGCCTGGGAAGGAAGAAGAAGATGGCCCAAGCACCTGTCACCCATGTGGGAGACGTGGATGGAGTTTTGGGGTCCTGGTTTTGGCCAGGCCCAGAACTGGCTGTTGTAGTCATTTGGGATAGTGAACCAACAGATGGAAGATCTTTTTCTCTCTCTGCTTCTCCTTCTCGATTAGTCTGCCTTTCAAATAATGTTTTATTAAAAATTCATTTTATTCCTTTGAAAGTCAGAGTTATAAAGAGAGAAGGAGAAATGGGGGGGGGGGGAGAAAGTGGGAGAGAGGGAGAGAGAGAGAGAAACAGCAGGGCTGGGCCAGGCTGAAGCCAGGAGCCAGGATTTTCATCTGGGTCTCTCATGTCAATGTGGGTGGCAGGGGCCCAAACACTTGGGCCATCTTCTGCTGCTTTTCCCAGGGCATTAGCAGAGAGCTGGATCAGAAGTAGAGCATCCAGGACATGAACCAGTGCCCATATGGAAGGCTGGCATCACAGGCAGCGCCTTTACCTGCTATGCCGTGACACTAACCCCTCAAATAAATCTTTGAAAACAAATCATCACATCACATTAAGTATAAGAAACGATGTCTTCAGTTCATGGCTAGAAATAAAGGTACTGGGACCAGTGCTGTGGTGCAGTAGGCTAAGCCTCCGCCTGTGGTGTCAGCATCCAATATGGGTGATGGTTTGTGACCTGACCACTCCAGCTCCGTGCTGATGGCCTGGAAAAGCAGTAAGATGGCCCAAGTGCTTGGGCCCCTGCACCTGCGGAGGAGACCCAGAAGAAACTCCTGGTTTCGGATTGGCTCATCTCTGGCCATTGCGGCCATTTGGGAAGTGAACCAGTGGATAGAAGACCTTTCTCTCTGTCTCTCCCTCTGTTTGTAACTCTACATCTGAAATAAAAAGAAAGCTATTGCCATCAACTAACTAGAACAATGGCAATAAATGACAAATTCATCTAACTGAGTTTTATAATACAATTTTACTTCACACTTAAAAATTTTTTAATTTGGCCGGCTCCGTGGCTTAACAGGCTAATCCTCCGCCTTGCGGCGCCGGCACACCGGGTTCTAGCCCTGGTCGGGGCACCGATCCTGTCCCAGTTGCCCCTCTTCCAGGCCAGCTCTCTGCTGTGGCCAGGGAGTACAGTGGAGGTTGGCCCAAGTGCTTGGGCCCTGCACTCCATGGGAGACCAGGATAAGCACCTGGCTCCTGCCATCGGAACAGCGCGGTGCGCCGGCTGCAGCGCGCCTACCGCGGCGGCCATTGGAGGGTGAACCAACGGCAAAAAGGAAGACCTTTCTCTCTGTCTCCCTCTACTGTCCACTCTGCCTGTCAAAAATTAAAAAAAAAAAAAAAGATAATAAAAATTTTTTAATTGAATAAAATGCAACAAGTCCTTCAGGTAACTTACTAATCTTGTTAAATTGGTACACACTAATTTCATGTGCCTCTAAACCACAACCATCTTGGTTTTTCCTACATAAAAGTAAAAATGTTTTGAGTTGACTCATACCTGACAAGAACCATATCATATCCCTCTAGTGTTTTCACAGAGCAAAAGGGAGAAAGAAGTCTTTGTTCTTGGGACTGGAAAATAACGAACATGCACATGGGAAATGTTGTGATATTGTGTCATGCTTTCTAATCACGCAGTGACACCCACAATAAGCAATTATGAAATCAGAAAGTAACATTTAATGACATGTGCATTTACTTGGGAAATAGGAGTTGTTTTTGCTTCAATAAATAATTTGCATATCTAACTCTCCCTTTGTGTGTTTGTATATATGAATATAAGTAAATTGGATATAAAACATTTGTATAACTGCAATTAAAGTATCTGACTTAAAAAAAGTCCAATCAGCTGCTTCTCCTACCTTGCACTGGTAGTATGTGCCTTAATACATGTAGTTAAGGTTTGTGAACAAATGCCACTGTTGTTTCAAAGTCATTTTAAAGGAGGAAATGGTCATGCCAAGACATAGGATAAAATCATAAAGCAGAACACCAGACCACAAGGAAATTCCTTTAAATGGACAGGAAGAAGAGAGTGAGTGTTGCTAGCATGCTGGTAACACAGGAGTACTTCACAAAGTTCATGGGAAAATGGAATTCAAAGTTTATTTTGGTGCAAAAAACTCTTGAAAGCCATGCATAGTTTTTCTACAATATGCTACTTTCAATGAACTTTTCAATGAAGAACATCGTATATTAGGTCAAATGCCACAGAAAGGCAAACCACCATTTGAAGGAAAGTTAAATATTTTTTTAAAAAAATTGTTTGTTTACTTATTGATTTGAAAAACAGAGTGACAGAGAAAGATTTTTCATCTGCTGGTTCACTCCCCCAAAATGCCTGCAACAGCCTAGGCTGGACTAGGCTGAGCCAGGAGCCTGGAACTTCATCCCGGTTTCACATGGGTAGCAAGGACCCAAATACTTGAGCCATCACCTGCTGCCACTCAGAGTGCACGTTAGCAGGAAGCTGGCAATTGGAGGTGGGAATCAAATTCACATACTCTGCAATGTCCCAACTGATGACTTAACCCCTGTGCAAAATACCTACTTCTAAAGATTTTTGAAAGCCTTAACAACCTAGCATATCACTTAGGTCCCAATCTCCCAGGGCACCCAAGAATATACTATGCTACTAGGCTAAAATTTGAAGCACTGTTACATATCTAACTTCATAATAATTTCAGCTTACTAACTTACCCCTATTAATCTATGTTTATCTTTCTTTTTAAAAGAAGTCAGATCATTCAGAAGTTTCATAAGTACCTAAATGGTTCTAGACTGTAATGTACTTATTCATAATTGAAATTCCTTACAAATGTAACTGCATTGCTCTAGAATTATACTTATTTTAAATATTATCTTATATCTCTAATACATAATTAGTTTCTTCGAGCAAAAGCATACGCCAATGGAGCTGGTACTGTGGCATAGCAGGCAAAGCTACAGCCTGCAGCACTAGCATCCCATATGGGTACTGGTTCAAGTATGGGCCACAGCACTTTTTTTTTTTTTTTTTTAAGATTTATCTTATTTATTTGAAAGAGTTAGAGACAGAGGTTTCCATCTGCTGGTTCACTCCCCAGATGGCTCCAATGGCCAGAGCTGCACCAATCTGAAGCCAGGAGCCAGGAGCTTCTTCCAGGTCTCCCACACAGGTGCAGGGGCCCAAGGACTTAGGCCATCTTCTATTGCTTTCCCAGGCCATAGCAGAGAGCTGGATTGGAAGTGGAGCAGCCAGGACAGGAACCGGCGCCCATATGGGATGCCAGCACTTCAAGCCAGGGCTTTTTAACCTGCTGTACCATAGTGCTGGCCACCACAACATTTCTGATCCAGCTCCCTGCTAATGTGTGGCCCAAGTACTTGGGCCTCTGAACCTATGTGGGAGACCTGGAAGAGGCTCCTGGCTTCTGAACCAGCAGGTGGAAGATTCTCTCTCTGTACCTCTGACTTTCAAAATAAATTTTTTTTAAAAAAAAGTATTACTTATGACAGGTTAATCAAGGAGTAAGTCAGTGGTAGTGCTTAGAACAAAAATGCTATGCACTCAGATGCCTGTTTAAATCATTAAATATCCTAAATTCATTCTAGAAGTCCTCTGGGGCTGATATTACAAAAATTTGAATTTTGATTAATTTGGACTTTTCAATAGACTACTTAAATTAGTATCAGTGTAGGTTTAGAGTCTGTCTGCCTCCATCACTTTGTTCTCTCAAAAAATTATTTTTTAAAAACAGATTTATTTATTTGAAAGGCAGAGTTACAGAAAGAGGGAGAGACAGAAACAGAGATCTTTTATCAGCTGGTTCACTCTCCAGATGGTGGCAACGGCCAGAGTGGGGCCAGGCCAAAGCAAGGAACCTGGAACTCCATTCTGGTCTCCCATATGGATGGCAGGTACTTAGAGCATCCTCTGCTGCCTTCCCAGGTACATTAACAGGGAGCTGGATCAGAAGCGCAGCAACTGGGACTCCAACTGGCTCTCTGATATGGGACCGTGCTGCCCCTGCCAAACTCGCCAAAAACTATTTTCAAAGAAAACTTTAAAACTCTTCCTCTTTTGGCTACAATAAAAGACCCTGTCATCTTTGCTGAGAAACCATATATATGTAGTAAAACGTCTAAAATCAGATGTTCTTCAAATAACAAAACCTCTCCCATATCATATTGCCACTGCTCGTAATTTTTAAAATTTTCACAATTTATTGATATAATTACGCTTTTTTTTTTTTTAAATTTTTTTTGACAGGCAGAGAGAGACAGTGAGAGAGAGAGAGAGACAGAGAGAAAAGTCTTCCTTTGCCGTTGATTCACCCCCCAAATGGCCGCCATGGCCAGCGCACTGCGCCGATCCTAAGCCAGGAGCCAGGTGCTTCTTCCTGGTCTCCCATGCGGGTGCAGGGCCCAAGCACTAGGGCCATCCTCCACTACACTCCCGGGCCACAGCAGAGAGCTGGACTGGAAGAGGAGCAACCGGGACAGAATCTGGCACCCCAACTGGGACTAGAACCCAGGGTGCTGGTGCCGCAGGTGGAAGATTAGCCTAGTGAGCCATGGTGCCGGCCTGATATAATTATGCTTTTAGAGGACTGTGTTCAAGAAAAATCTTAAAGGTTTCAATGTATTCATTTATAAGCTTACATCTGAATGCATACAATAATACTCTCAACTTATACTAAATACAGGAAAGAGCTACTGAAAAAGTATAATTTAAAACAAAAAAAACAACAGGACCGAGGCCCACACTGCTCCTTAGAGGCCACTCTGGACATGTAAAGCAAATATTTGGATCCAGCCAAGGAAGGAAACCTAAGTAAGATGGAGTCATACTACCTGAGTGAATCCCAGTTTGATTCGTCTTTGTTTGAAGGTCTTGGCAAACTGCTCCAGCTCCTCAAGGTCACTGGGCTCTTCCAAGCTGGGAGTATCAATTCGCTTTGGTGTTGACTGGCTCTGTGGAAGTGTCTGAATTGGGGTTGCTGCTATTGTGCGTGTTGGGGTTGCTGGCTGCTGGGGAAGAACAAAACAATAAATATGCAAAAGACAGGGCTTCTGCTGGAACATGACCCCCACATCCAACTCAAGGAGACAGCGATATTCAGAGAGGATGACGGGGAGCACAGGACTGTATAGAAGGCATAACATACTATTTACTGAAAAAAGCATACACTGAAATTATGGACAGTGTACTATAATCACAGTCAAGGTTAAGCATGTTACTCTATGAAAAATATTTGGATAGAACACAAAAAGAAATTAATTAAATCTGGGCCTCCAAATGGCCTCAATATATTCATCTTTTGCCTTTTAATAAAGTATTCTTTATTTTTAGGAATCTGCTTCATAAACATGCCACCTAGACATATTTGATAAACAGCAGGGACCATATCTGTCTATCACATCTCCAATATATGATACAGTACTACACAAACAGCACTACAACATTGTTAAACCTACTTTAAGGGAGAAAAACATGTCGCTCATAGTAAATAACTTAATAAACTCCACTTTTATGTATTTGTTCAAGTTTTTCTCCATAAACCTACATTTTTAAACTTAATTATAGGATATTTAATACTATCCTGTTTTCTCACTTAACATTATGTTTTAATTTTTTTCTATGCTTTTTCAGCCTTCACAATGATCTTTTTCAAATGCTAACAGAGGCAACATTATCATTATTGAACCATTTCTTAACTAAAGAGCACTTTTCCCTTCTTTCCCCACTAACATGGGTAAGGCCGTAATGAGAAACTTTTTGCACAGATTATTTGTTTTCCATCCATGTAATTAGTTCTGTGAGACACAAGGGATTTTCTGGTGACTGGATAAACAATTTCATGACTTCTGACACACTTCATTATGTTGACTTTCACGACAGAGTGCTAACTTCCTCCACGTGATTTCTGTTAGCAGTTTTCAAAAATGCCTCGCCAATTCAGGGAGTAAAATGGTACTTCACTGCTGCCTTAATTTGTATTTCTCTACTCTAAGTGAGAATTTCCTCATGTGTCAATTATTACCTGTATTCCCTTGGACATGAGTTGGATTTACACCCTTAACCCATTTATATATTAATGATATCTTTATTGTCATCCTTAAAAGCTCATCAAATATCACAACTTAAGCCTTTGTTGCATTAATGCAAAATAATTTTTCCAGTCTGATGTGCTCATTTTATTTTTCAGTGTACATAAGCTTTAAATTATCATTTAGGAGAATTTTTTTCCTTTCTATCATCTTTCGCTTGCTTCAAATTCAGAAAGTTTGACCTATTTCTAATTCATAATATTCATTTAATAACTTAGTTTCGTTGATACATTTTAAATAGTTAATTGCTTTACTCCACTATTTGGCAATGTGCAGGCACAGTTTTTCTTTTCTTTTTTAAAAGAAAAGATTACATTTCCTCATTATACAAACGCCAGACTACCACACTCTACTCACAGGCCCTTCTCCTGAGCCTGTGCAGTGGGAGGGGCTGCCCGGACTGCGTCGGAACTGCTCAGCGGAGCCCTCCTGTGAACAGCAGCCCAAGTGACGGATTATACACCAGGACCACAGAGAAGTCTAGGTCTGTGAATTTTTCTTCCTCTAAATTAGATAGGTCATATATCTCTGACCTTGACCTCACTAGTCAAGACTCTCCAAGGGAACTAACTGGCCTAGAAGACTAAATGACAGGCACAACAGAGGCAACAACCGGGGCAAGTTCCTCTATCATCTGTGTCAATAAATACAATACAGTTCATCTCTACAACAGGTTGATACTGAGTAATTTTCAATCTGACCACTTTGGGAAGAACCCAAAGTGACATTTTGTTTGCATCTCCCTTGTGACTAGAAGTTTTGGGAATTCACTTATCTTCTTCAATGAAGGATCTTCAGTATTTTTGCCACCCATTCCCTTAACCAGGTTGTCTTGTTAAGTTGTATGGATGCTTTAAATATCTGGATATAAATCAGTTATCAGATATGTTTTCTTCTATTTGTGGCGTTTCTTTCTCATTCTTAAGATAAGCTTTTGGTATTTATGAAATTGAAGTTATTAATTTTTTCTTTTATGGTTAGTGCATTTTGTGTCTTCCTTAAGAAATTATCACTTTAACCAAGAACGCAAAGTTTTTTTCCTATATTTTCTTCTAGAAGTTTAGGTTATGACTTATTTCAAATTAATCTTTGAATACAGTATGGAATAAAAGTTTTTTTGGGGGAGGAGAGGGCTTACAAAGAGCCAACTGTTTCAACTCCATTTATTGAAAAGACTTTCCTTCTCACCACTGCTATTTAATATAGTCCTTGAAGTTTTAGCTAGAGCCATTAGACAAGAAAAAGAAATCAAAATGATACAAATTGAAAGCAGGAAATCAAACTATCCCTATTTGCAGATGACATGATTCTATATATAGGGGATCCAAAAGACTCCACTGAGAGACTATTGGAACTCATATAAGAGTTTGGTAAAGTGGCAGGATATAAAATCAACACAGAAAAATCAATAGCCTTTGTATACATAGACAATGTCATGGCTGAGAGAGAATTTTTAAGATCAGTCCCATTCATAATAGCTCCAAAAAGAATCAAATACCTTGGAATAAATTTAACAAGGATGTCAAAGATCTCTATAATGAAAATCATAAAATATTAAAGAGAGAAATAGAAGACGACTTTAAAAAATGGAAAAATCTTCCATGTTCATGGAATGGAAGAATTAACATCATCGAAATGTCTATACCACCAAAAGTAATTTACAAACTCATGTGATCCCAGTAAGAATACTAACATTCTTCCCAGATCTAGAAAAAATGATGCTGAAATTCATATGGAAACACAAAGAGACCTGAATAGCTAAAGCAATCCTATACAACATAAACAAAGCTGAGACATCACAACACCTGATTTCAAGACTTACTACAGGAGGTTATAATCAAAACAGCCCGGTACTGGCACAAAAACAGGCTTGTAGAACAACAGAACAGGATAGAAACTCTAGAAATCAATCTATGCATCTACAAATAACTTATTTTTGATAAAGGAGCTAAAATTAATCCCTGGAGCAAGGACAGTCTCTTTGGCAAATGGTGCTGGGGAAACTGGATCTCCACGTGAGAAAGTATGAATCTGAACCCCTACCTTACACCTTACACAAAATGGATCCAAGATCTAAGTCAATGATCCGATACCAACAAATTACTAGAGAACACTGGAGAAACTCTACAAGACATTAGAATAGGCAAAGACTTCTTGGAAAAGACCCCAGAACCACAGGCAATCAAAATCAACACTGACAAACGGGATTGCATCAAGCTGAGAAGCTTCTGCACTGCAAAGTATATGAAAGAGTGACCTGCAACCCTGTGTTCACTGCAGCACAATTCACAACAGCAAAGATATGGAATCAACCCAGATTCCCAACTGCTGACTGGATAAAGAAATTATGGTATAAATACACTACTCAGCTGTTAAAAAAAAAAGTGAAATCCTGTCTTTTGCAACAAGATGGACGCAGCTGGAAAGCATTATATTTAGTGAAATAAGCCAGTCCCAAAAAGACAGATACCATGTTTTCCCTGACCTGAGGTAACTAATACAGTACCTGAAATGTAATGTATTGGAGTGAAATAGACATTCTGAGAATTCATGATCGTTTACAGCCCTTGTCTCTTTCATTGAGAGACAGTGTTTTGTTTTCTTTCTCTTCAAACTATTTGTTGAACTCTTTTACTTAGAGTAGGGTTAACTATACAACTAATGAGTATACTGAAAGTTGATCATTGTAAAAATTAAGAGCGGGAACACAAGAGGGAGGGGGAGGAGGGGCTGAAACATGCGTGTGAGGGAGGGTTGGGGGGAAGTACCACTATGCTCCTAAATCTGTATATGTGAAATTTGTATAACTTAAATAAAATTAAAAATAAAAAGACATTGCTTTTTCTACTGAAATTCTCTTTTACTTTTAGAAAATAAGCTAGCCAAATACAGGTGGGTCTACTGGACTTTTTATTATGTTTTATTAATATATATTTTTATTGATACACCAGCATCACATTGTCTTTACTACTTTGCTTCAAATTTTTGACATCAACTTTCTTTTCAAAAATGTTTGGTTTCTATTCATCCTCCTCCATATAATTGGTAGAAGTAGCATGCAGATTTCTATAAAAATAGTTGCTGGGTTTGATCTAGAGATCAATTTGAGAAGAATGGGCATATTAATAAACTCTGTTTTCTGATTCATGACACACACCCCTTATTTTATAGGTCTTTAATTTTACTCAGCAATATCTTACAGTTTACAATGTATGAATCTTATATTTTGTTGTGTTTATCCCAAAGGGCTGTAAATATTTTTTCTTAATTTCAATTTCTAAATGATTATTTGTAGTATATGATATAAATTATTTTTAAAAACTGGCTTTGCATGTTGCATATGCACTTATTCTAGTGGCTTCCCTGGCAGTTTCCTCTGGGTTTCCTACATAGACAACCATGCTTTCTACTGATTAAGATAGCTCTACTTTTTCCTTTCTAATCTATGTGCTCTGAGTTTCTTTTTTCCTCTCTTGTTACACACAGCAGGAACCTTTAGTGTAATGAACAGAAGTGGTTCTGCCAGGTTCTGGATCCTAGGGAGAAAGTATTTGGTCTTTCATCATTAAGTATGATTTTTTGGTAGTTTTTTTGTTTTGTTTTGTTTTTTCCTGCAGATGTTCTTAATAAGATTAGAAAATTATCTTCCATTCCTAGGTTACAAGAGTTCTTCTCACAGCAGACTGCTGGAATCCTGTCAACGCTGGCAGTGCATTCGTAGTCAGTGTTCACTTCCATGGTGTTGACAGAGACAGAGCAGGAAGGGGATTCAGCCCCAGTCAGTTCAGTCAACAAACTTATTAAAGTCCAGGGAGGGAAAAGACATGTTCAAAATCATTAGCTAGGTAAGAGGCATATCAAAACCTATAACTTAAACCTCTGGATGCCTCAGACCTGTGCTTTTTATATGGTTATATCATCTGCTGGAAATAAGCTAATGCAACACTAAGTGTCAAGAAGAAATAAAGCATATACAAAGATGAGAGCTTCTTCGCAATTCCTGGTTGAGTGCAAAGGGCAATGACAGTTTTACCTAAAGCACTAAGTTTCCAGTTCAAGTGGTAGTATCTTCTACCACCAATGGGGCAGACAGCCAGGATGTATGGGCATTTATTGGCAACAGTTACTTCTTACAGACAAGTAAGAGAGCAGGAGTCTTTAAAGATTTTCAGAGAAAGCACTGCTTTACCAAGCTGACAGGATAAGGGAAAGCAACCTGATGGAAGAACACTGACCTGGGACGTGAGGGTGATGCTTGGCTGTGACTGTAGGAGGTTGGCTTGGCTTTGCTGAGGTAGTTGCGTTAAAAGATTTTGCGCTTGCAGGAGACCTGTAAAATAAAAACACATTATGCCCAAAATGTTAAATATTACTTTGAAAACATGGCAAAAGACAGAATAAAAATTAGGAATGAAAACTTCTCACTGATCTCCTAACAGTTTTAGTGGTCTCAAAACTCTTATCTGCCTAAAATTCAATATTGTTAAATACAACTTGGGCAAGCTATGGAACATTAAAGCAGATATGCCTTTGGTATAATGTGAATAAGCTCTCCAAGAGGCCAATTCTTTATTTTAGTAAGGAGTGGATGAAAGTGAAGAACTATTCCACATGAAAGCTTGTTGGAAATTCCAAAAAGAGCTCAACTTCTTCACCCAGAATCCATTAGACACTGGACCAGAGAACTGTCTACTTAATGAAAGGAGCAGGCTATGCTTTAAGTAGAAAACGATGCCCTTTTAAGTTCTCTTTATTAAACACTTGCCTTTTGATTACATTAGAGTTGAAAAGTGAAAGACTCTATCTGCACTAACACTGAAGTTAGTTTGGAAATGCTTACTGATATGTAGTGCCAGCAGTGTTTCATGACAACAGCTGACACTTACAGTAGAAATGTGAACCGTCGACATGTTTGTAGCACATGCCTCGTCAATTATTTGAGCCTATGGCTTTTTAAGTATCGTATAGAGAAGCAATATAATCTTGCTTCTAAAATATTAAATACAGGATTATCTGTGCTGAGGTAAGAAGAATGTTAGAAAAGATCCAACACAGCACACCAAAAAAAGAGATGCATTATTTTTTGGGAATACATGATAAGGCTATTTGTGGGAACAGGTATCTTCCTAATTATGATTTCTTTAGGCTACCAAATTTGGATATGCTGAATACTGGAATATGCAGGATAACAGCCAACAAATTTAAACACATTAGGTAGATTTGAATTTTCTAGATAACTCTGACTTTGTGTATCAGAGCGGCAATGAAATAGGCAAGCAAATTTGGCTAAATGAAATAAACTGAGTACAGGGGCTGCCACTATGGTGCAGTGGGTTGGGACACCTGCATCCCATATTGGAGTGCCTGCTTTGAATCTTGGTTATTCATCTTTTGATACAGCTTCCTGCTAACGCACATCCTAGGAGGCAGCTGATCGCTCAAGTACAGAAGTCCCTGCCACCCGTGTGGGACACCAAGGCTGAAGCAGCTCTGGCTGCAATGGCATTGGAGGAGTGAACTAGCAAATGGAAGATCTCTGTTTCTCCCCGTTGCTCTGCCTTACAAATAAATAAATAGACATTTAAAAAAAACCCCAAGTACAAATTATCACAGATTCTTAAAATGCAGATATAGAAAATAAAAATGGTCATTTAAAAGAACATTCTGCTTCCCCAAGTGTCTTCCTATAGTTCCATACTCACACAGTATTTACTTTGGGTGATTTTTTTGACCACATAATTTCTCAATTAAAATATGCCAATGGCCTCATATTGCAACTAAAATAAAATCCAGGCAGCCCTAGGTAATCTGGCCTCCTGCTCATATCTTATCTCCTACCACTCACTTTCTTTCACTCACTAAATTCCAGCTAAACTGATCTCTTTTTTCTTCCTCTCCTGGACTAGGTCAAGCTTGCTCCCTTCTCAAGTGCTTTGTACTCCTCTGCCTGTAAGACCCAGATTCTAAGCGAGACAAGCTACACTCATCATCATCCAGTCCCCAGTTCAAATTTCATTTCTCTAGAAAAGTCTTTCCAGACCCTGTGTCCATTCTTCCTTAGCTTGATCTTTATCAGATGACTCTAATCTGTCTTTCTAGTACTTACTGCTATCTAAACTATTTGTTCACATGTTTACTATTTGCTATCTCCTAATCAGGGCAGGGATGTTATCTTATTCAAAATTAATATCCTTAACACTTAGAGCACTATATGACAGTAGTTATTCAGCTGAGTTAACCAAAATATTAAATTTTACTGGTCTGAAAAAATTCTGAAGGGCAGCCTAGGAGAAAAAGAAATATTTTACGTTATTGAAAAACTGAAAAGGCTAAAGACTCAAGAATATTCAAATATTAAAAGATTAGAAGAGATCACAAATACTAGAAATTAGGTCCCATTATTGAACACAGGGCATTTCAACACATGAATTTCTTAAAAGTCTAGCAACAAGATTTTTATTAATTTATAAGTGACAAAGCAGGTTTTTTTTTTTTTTTAAATGGATATATTTATTTGAAAAGCAGGATGACAGACATGGAGAGAGAGAGATTCAGTGGTTCACTCCCAAAAACCCTCAACAACTGAAGCTAGACCAGGCCAAAGTCAAGAACATGAACTCCATCTGGGTCTCCCATGTGGGTGGCAGGAACCCAAGTATTTGGGCCATGCTCTGCTGCCTCCCAAGTGCCCATTAGCAAGAAGCTAGATTGGAAGCACAGCAGTCAGGATCCTAACCTGCATATCGATATGGGATGTGGGCATCCTAAGTGGCAGTTTAACCCACCGTATCACAACACCCATCCAAGGAAGATATTTTTAAAACTATTGCTATTCAATCAGAAATTATAATTCCAAATGATTCTCATTTTGGTTCCCAATACTGGACTTTATGAACAAATTGAAGCCTTTGGTCTTTTTCCACAAACAAGGTCAGGTGAAAATGCTCAAAGGGCCCAGTGAGTTTTAGAATTTCCATAAGGACCAATCCTTGCCACCTCCTTTACCCCAAAACAATAGAAGGTACAAACAACAACCAGATAAATGAATTTCCTAAACAAGAACATTCTTTTAATTATTTTCAGAGCAAATTTAAGAATAGAAAAGGCAAAATAAAATATTCTATAACTTATAACTCAAATTCAGAAATGCATCAATAAGAATTCTAAGTACAAAAATAATTCTGATAATGCTGGAGAAATGGTTTATAGTTCTCTTGCTGGAAATTAAATATTAAATATTAATTAAATTAATGGTAAATATTGACAGTATTTTCATATAACAGATGTGGAAACTGAGGCACAGAAAAATTAACTTTCCCTAAAACACACTGATAATAAGAGCCACAGTTCAGGATTCAAAGAGAGCTGGTTTGGCTTTAGAGGCTGAGCTTTTATGACTCCATTACAATGATCTTCAAGGTGTTAAGTAATTCACCCATACAAATAAAGTGAAAGAGGAGAAAGGAAATATGCAAACCCAGAGATTAAGTAACTTATCCGAAGTCAGTGGCCCTGAAGCCAATCAGTATATTCTATGTGCTATTTCCTCCATCTTGAAAAAAGTTAGGAGGAAATGCTAAGAATTAGAAACATCTTTGCAAACAATCCAAATCAGAATGAGCACTCATTTATTTGTGACAATTACTTTCTCAAAAAAATTTACTTATTTATTTATTTATTTACTTATTTATTTGAACAGGAGAGAGAGAGAGTGAGACAGAGAGACTGTCCATCTGCTGTTTCATTCCCCTAAGTACTTTAGCCATTATCTGCTGCCTCCCAGAGTGTGCAACCCAGGCACTCCCTTTTAGAAGGAGGGAGTCCCACCTGCTAGGTCAAATGCCAGTCTTTGCTGTACCAACTACCTTGATTTGAGCTTTATTCTTTTAAACACAAGAGCATCAAAAAGTTCATGGAAACATGGAATTAAATCACAAATTAATAAACATTTTCATGAACATTTTGAAATGCCCTCATAAAATGACATTCCAGATTTGAAAAAGGAAAGAAAGATGATGCCCTTGGCCTTGTCAAAAGTAAATGAATGTGACCTCATTGAATCTTTAACAGTGACCACACCTAACACACAAACTGTAGTCTTAATCTAAGCCTCTCTGACCTAGGCCACGTCCTCATTCCCTCTGGGACTTCATTGTGACTACCATTCTCCAATAGTTTAGGATCTCTGAAATCACACTATCTTCTTCTGACTCTATTTGCTCTTCCTACACCTAGAGTATTCATTTTACCAAGGCTCTTCTATTAGCTCATACACTCTTTTAATGTGGCTTAGCAACACTTATACTTTCCTAAAAACCCAGGAGTTACCTAGCTGCCTCTTCCCCATCATTAATCAAATATCACTGGCCTCTGGGCCCCATCATCCATCTAGACATCTACCAAATCATCTTCTCTTTTCTATGTCCATGATGACAGCTCAGCTCTTATCAAACCTCACCTGGACTGTGGCAACATTCTCCTAACCAGTATTATACTCTCCTGACCCTGAGGAATCTGGGGAACCAATAAGCTGCAGGATTCAAGGATTTAAGGTCAAACTCATGGAAATTTCAGGTAAGGTTTTTTAATGATCTGGTTTCTTTGAGTCTTTTGGGCTTCAGATTTCACTCCTACCTGCATATGCAATTTATTCCTTAGTGTTAACGCATTACAAATAGTTCCAAAACACAGCTTGCTGATTCTTCTTCCATGTCTCTGAGTTCACTTTCTAAGACTGACATTCTCTCCTTTGTAAGCCTACAAATGCGTACCTAGAAGGCATCTCTTATGGCTCCCACAGCATTCTGTGCCTACCACGTCCAACACCGACACAAGGTCTATCTCACTGCCACTATACTGTCAGCTCTTGTAGGTAAAAGCTGACTTATTCATCTTTTAATCTTGAATATATATGCTGGAGTAGGTATTCAGACAACAAAAGATTTTATTGGGGGAAACAGGTAAAAACAAACCCCTAAAATTATGAAGAATCAGTAGACATGTACCAATGCATAACCCTGACACTCTCTAAACTGACTTCATTAACCAACCTTATAAACATGATTATTATTTCATATAGAAATTAAATAATATTTATGGCTCAAGGATTTTTTTGTACCTTATAAAATCTGGAAGTTTCTGATACAATACCCTACCTATCACCTTTTCAAACCTGAAGCACACAATTTTAGTGTTCAGTCCATATTCTTTGAATACATTCCCATGAAAAATGGTCAAAGCACTAGAACCAACTGGTCCATTGTATCTTTAGCATATTGAGTGACTCCATTTAGACTTTTAGCCAAACTCTTGGTTCTTCCTGTGGTCATTAAACATACAAATGTCAGTGAAGGGCAACTTCAATAACGTAGTATGCGTGACGAAATATTTTTCTTAATATTAACTACTGATATTTTAAAATGAAGTAAAATTGAATAAAAACATCACTCTAAAGGGGATGGTTTACGGCCTAAATGATCCTAGCTGATGTGTGTGTCATATCACGCGGGCAGCGGGGTGCACCACTAATGAACTACCGAGGACCTCACCCTGCTGGCCCTGGGGCGTCTGTGAGATGATGAACTGTGCTGGTTGCAAGTTGGTGGTCGGATGTACCAACACAAACTGCTGCAGGTTGAGATTCTGCTGCTGAAGTTGTTGTAGTTGCTGAAGATCCTGAAAAATCAGAATTAAAACACAGATTGGAGATTCTGAAGTAAAAGTCTATTGGACCGTAGCTCATGACTTCTGTCATATCCACATAAAAAGGAGTCAGTTACTTAGCATTCGCTCATGTCTCCACACAGGGTGTGCTATGGGTGTGTTGCATAAAGCAGGTAAAGAAACGAGGAATGCCTGCAAGGACTTTTATTGTGGGCATGAGTTAGTGCTAAGCTTAATTTTCCTTAGTTATTTAAAATTTCCTCAGTTCTGTTTTTAAACATACAACATGGGTTTTAGAAATCAAGCAAGAAAAGCTTAAAACATTTGATTTTCCATTTGTTACGTAAAACTTCAGAGTG
Organism: Lepus europaeus; assembly: GCF_033115175.1. Lineage (NCBI taxonomy): Eukaryota > Metazoa > Chordata > Mammalia > Lagomorpha > Leporidae > Lepus > Lepus europaeus. The sequence continues at coordinate 132,852,357 of NC_084831.1, read as the reverse complement.
GATGTCTGAATTTCCATCAATAAATTTTAAGAATTATAATGACTCATGAAATTTGATACTACTTTACCTAACTCAACTGAGAAATCAATGTTACATTCTTTAAAAAGAAAAGCGGTTGAAGGGCAGAGCTGTGGTTGTGCCACTGCTTGCAATGGTGGCATCCTGTATCAGAGTGCTGGTTTGAGTCCCAGCTCCTCTGCTTCTGATCCAGCTCACAGCTAATGTGCCTGGGAAGCAGTGAATGATGGCTCAAGTGCTTGGGCTCCTGTCACCCATGTGGGAGGCCTGGATGGAGTCCTGGGCTCCTGGCTTCGTTTGGCCTGGCTCTGACTGTTGTGGCCATTTGGGGAATGAACTGCGGATAGAAGATCTTGCTCTTTCTCTGTCTCTCCTTTCCCTGGCACCCTGCCTTCCAAATAAGATAAATCTTAATAAAGAAAAACAGCCATCATAAATTTGATCCATAACATAATAACAGCACCTTCCACTGGCCTAGTATTTCATACTTGCAAAGTGCTTTCATGTCTGTCATCTTATTTACATAATGTCAACATGAGGTCTCACCACCTAGGCACTAAAAACATTTATTTGGCAATGAAGAGAGTGATCTTGATACATCAAGAGTGTATATAATAGTACAGCAATAAAAATTAGCCTAACATCTATTCTTCACCATATAGTTAATTATTTCTCTTAAACTGTATAGTCAAATTCTGGTTACAATTTAAGTCCATTTCTGAGTCTTCTGTAAGGGATAAAGACAACTGTTTAGCAACAGACTCACAATATCTCTTCAGATATTTTATTGACATAACTATATCTCTTTCCTCTTCTTAAAGTAAGATTTCCCTCAAGGGTATTTTCCTCTGTGGTGTTCTTGTCTGTGCCTCTTAAAAATTTTTTTTAATTATCTATACATACTTTGCCTTAAAATGTGAAAATCAAAACAAAACATCCTAATGCAGTTCTCCACATTGCTAATCACTCCACGGCAGAGCGGACTCGCAGTCTGTCTCACACATGGGTGGCAGCATTCACTGCAGAGTACATCAAAGAACCCATGCCTGCTGCAATTAGCTAATTAAGATAAATACAGTAATCCCCTGCCTCAGAAATATGCCAGCTAATTATTCGAGAATTGTCACTTACTATAAACAGTCAGTATTCAAATAATCAGCTATGCGCTTATAATGTCAACTCAAACAAGCAAACAAATGTATTCTTTCTACTTCAATGGTAAGGAATGGCACCACTTACCTCGTGATCTAGAGCTCCTCTGCTTTCAAGGGCTCACACTAACCATCAGAAAGTCAGTCTGATACTAAATAAAGCCTGCCGGCGTGCTCCTCATGTGCGGCCCCGCCTCTACGGTGCCTCACTCACCTGCGCGATCTGGATGGGCTGAGAGAGGGGGATCTGCGTCATGGGCGTGGCGGCGGAGGCTGAGATGGTGGCCCCAGCAGCACTGTGCTGTTGGCTGGCGGAATGCTGCTGAACCGCAGCAGCCAGCAGCTGGGCCTGGGCCTGGGCCTGCTGCAGTAGTAACTGTTGCTGGGCTGGCGTCAAAGTGAGCTAAACAAAATTAGAACAAACAACAGGAAAGGGTTGAAGGAGAGAGGCCCTCGGAGCAAGCCAACTGCTTTGAAACAGGTAGTCCAAGTGGCAGGAGACCCCAGCTATCCAACTTTGCATGGTTAGCATGTGGCTAAAATGGCTATCAGTGGTCAAACTACCACTATAAGCAGAGTATTAAAATTAAAATGGTAGTCCTCATTTTGGCCTTGAACAATCATTCAAGCTTGTCCAGAGCCCTAGGTTTCAGGCAAAAAAAGTAATTAACTAGTAAGCCAGGAAAAACGCACAAAAAAGGAAGGGGGGGGGGGAATCAATGCTGACAGGATATGAAAAGAAATTTATACTCAACAGAACAGCAAGTGATTAGGCAGATGAATGAGAAACAAGGATGCTGGATATGACCATGGAAAGACCTGATAAGGCCCAGCTGCTTTCCATTAGTGGGAATCCCTGCCATATTCCATCATTTCCATATGTCCTAAGACATGACTAAAGAATATGAACTCCATTTGTTTCTTTTCCAAGGTTCCCTGTAGGCCCCCCTTCCCTAACACAATCATTTCTGTTACTGAAAACATTGAGAATCTGCAACTTTACATCCTCTTTCCAACATATTATCTCTACTAAACAGGTGGTGACAGCCACTCTCTTTACATGCAAATGAATCCTAATGCCCAGGTTTAAAAGACTCCCCAGTCACAAGAATCCAGAAGCCCAAGTGCCTCTTACTACTGTATGCTAGTTACCAAAAACAAATCCCAAATGATTCAACAGGAAATATATTCAGAATAGATTTAAACTTGCTTTCACAATGTAACTTATTTCAGATACATTTAAATAAAGCTAGAAAATGTGCTCTATATTCCTTTTGGTGACACAGTATGATCAAACCAAGAAGGTATCAGGCAATATTCTGAAGGGCACATACTGTCGTTTAGTGACACAACCCTCCTTCTAAAAGGATCCAACACAATTTGCATTAAAAAATACAAGAATCAAAATGAAACCATTCAAAAACTCAATAATACCCTTCATGAGGCATGTGCACATATTTTTATATAATATATAGAGACATATACTAATCTCTATGGGATGGGATTTTGTATACCATTTTGCAACAGTTTTTAAAAGAGCTTTCCACTGTCAAAATACATTTAACTAAAATGAAGAAAATCAAATATTCTGATGGTTGATATCATGTGAATTGAATAATAACCTTTCCTTAGCATTCTCCTAAGCCCCAACTCCCAAAAAAGAATTTAAGAGACCAATCTTAAACACTGGAAAAATAATTTGGACGATGCCTTACAGCAAAGATAGCTGAAAAGTCAAACGCCTGATATAGTCATAGAGCCCAATTATCACCAATAAAAAAATAAATGGAATTACCGAATGCTAAATGCCAAGTGCTGTTCTATGAGCTTTATATACCTCTCTAAACTGCGGAACAGTACTGTGAAACATGTATTATTAACATTTGCATTTTAAAGAAGGGTAACTGAGGTACCGGGTGTTGAAGTAGGGAAACCTACATGTTAAGTTGCAGAGCCAGGATATGAGGCCACATCTTATTTCTGAACATTGCACACACAGTCACTAAGAGAACATTTGTCTTTTGTAGCACTAAATCTGTTCTTTAGCTTCTTTCCTGCTATCATGTCATAATGCCACACCAACAAGTGTCATTCCATCAATGCAATGGTCTCAACCACATGATAATGACTCTATCACATGGCGAAGCAGTACCTGAATTGTGGGTTTTAAAAAGTCCTTAAGTTTACCCAGAGCACCTGCAACCATTAGAACAGATGTCCTGAAAACTTAGGACAAAGACAATTTCTTTTCTACGATGCCTACAGTGTAGAACGTTCCTTAAAGGCCCAGCAGTGCCAAGCATGGCCATGTTACAGCCAGCTACAGTGAGCAGTTCAAGTCATACACTGGCCACTGGCAATTCTGACACAGAGACAGTTTATCACAATCTTCTCAGCCAAAACTTACCCCGGTTATCTGTCCTCCAGCCAGCATAAGCTGGGTCTGGGGAATGGCTGCCTGCACAGAAGGCTGCTGGGAAGGCTGGGCTGGCTGCTGGGAATCCCCCGATTCTTCATTAGATTTAGACTGAGGTGGGGTGGGAGAGGAAATAAAAGATTCAGATAGTTGGTTAGAAGAAACCACTTAAAACTCCATATTTTAAGAATCATTTAACACAGAAGGGTAGGCATTTGGCTAATAGTTAAAATGCCAGTTAGGATGCTCAGGTCCCACACTTGAGTGCTAGGTCTGATACCCAACTCAGGCTCCGTTTCCAGCGTCCTGCTGATGTGGACTGTGGGAAGCAGAGGTAATGACTCAAGTAGTTAGGGCCTTGCCACCCACATGGCTGAGTTTGACTCCTGGCTTCAGCTCTCTGGCATTTAGCAGGCATCTGGGGAATGAAGCAGTAGAAGGAAGCTCTCTCCCTCTCTCTGCATTCTTAAATAAATAAACAGAAAGTAAACATAAACAGGCTTATTTAGTCATGAGTTTTCTGGTTTCTCTCTTTTCCTTTCTTATAAATCTTTGCATTTTCCTAAGATATTTACATACTAAGTGTTTAGACTTTTTTTTTTTTTTTTTTTTGACAGGCAGAGTGGACAGTGAGAGAGAGAGACAGAGAGAAAGGTCTTCCTTTTGCCGTTGGTTCACCCTCCAATGGCCGCCGCGGTAGCACGCTGCGGCCGGCGCACCGCGCTGTTCCAATGGCAGGAGCCAGGTGCTTCTCCTGGTCTCCCATGGGGTGCAGGACCCAAGGACTTGGGCCATCCTCCACTGCACTCCCTAGCCACAGCAGAGAGCTGGCCTGGAAGAGGGGCAACCGGGACAGGATCGGTGCCCCAACCGGGACTAGAACCCGGTGTGCCGGCGCCGCAAGGCGGAGGATTAGCCTGTTGAGCCACGGCGCCGGCCTAGACTTTTTAAAAAGTTAAAATTTTTAAAAAAGAAAAAAAAAGTTGCTCTTCCACAAATCAACAGAATTTTTCACAACCCAAATCCTTAACTCTGGAAATAAAAGAGTAAAGAAAAGAACACATTTTCAAACCATCTCTATATTGGACCATCTATACCAACGATTTTTTTTAAAGTATTTATTTATTTATTTGAAAGTCAGAGTTATACAGAGAGAGGAGAGAGGTCTTCCATCCGATGGTTCACTCCCCAACTGGCTGCAACGGCTAGAGCTGCACGGATCCAAAGCCAGAAGCCAGGAGCTTCTTCCAGGTCTCCTACATGGGTTTAGGGGCCCAAGGACCTGGGCCATCTTCCACTGCTTTCCCAGGCAATAGTAGAGAGCTGCATCGGAAGTGGAGTAGCCGGATCTCGAACTGGCGCCCATATGGGATGCCGGTGCTTCAGGCCAGGGTGTTAACCTGCTGCGCCACAGTACCAGCCCCTATACCAACATTTTGACATGACCTGGTCGTCAGTCTGAAACTTCTTCATGTGCCACACTGATTACTAGATCCACAGAATCCTTCATATAATATTTTAAAGAACTATGAATCTAACATCTCCCATCAAGCAACACACATGCTTGATAGAAAATGCTGCAGTCAAGAGAGGAAGAAAACATATTCCTGAAAGAAGCACAGAGAGAAAATTTTATGGTAATTAAAACTGGTTATGCAGAGTATTAAAATTCTGCATAGATTTGCATATTTCCCACCACCTGTTTTGGAGACTGCAGCAAGGCTAATTAACATAAAAGCTCTGATTAATTCTGCCAGTCATTGAGAGATAATTACAGTGCAGGACTGTAAACATTCTGCACTAGAGATACAGCCTGTTTGCCAACATCTCTCTAAGGGATGAAAGTTTACCATGGCAACCAAGGCAATTTTCCGCCTTCTCTCTCTCAGAAAGGAAGGTCACATTATCTCCTTCATTTCTTCTCCTTGTTTCCATGTGTTACCAGGTCCATACTCCACCGGGTTTCATGGAATGCTCTACTCAAGGTCTTTTGTCATTAGCAACACTGAAATCAATCTTCCAGAATACTGTTTCCCCTTTTTATGTTAGGTACCTAAATACTACAATGAAAGCAGCAGGTTGACAGAAATGTTATGGAATAATGCTTAACACTTGAGCTTTATATGTTTCATAGAAGTAAAGTAGTCTGATCTAAATTTTACTTTAATATTGATTGTCTATCCACCAACATTTATAAACACGTTTAATCACAGTTCTTAGAAGTATAACAGCATAAAAGAACCCTGGCAATCCTAGAAATGTCCTCCACTTAAATACAGATGTAAAAAACTGAGCCCCAGGAATAAATGATCTGCCAAAGGTCACACAGCTAGTTATGAAAAATAAAACCCTGAGACCTCTTTTTCAGTTGGTCCAGCATTCTTTCTTCTGTACCATGTTTCCCTAAGACATGAAAAATGATTAAAAAAAAAGATCTTTGGAAACACAGTGGGTATTTAAGAGATTATTTGGCTTTGTGTTCAGGTATTTGTTAGAGCTGTTGTATAACTTAGAACCTTTTTTTACTGAACTTAAATATAAAGCTTGGAAAGTAGACCTTTCCTTTCTACCTTTGGTTCACACACAGTACCAGAATATAAAATTAATTTTCATTAATGGAAATAATTACCATTATTTGGGTATTTATGGGATTCAATAACTGATTAGAATACTTTTAAGTATTTCCTATTATAAAATTATGTGCTCATTATAGAAAATTAGAAAAAATATAAATAGAAAAACTGACCTATAGTCCCATATCCCAGCTTACCTGTACATTTAAAGACTGAGCAGCAGCCTGTAAACTTGTTCCAGTGAGCTGGACCTATAAGTAAAGTAATCAGGGGAAGTTCTAGTCTAATACTGTTGACAACTGGAGTTGTCACTAACAACTATTTTAAGTCTCTACTAATTATATGTCACTGAACTAGAATGGAGACTACAAAGAGTTTTATCTTATGGGGTTAAAACTTTATGGCCAAGCTCACAGTCAGTCCCTCCACCCACATTGAAAATGCTATTGTTGTTTCTGGAAGATGTTTTCCCACATTGAGCATCCTCAGACATGCCCACTTGTACTGGATGTTCCTTATACAACATTCTGTTTGCACTGATGGACTGCTTGGATTCTAAAACCTTAATTCATCTTCTACACTGTGTTAAAGAACACATACAAAGCAGTAATCTACATACATTACTTCTATCAATACAAGCAGTCAGATCTTATTTTTATTTCAAAATCTTCATTTATTAGAAGCTCTACTTCTAATCTAGTATCCACTCATACACAGTCAAGTCCCTAAAAGATTTACAGTCATAGCTTAAAATTCCTGGCTAAAATAATCTGTCATATAAAGCACACATGAAAGTCTGTCATAATATTTAACACCTTTCAAAAGTTTAGACAGCTCAAATTATGGCTATGTTAAAATAAGAATACACATGGAATTCGAAAACCATCATTGGCAACTCTGATAACTGATTCAAGCAAGAGTCATCAAAGGATGCTCTAACAGGTGAAATTTGAGGAGGAACAGGATATCTACATGTTCTCGACTCTCTTCACAGATATTAATTAATTACAAAAGGTGGAACAGAAAATTTACAGTAGGGAGATGTGGCAGACAAGTAATCAAGAGAGCACAGTTAGAGTCACCAGTAAGGAGACAGAAGCTTTCCGCTAAGCTGTGCTGAGGATACAGCACTGCTATGTAGTACTCCCACCAGAAGTGTAGAAACTCAATCTAATTTTTTTTTGACAGGCAGAGTGCACAGTGAGAGAGAGATACAGAGAGAAAGGTTTTCCTTTTCCGTTGGTTTACCCCTCAATGGCCACTGTGGCCGGCGCACCACTCTGATCTGAAGCCAGGAGCCAGGTGCTTCTCCTGGTCTCCCATGGGGTGCAGGGCCCAAGCACTTGGGCCATCCTCCACTGCACTCCCAGTCCACAGCAGAGAGCTGGACTGGAAGAGGAGCAACAGGGACAGAATCTGGCGCCCTGACTGGGACTAGAACCTGGGGTGCCAGCGCCGCAGGCGGAGGATTAGTCTTTTGAGCCACGGCGCCGGCCCTCAATCTAATTTTGATGAAACATTAGACAAACCCAAATTGAGGAACACTACAAAATAACTGGTATGTGCTCTTCAAAACTGTCAGTGTCCCAAAAACAAAGCAAGACTGAGCAGGAAGAAAGAGCATATAAAATTCATATTAGAATGAATGGGAAAAAAAAAAGAATGAATGGGAGCCTAAACTAGGATAGTGGTAGAGGGAATAAAAAAGTAGAAAACATGAAAGGGGTTACAAAGTGCTGCATAAGAATACTGGCAACTGATCAGATACAGCTGAAGAACAACAGTCCTAGGTTATTCCAAGTTCCAATCTGGGAAACTGAAAAATGGTAGCTTCATTACTAGGGACAAAGAAGAAAATGAGCTCCATTTTGTATATATTAGATAGCATCAACATCCTCCACGTTCAGTATAAGGGTTGGTATGGAGTTCATTAGAAGTTAAGAGCTAAAATTAACTGAATGCTCTGTCCTTTACTTGAATTACTTGAAACAGAGAGACCTTTCAGTGGTTAACAGCCCTCTGAAACAAAACAACAAATCCCAGAGATTTAAGAACTCACTTCAGATACAGTACAATCAGGATAGGCCTATCTGAAGAGATAACATGTTTAAGACCTACAGGCATCTAAGATGTTATCCAAAGAGCTACAGTGAAGAGTTTCAGGTGCAAAGTTTTTTTTTTTTTTTTTTTTTTTAAGATTTTATTTATTTGAGAGGTAGAGTTACAGACAATGAGAGGGAGAGACGGAAAGGTCTTCCTTCCATTGGTTTACTGCCCAATGGCTGCAACTGCCAGAGCTTCGCTGATCTGAAGCCAGGAGCCAGGAGCTTGTTCCTGGTCTCCCATGAGGGTGGAGAGGCCCAAGCACTTGGGCCATCTTCTACTCCTTTCCCAGGCCACAGCAGAGAGCTGGATTGGAAGAGGAGCAGCTGGAACAAGAACCGGCATCCATATGGAATGCTGGTGCCACAGGCGGAGGATTAACCTGTGCGCCATGGCACCGGCCCCCAGGTACAAAGATTTAAAGGAGATAAAGTTTTAAATGTGATTTTATTTAAATCATGATGTTCCTACGATGAAAGTCTGTTGAGGAACAGGACATTTATACACTCTTAAAGAATCACTCCACAGAGGTGGGTGTTATGGTGTGCCAAGTTGAGTTGCTAATGGGGATGGCTCATATCCCCTACCAGAGTGCCAGCCAGAGCTCTGGCTACTCTGCTTCCAATTCAGCTTCCTGCTAACACATTTGGGAAGGTAGTGGATGATGGCTAAGGTCTTTGGGCCCTGCAATCCACATGGGAGCCTCGGATGGTGTTCTAGGCTCCTGGCTTCATTCAGCCTGGATCAGTTCCAGCTACTGTGGCCATTTGGGGAGTGAACCAGTAGATGGAAATTCTCTATCCACTTCACCTTCCCCACCCACCCCTGCCCTGCTGTCTATCAAATAAATAAATAAATCTTACAAAAAATTTTAATAAGTGGTCAAAATGTCTACAACTCACTCTGAAATAGTTTAGAAAAAAATTAGGATTTTGTATGTGAGGACACACACACACAGACAAACCAAACATGGAACACAGTAACAATTATTGAGTCTAGGTAACGGGTTTTCAGACAGACATATGGTTCTACTGTTGCAAGTGCTTTGCAGATTTGGAAATTCTCAAAATGGAAAGTTAAAAATAAAACAATTAGAGCACCCTTTACCACTCTATTTACCTACTTTCCAACACCCTTTAAGACTCAGCTCAGAAACCACCCACTGTGGGATGTACTGGTTTTACAGGCTGAACTAACCATTCGCTCCTCTGTATCCCTGTGCATTTTACCATTCACCTGTCTATCATTTATTCAACAAATAATCACTGAGCACCTTTTATATTTTGGGTGCTTTGGCAAATACTGGGGATATAGGTAAACAAGTTTCCATCTTCATGGAATTTGCTGAGGGGTAACAAACCTAAAACTATTTTGGATATGTACACATACATTTATGTTGAGGAAAAATTCAGTGTGCTAATCTATTCAACAAGGGGGCTAGAATCAAGAGATAAAAGTACCACACTGTCTGTTAATGATGCATCTAATCTGCGAACAGTTACTCAGGGACTTGTGTATTGATGGAGGATTCTATGGTATCAAGATTTCCAATAAAGTTCTTTGATTTGCAGTCCTTTGTTTTAGGTGGTACACCACTATGATGTTTGTGGTCATCAGTGGATAGATCTGAGGGATGTAAAAAGATGCAAGAAGAGTTTGGATTTTGGACCTGTAGCTTCAAGGATTCATTTAATACATTTGGACCGTCAAAGACTTAAGCCAGACCAAGATGTTTACTGTGTGCCACATAACTAAGCTCCACCAAAAGTGCTATTCCTCTTAAGAAACCAGAAAACTTGCTGGAGTAAGTGGTTAAATAAGTTCTTAGAAGAAAGTCAACATGAAAATATTTTTCTTTTTCTCAATTATATTTAAAAGATAATTCTAAATTTACTACAGATACTAATTCACCTGAATATTTTATTTTAACAAGTTATATACAGAAGTTTCTCTATATCAAAGATACAGTCCTCCACTTCTTAATATGTTCCAAGACCCTCAGTAGATAACAAACCATGGATAATACTAAATTTTGTATATACCATATTTTTTTCATAATCATATATATCTCCTATGATAGTGTAATTTATAAATTAGGCATAGTAAGAGATTAAATAATAAAACAGAACAACTTTAATAATATACTATAATAAAAGTTTCTTAAAACTTATTAATTACTTATTTCTGGAATTTTCCATTTAGTATTTTTGGAACAAAACCATGGAAAGTAAAACCACAGATGGGTGAAGTATGAGAGTACTGAATAAGCACAGTTTTGTGCCAGAGCAAAAATGTGTCACCAGGCCTCACTCAAGACGCTAAGTGCTGCCTATGTGGTATCCCTTTGAATTCACAGACAAGCAAACGGACTTTAGGATAGCTTTCTTGGGGCCGGCACTGTGGCATAGTGGGTAAAGCTGTTGCCTGTGATGCCAGCATCCCATATGGGCTGCTCTACTTCCAATCCAGCTCCTTACTAATGAAAGCAGTAGAGGATGGCCCAAGTCTTTGAGCCCCTGCATCTGTGTGGGAGACCTGGAAGAAGCTCCTGGCTCCTGACTTTGGTTTGGCCCAGCCCTGGCTGTTGTGGCCATTTGGGAGTGAACCAGTGGATGGAAGATATTTCTCTCTCTAATTGTGCCTTTGAAGTAAATATAAATAAATATTTTTTAAAAAAGCTTTCTCAAAATTTGACCTGTTCTCAAGTTTAGGAGCTGCTTTTATAGTTAAGGCCACTGGTAAGCATATTTCAATGAAAAGCCTAAAGCAGTATGACATGTTCATTTCCCAGTAACTTAACATGTTAACATGAAACATGGGAAGTTTTATGTCCATATGAATTTTTCACAAATCTAACACTACCACTACCCTTAGGTATTCAGGGTTAGTGTCATTGCTATCAACACTGCTAGTCACCACAGTTGGAGTACAACATATTGCTCTAATAAAAAATTGTAAATATAAAATAAATCAATCGGTTGAGACAATTTTCCACTGCTTGCTTTTCATTTTCAACTAGCTTCCAGACCTCCAAACTCCTGAGTAGCATGTGTTTGTTTTTGTACTCCCTTTTCTTCTAAATTACAACTAAAACATGAACAAATAGAATACATGTCCTATCTTAGAGTCAGAAAGAAAATCACATGATTTAAGGGCACTAAAGGTGAGGCAGGCCTTTTTGAACTCTGAACTGGGGTTAACATTCAAGCAAAAAGCTCTAAGTGGCTGCCCAAATCAAAAGCCTGAAATCCTTTGAAGGGAGGCGATGAGCTCTGAGTGGAGGGCCTTCTGCAGCAATGCAGCTACAGCACTCAGGAGGACTCCGGTGATTTCCTGCCTTCAGTTAGCACCAGACTCATGCTCACGTGTATAAAAACAGCTGCACAGCTGTTACTCCCATTCCATTCAAAAGGATTTCCTTTTCTTCCACACAGTTGTGGGTTCAAGGACTCCACAGTCAGCTGAACGACAGGATACCATATTAACCATTTTCAGAATAATGCCATTAGCTGTGATGAGCACCAGGCTTTAAGTAATTTTACAAGTCCCACGTTCTGGAATAACTTCCCCAGGCTATGGCATTTTGTTCCTCCATCTTTTACTCGCACTTATGGTTCAGCAGAACACCCTACCTGGTGGAGGTGTCCAAGGAAAGCCTGGGCCTGGGCTGTTGAGATTGCTCCTCCCACAGGCACAGGCTGCTTCTGAAAGTCCAGCCCATTGGTTTGTGTGCCTAGAAAGCAAGCAAAGTAACTGTAACTATTAAAAGAAATGAAAACACAAGTGAAATGAAATAATAAACTTCAATTCATCAGGTATCTATTTTAAATAAGCACTTTCTAAGTACCTCCACAGAAGAGAAGGGATTTGAAAAAAAGGCTATACAGTAAACGGTTTCTCTCCTAAAGGCAGGATTGCAGGACAAGTATATGAACACTCACAACACTTAAGAAACAAATTAGAATAATAAGATAATTTTAGAGAATCCAGATATGAGTGCAGTTGATTGTAGCAACTGAGGCTGGACAAGGCATTAACACTAAAGAGCAGAGACAGAGTTCTAAAGAGGTACTGGGCTCTTTTCTCATTTTACTGATAGTTGGCTTGGGGGAAAAAAAATTCCCTGATACTCTTCCAAGGACAAGGACTTATTATTAATTTAAACATTTTAATGAATGACAACCTCATGTCAAACACAACCTTTTACACAATAAACACAAGGAAAACAAAATAGTTGTACTGATTTATTCAGTCTGAAAGTAGAGACTGTTGAATACGTCATTAGTCAAGGCTCTAGAATTATTTTTGAAATAATACATCAGTGCTTTGTGATCTGATTTTGAAACAGGCCTAATTTATGGAAAGACACACCATCCTGTATTTTCTGAGAGATATAATGTATTGTTTTCAAATTACCATATCCAATTATTATTTAAGAAAACCCAGAATGCTGAATAAAAAAATTACTTTACTGAATAAAGTATACCAAACCATAGGAAGCTGCAAGAATTGTCTAGACATATGGTATGACCCTACACTTCCAGTTCCTACCACACAAGCACCCCATCATCCCATCTTCACACCAGGTATACACACACTACCACTACAGACCACTTAGGAGAGTACATGCTAGGACCTTAATGCCACTACAGATCCCGATTTTTGGCAAAGATGTCACTAAATAATTAGGAATATCACATGACCCAGAGGGATATTTCAGGTTTCCATGATATAATTATAAAAGAAATGTATACACATTTTACTTCCTTAAAAAAACCCTTGGGGCCGGCGCCGTGGCTCAACAGGCTAATCCTCCGCCTTGCGGCGCCGGCACACCGGGTTCTAGTCCCGGTTGGGGCGCCGGATTCTATCCCGGTTGCCCCTCTTCCAGGCCAGCTCTCTGTTATGGCCCAGGAAGGCAGTGGAGGATGGCCCAAGTCCTTGGGCCCTGCACCCGCATGGGAGACCAGGAGAAGCACCTGGCTTCGGATCAGCACGATGTGCCGGCCGCAGCGGCCATTGGAGGGTGAACCAACGGCAAAAAGGAAGACCTTTCTCTCTCTCTCTCACTATCCACTCTGCCTGTCAATACAAAACAAAACAAAACAAAACAAAAAAACCCTTGGAATTATTTTTTATAATTTTTTCTAAAGTTTCCCACAAATAGAAAGTTACAGAACTACAGACATTCATGGTTAATGAAATTAAATGAGTAACATGCTCATATCAAGTAATCAGAAATCAGCATGAAGTAAAATTTGAATTATAATCACATAAATCACATAGAGAAGTTTCTTTAAGGTTGTGCATTTTATCATTAGTTGCTATCTCTGTCTCTTCATTCGAAATTCGTCCCTCTGTGAAGGTTTTAAGATTGTATACCATTGGATTATTTGCCAATCATTCCTCAATAAAGCAGAGAAAAATTGTATAACATTACAGAAATATGCTCAAGAAATATTAAGTAAATCAACAACACCAAAATATGATGAGGTTTTGACAAACACAGACAAGCACTTAGGGATTAACACACCACCAAAACGAAATCTTTCAGGACCAAATATTTTACTCATGAAGTTCATGAAAATGCTATACAATGGTTTCTCTTCCAAGTTCCCATAAAAGTGATAACAAACTCCTTGTAAGTCACAAAGCACTAAATTATACAAAACTGACTAATTTCTGGTATTCCTGGCACAACAGTCTATTAGTAGTATTATTTAAGTGTCCTGACTATATCTGTTAGAGAAATGGGATGAATGTACAGTATTTATATTTTAAATATTAAAAAATTTTATATCTCAAGATATTTTGACATCTTTAAAAAACTCCTCTGGCTGGAGGATAGTAAATTCTCAAAGACAGGGATAGTTAATTCTCAGAGACAGCAAAGGGCTCAACTAGAAGCATGTGTGTGACATGAAAGCTAATCCAAAGTCAGGCCTCCTCTATCACACTCTGGAGGCACAGTCCTCTGCCCTAATCATTTCAGGCAACCAGAAACCAATCCTCTAGCGTGGAGCCCTATGCAATTATTCATATTATCCAGCTCTGCATGGCCTTTCCCAAAGGCAGCAGCCTCAACCTTTCCCTGCCTGCCTTCTACCTCCAGACTATCAAGAGTGTCTTTCCCACGTGGCCCTGCAACACTTCCCATGCCTCTTTCTCTGGGATCTATGCATATACTAAGCTAGTGTCCTGAACCTCTCCTGTGCCCTCATCTAACTGACCAGTTCCAAAAAGAGGGCCAAACAGTACCCAGAGGCAGGAAGATGAAGAGAACACTACTAGACAGCAATTCAGATAAAAATGAGTACAGTAGGTTTAACCTCTGCTTGCAAAGCCAGCATCCCAAATGGGCACTTGGTTCAAGTCCTGGTTGCTCCACATCTGATCCATCTTCCTGCTAATGTGCTTGGGAAAGCAGTGGAAGACAGACCAAGTGTTTGGGCCCCAGCACCCATGCAGGGAGACCCAGAAGAAGTTCCTAGCTCCTGGCTTTGGCCTGGCCCAGCTCTGGCTGTTGCCACCATTTGGGGAGTGAATCAGCAGATGGAAGAACTCTCAGTCTCTCTGTAACTCTGGCTTTCAAATAAATAAATAAATAAATAAATTTTAAAAACAAACAAAAAAAAGAGTACAGAGATTTAAGATGCAAAGGCAGGTAACTTTTTTAAAATAAGGTTAATGAGGCTCCACTGGGAGGTGAGGGGTAGAAAAAAGCAGATACTACACAGCAATTGTTCTTATAAGACAAGAAGACCTAACTGAGCAAAGAGTGAAGGAAAGGGAAACAGAGGCACATAACTTGACTGCACTGGAGCAAGAGATAGGTATGAGGAGATAGAGGCTGTAAGAACCAAAATCAAATGTGCCTAGAGTAACAGAGGAACTGAAATAAAAATACAGTGGGAGACAAGGTGATTTATCCAAGAAGAGTAATTTAAGAAAAACTGAGTTTGAGGAATCCTGACAAAGTATCTAAGAAAAGTGGTCCAGAAGGCACTTAGAGATACCCACAGCCACAGCCACAGCTAAAAATTGATAATTTTGTCACTGGAACAGAATTGCTGCTGGGCTGAACCTCAGAGATCCTGCAACCTAAGCTCCAAGAAATAAGTTAACTGCTTGAGATCGCACGGCTAGTTAGTGGAGAAGCCAGCCTACAGGAACCAGGTTCCCTGATTGTCTAGTTACTTACAGAAAAGTGATAAATTAAGAAAGCAAAAATGTTGATCACTAAATGATTGGTATAGAGAAAAGCAGGTTGAAGACAACCTGTCACTTACATTAGGAGATGTACACAAAGAGACCCAGAAAAGGAATAGTTTGAAAAGTAGGAAATAATTCCCTCAAGACTAGTATTTCAGGAGCCAGGGAAGCTCAAGCTATGAGGCCCGGCACTTTAATGCAGTCAATTGGTAGAGTAGAAAATCAGAGCATTGAGAAAGAAATCAAACCAAATGAAATGTTATAGAATTACCAATAATTAACAAAATAGAAAAATAAAAAAACCACTAATTTAGTTCTTTCAAAAGAATCGTATAACTCACAAACATCTGGTAAGATAAACATGAACATACAGGGAAGGAGAAAGCTAACAACTAAAAAAGCATAACTAAAAAATGATGCAGGTTAAAAAGATGAGAGGATGGGGGCCAGCGCTGTGGCATAGTGGGTAAAGCTGCCGCCTGCAGTGCTGGCATCCCATATGGGCGCTGGTTTGAGACCCAGCTGCTCCACTTCCAATCCAGCTCTCTGCTATGGCCTGGGAAAGCAGTAGAAGATGGCCCGAGCCCTTGGGTCCCTGCATCCACTTGGGAGACCCAGAAGAGGCTCCTGGCTCCTGGCTTCTGATCAGCCCAGCTCCAGCCGTTGTGGCCATTTGGGGAGTGACCCAGTGGAAGGAAGATTTCTCTCTTTCTTCCAGCGGATGGAAGACCTCTCTTTCTCTTTCTCTCTCCCTCCCTCCCTCCCTCCCTCTCTGCCTCTCTGTAACTCTTTCAAATAAATAAATAAATCTTTTTTTTTTAAATATGAGAGGATGTCATGAACTACTTCATGCCAAGAAAATTAAAATACAGAAATGGGTACTCTTTGGAAAATATAACTCACCAAGACTGACTCAAAAAGAAATAGAAAACTCCAAAAGTCCCACAGCACTTAAAAGAAACTGAATTAGTAAGTAAAAGTCTTCCACCAAAGAGAACACCAAACCTAGATAATTTTACTCAAGGGAGCTTCTAAAAATTCAAGGAAGAAATAATTCCAATCTTTTACAAAGTTTTCTACAGAATAAGATATTAAAACAAAAAACAGAAAATACTTCCTAACTCATTTTATGAGGCCAGCAGAACTTTGGTACCAATAACCTGACAAAGATAAGAACAACAAAAACAAAATACAAGCCCATTTCATTCAAAAAAACAAATGGGAAAATCCTAAATAATAATAGCAAACTTAATCTAGTAACACAGAATGAGGTGGATTTATTCCAGGAATACAAAGATTAGTTGAGTTTTTTAAAAAAAAAATCAATTAATGGAACTGACTACATTCAGTGGTTGGGGGAAAATTTTTACAATCACCTTAAAGGACACAGAAAAACTCAGACAAATTCAATATCTATTTATAATAAAAAACTTAGGCATAGGAATTTTCTTGATAACAACAAGTGCTAAAAAATAAAATCAACATCAAAATCTCCTTAAAAATTGCCTTCATATAAGCCAAATGAAAAAAGTTTCTAAAGATTTTATTTGCAGCACTCACAGCATAAGGCAGGGCCAGTGTTACGGCACAAGATTAACCTGCTGCTGGTGCCTCTGATGTGCAGGTTCCAATCCCAGCTGCTCTGCTTCCCATCCAGCTGCCTGCTAATGCACCTGGGAAGGCAGCACAGGATGGCCCAAGTACTTGGTTACCTAGCAACCCAGGTGGGAGAGCCAGATGGAGCTCCTGGCTCCAGTGTCAGCATGGCTCAGTATTTAGGAAGCAAATCAATGGATGGAAGGTATCTCTGTCTGACACTCTGCTTTTCAAAACAAACAAAAAAAGACTGGGCTGGTGCCGTGGCTCAATAGGCTAATCCTCCACCTGCGGCCCCGGCACACCGGGTTCTAGTCCTGGTTGGGGCGCTGGATTCTGTCCTGGTTGCTCCTCTTCCTGTCCAGCGCTCTGCTGTGGCCCGGGAGTGCAGTGGAGGATGGCCCAAGTGTTTGGGCCCTGCACCCATCTTGGAGACCAGGAGAAGCACCTGGTTCCTGGCTTTGGATCAGTGTGGTGTGCCGGCCGCAGTGGCCATTGGGGGGGTGAACCAAAGGAAAAAGAAGACCTTTCTCTCTGTCTCTCTCACTGTCCACTCTGTCAAAAAAACATATATATATATATATATATAAAGTCCTAGCAACAAATCTATTAAAAAAATATAGCCAGTCCTATAGCAGAGAAGTATGAAGCCTTATTAAAAACAATAAAGAAGACATCATAAATGCTCAGTTATGGGAAAACTCAACATTGTAAAGTTGTTAGTTCTCTCCAAACTGATGAATGGATTTTAGGCAATTTAATCATCTCAGAAAATTATTTTTTTCTTTTTTGTGCCAGTAGGATAATACTTAAGCTGACTATAAAACTTAAATAGCCAGGTAAAGGGCCAGCATGTTCTTTAAAAACTGGAGGATGTGCATTATCAAGGTATCACTTGATATTGCTGACTTATCACACAGCAATAATAATCAGTGTAGTATGATATTAGTGCAGGAATAAACAAAAAGACCAGAGTGGAGAGTCCAGAAACAGAGCTGCACCTACCCATGAATACTTGAAACATAACAGGAATGAAGAAAACATGGAATTTTCAAAAACTGGTAACTGGGTATCCATACAGGAAAAAATGAACTTATGCCACATCACATCTTAACGAAAGAAAAAAAGGAGTGAGAGTAAGGAAAAGACAATTTCAGAAGGATTAAAGGTCTAAGCATGAAATAGAAAATATAATTTTAGGAAAGGGAAGGATTTCTTTATCAGGATCCAAAAGTGAAAAGACATTAAATTTAACCACATTAGAATTAAAAGGTCTATTCCGAAAAGGGCTACATAAAGTGAATGAAAAGAAGAAAATAACTGCAATCCATACAAAGATTTGTATTCAGAATACAAAAAGAGATCCTATAATCAGTAAGAAAAAGGTCAACCCAGGGGCTGGCACTGTGGCACAGCAGGTTAAGATGTTGCTTACAACAGCATCCTCTATTGGAGTGCCAGTTCAAGTCCCAGCTGTTCCATTTCTGATCCAGCTCCCTGTTAATGTGCCTGGTAAAGTAATGGAAGATGGTTCAAGCACTTGCGTCCCTGTCACCCATGTGGGAGACCCTGATGGAGGTCCAGGCTCCTAGCTTTCGCCTGGCCAAGTCCCAGTTGTCGCAGCCATTTGAGGAGTGAACCAGCAGATGGAAGATCTCTTTATTTCTGTCCCATCCCCTACCTGGATCACTCTGCCTTTCAAATCAATAAAGACCCATTTACAAATAAAAAACAAAAGCAACCCAACAGCAAAAACGGTCAAAAGAAGCAAACAGGAATTTACTAAAGCAAAAATGCAAATGGTCGATAAACACAGAAAACAATGTTCAGTCTCCTTGGAAATGCAAATTAAAACCTCAATGAGATGCCAATTTACATCCAACATACTGGCCAAAATTATAAAGATGATGAGTAACAATTTTGGCAGGACAGTGAAATTCTCATGTGTTGTTGGTAGTGGTATAAACCAGTATGTAACTAGAAATTCAGCAATGATACACCTAAGAAGATACTCTGGAGATTTTCCCATATATATATACACAGATAAGTTCAAATGATTTGTAGTGGTATTGCTTTTAATACCAAAAGCCTAGAAACAATATACATGCTCATCAATAACAGAATGGACAGGAAAACTATGATCCATTCCTATGATGTGATATAACCACTGAAAATGAATTATAGACACTCACTAATATGCATGAATCTCAAAAACAGAATGTTAAGCAAAAGAAACCTAATATACACAGTATGATTTGACGTAAATAAGCAAATCAAAGTATTGTATTGTTCAAGGAAAAATGGACCAAAAAACAAAAAAAGAATTTCAAAGAAAAGCAAGGTGGGAGTTGAATTGCAGTGCAACAGGTGAAGCCACTGCTTCTGAAATTGGCATCGCAGAGTGGAGTGGAGTTTGAGCCCTGGCTGCTCCACTTTTGATCCAGCTTCATGCTAATGAACCTGAGAAGGCAGCAGATGATGGTCCAAATGGTTGGGTGTGCCTTCCATTAGGGAGATCAGGATGAAGTTCCTGATTCAAGGCTTTGGCTCAGATCTGGCTGTTGTGGCCTTTCGGGGAGTGAATCAGTGGATGGAAGATCTCTCTCCCTCTCTCTCTGTTGATCTATCTTTCTAATAAGTAATCAGTATTAATATTAGGATGGAGGATGATCAGAGTGGACCTACAGTAGCCTTCTGTGTAATAGTAATACACTATTTTGTGGCTGGATTGATAGATACATAAATGCTTAAACAATACACAGAAAGGCACTCCAAAAGTTCACAAAAAATGGAGTTAAAAGACAAGTTTATTTTGATGCAAAAAAATATTTTGGAATCATATACAATCAGTAACCTTGAAAAATTTCATAGCTATGCACTGTATGAATATAAACTATGTATGGATTTCAAATTTCTTAAACCCAAATAAGTTTCAATTTTATTTTCCTCTAAACAAATTATTTTTATTTGAGTGAGAGTTGCCAACTGCTAGTTCATACCCAAATGCCCTCAATGCCAGGCCAAAGTCAGAAGCCAGGGACTTATTTATTTTGCTATGTGGGTGGCAGGAACTCAGTCACTTGAACACTTTAGGAGGATGGCACTGGGAGCAGAGCTGGGACTTGAATGCAAGCTCTGTGATATGCAATGCAGGCATCCCAACTTGTGGCTAGACAAAATGCTCGTTCCTATTACTATGTTTTAAAAGATTATTTATTTGAAAGTCACAGTTAAAGAGAGAAGGAGAGAGAGAGAGAGAGAGAGATCTTCCATTTGCTGGTTCACTTCCCAAATGGCTGTAACAGATGGGGCTGGGCTAGGCCAAAGCCAGAAGCAAGGAGCCAGGATCCACGAGCCAGGAGCTTCTTCTGAGCTTCCCAAGTGGGTGCAGTGGCCCAAGCATTTGGGCCATCTTCTGCTGCTTTCCCAGAGCATTAGCAGGGAGCTAAACTGGAAGTGGAGCAGTCAGGACTTGAACCGACAGCGATATGGGAATGCTGGGGCTTCAGGCCAGGGCTTTAATCTGCTGTGACACAGTGCTGGCCCTTCCCATTACTTTTTGAACAATTCTCATAAACGCTTACATACAGGCTTTTTACAACTACTAAAACAGTAAAAGAAAAGTATCAACAACAACAAAATAGTGCAATAAAGTTTTAGGTACACTTCCAGATCACAAAGAACAAAGGAAAAATCAGATGGTAATGGAGCCAAGATTAGTGAGCGGGCCTCACTGTGTCGGTGAATCAGGACAGACGGTGCAAGGAAAGGTTTTTAGCTTGATGAAACTTAAACATGCTAAACAACTGAAAGAGTCTATGGGGAGGGAGAGATACACTGAAGATGTAAGAACAACGGTGGGGAACCACTGTTGTGGTGCAGGAGGTTAAAGCCCTGGCCTGAAGTGCTGGCATCCCATACGGGCGCTGGTTGTAGTCCTGGCTGCTCCTCTTCCAATCTCTGCTATGGCCTGGGAAAGCAGCAGAAGATGGCCCAAGTCCTTGGGCCCCTGAACCCACGTGGGAGACCTAGAGGAAGCTCCTGGCTCCTGGCTTTGGATTGGCACAGCTCCAGCCATTGTGGCCATCTGGGAGTGAACCAGCAGATGGAAGATCTCTCTCTCTCTCTTTCTCTACCTCTCTCTGTAACTCTTTCAAATAAATAAAATTAAAAAACAACAACAACAACAACAACAACAAACAGTGGGTTCGAAGACACAGGAGAGGAGCCTGACGATTATGAGAAGAGATAGATTTTTTTCTAAATTTTGCCTTTTTAAAGACTTATTTATTTAAAAGGCAGAGTGACAGAGAAGGAGAGAAAGAGAGAGAGATTGAGAGATTTGTTTTCCCCCAGAAACCTTTTATTTAAGGAATACAAGCTTCATGCTTTTCATAAATACAACACAGTGATTATTCTCCAGTACCTGCCCTCCCACCCATACTTCCAACCTCTTCCTCCTCCCTCTCCTAGTCCCATTCTTATTTTTTGCTAAGATCTATTTTCAATTAGCTTTATATGCATATAATTATACTGAGTCCAACAAAATGTATGGACAAAAAAACTGTCCCTCAATAGCTGAAACAAGGGCTGTTCAAAGTCACTGATTCTTGAAGTACTAATTTCACTGAAGATTACCTTTTAGGCAGGTACTCCATTAGTTATCACAGGTCAGGGAGAACATACAGTATTTGTTTTTTGGGAGTGGCTTATTTCACTAGTATGATGTTGTCCAGTTTCAACCATTTTGTTGCAATCGACAGGATGGCATTTTTTATTGCTGTGTAGTATTCCATGGTGTACATATCCCATAATTTCTTTATGACCAGTATTTAGTTGATTCCAGATCTTAACTATTGTGAATTGAGCTACAATAAACATGGGGGTACAGATAACTCATATGCTGATTTCATTTCCCTTGGGAAAATTCCCAGGAGTGGGAAGGCTGGGTCATATGGTCTATATACATATTTCTGAGGTATCTCCATAATGTCTTCCACAGTGACTGTACCAGTTTACATTCCCACCAACAGTGGATTAGGAGAGCCTTCCATCTACATCCTCACCAGCATTTGTTGTTTGTTGATTTTCTGTATGAGAGCCATTCTAACTGGGGTGAGGTGAAACCTCATTGTGGTTTTGATTTACATTTCCCTGATGCTAGTGATCCTGAGCATTTTTTCATGTGTCTGTTGGACATCTGGATTTCCTCTTTTGAAAAACGCCTGTTTAAGTCCTTTGTCCATTTCTTAATTGGGCTGTTTTTGTTTTGTTGTTGAGTTTCTTGATCTCTTTATATATTTTGGTTATCAATCCTTTATCAGTTGCATGGTTTGCAAATATTTTTTCCCACTGTTGGTTGCCTCTTCACTTTGCTGAGTGTTTCTTTTGCAGATGGAAGCTTCTCAATGTGATGTCATACTGTTGATTTTGGCTTTCATTTCCTGTGCCTCTGGGGTTTTTTTCCCAAGAACTCTTTGCCTAAGCCAGTGACTGGCAGAGTTTCCCCAATGTTCTCTAATAATTTGATGGTATTGGGGAATAGATTTAGGTCTCTGATCCATTTTGAGTGGATGTTTGAGGGCACTATGAGTGGTATTGCATTGAATCTGTAAATCGCTTTTAGTAGTATGGACATTTTGATGATATTGATTCTTCCAATCCATTGACTTTTTTGGTGTTTTCTTCTATTTCTTTTTTTACTGTTTTGTAATTCTCACCATAGAAACCTCTGACATCCTCCATTAAATTTACTCCGTGGTATTTAATTTTTTGGTAGTGATTGTGAATGGGATTGATCTCCGAAGTTCTTCCTCAGCCATGGCAGTGTCTGTGCATACAAAGGCTGTTGATTTTTCTGTGTTGCTTTTATATCCGCCACTTTACCAAACTCTTCTATGAGTTCCAATAGTGTCTTAGTGGAGTATTCTGGATTCCCTATATATAAAATCATGTCATCTGCAAACAGGGATAACTTCCTTCCCAATTTGTTTCCCTTTGTTCTTTTTCTGACCTAACAGCTCTGGCTAAAACTTCCAGGATATATTGAACAGCAACGGTGAGAGTGGGCATTCTTGTCTGGTTTGGATCTCAGTGGGAATGGCTCCAACTTTTCCCCATTAAGTAGGATGCTGGCCATGAGTTTGTTATAAATTGCCTTGATTGTGTCAGGAAATGTTCCTTCTATACCCAGTTTGCTTAGAGTTATCATCATGAAAGGGTGTTGTATTTTATCAAATGTTTTTTCTGCATCTATTGAGATAATCACATGGTTTTTGTTCTTCAGCTTGTTAATGTTATGGATCACATTGATTTATGAATGTTAAACCATCCCTGCATACCAGCAATAAATCCCACTTGGTCTAGGTGAATGATCTTTCTGATGTGTTGCTGGATTTGATTGGCTGGTATTTTCCAAGGATTTTTGTGTCTATGTTCATCAGAGAAATTGGTCTATAGTTCTCTTTCTCCGTTGTATCTTTTTCAGGTTTAGGAGTTAAGGTGATGCAGGCTTCATAGAAGGAGTTTGGGAGAATCCTCGCCCTGTTTTTGAACAGCTTGAGAAACACTGGAGTTAGCTCTTATTTAAATGTCTGGTATAAGGCAGCAGTGAAGCCATCCTGGCCTGGGCTTTTCTTTGCTGGGAGGGTCCTCTATTACTGATTGAATTTCTGTCTTCGTTATTGGTCTGTTTAGATTTTCTATGTCTTCATGGTTCAGTTTAGGTAGGTTGTGTACATCTAGGAATCTATCCATTTCTTCTACATTTCCCAATTTGTTGTAGCTCTTCATAGTAATTTCTGATGATTCTTTTTATTTCTGAGGTGTCTGATGTTACATTTCTTTTTTCAACTCTAATTTTATTGATTTGGATCTTCTCCCCCCCCCCCTTTTTTTTTGGTTAGTTGGGCCAATTTGTTTATATTTTTCAAAAAGCAGCTTTCTGTTTTGCTGATCTTTTGTATTTTTGTTTTGTTTCAACTGTGTTTATTTCTTCTCTAATTTTAATTATTTCTTTTCTCCTAATAGTTTTGGATTTGGTTTGCTTTTGTTTTTCTAGGTTCTTAAGATGCACTCAATTATTCACTGCCTTTCCAATTTCTTGATGTAGGTAGCAATTTCTATAAATGTTCCTCTTCACACTGCTTTTGCTGTATCTCATATGTTTTAGTATGTTGTGGTATTATCTTCATTCGTTTCTGGAAGTTTTCTGATTTCTCCGATGACTCACTGTTCATTTAGGAGCACGATGTTCAGTCTCCATGTGTTTATATATGTTTTAGAGATTCTTGAGTTGTTGATTTCCAGCTTCATTCCATTGTGGTTAGAGAAGATGCATGGTATTATTTTGACTTTTTTGAAATTGTTTTATGGCCTAGCATGTGGTCGATCCTAGAGAAAGTTCCATGCAGAAATGAGAAGAATGTGTATTTTGCAACTGTAGGATGAAAAGTTCTGTAGATAATCTGTTAGGTTCCTGTGGTCTATTGTGTTAATTAACTCTGTTGTTTCCTTGGTGATTTTCTTTCTGGTTGATCTGTCCATTTCTGAAAGTGGAGTACTGAAGTTCCCCATTACTAGTGTATTGGAGTCTATGTCTCCCTTTAGATGGATTATAGTTGCCCTGTAATTAGCTGCATTAACATTTAAAATAGTCAGTGTTCCTTTTGAATTGATCCCTTCATCATTATCTAGTGCCCTTCTTTGTCTTTCTTAACAGTTTCTGTGTTAAAGTCTATTTTGTCTGACATTAGGATGTTACACCAGCTCTTTTTTAGTTTCTGTTAGCATGGAATATCTTTTTCCATCCTTTCCTTTACAGTTAGTGTGTATCTTTGTTGGTGAGATGATTTCTCATAGTCATCAAATAGATGGGTTTTGATTTTTAATCCATTCAGCCAGTCTATATCTTTTATTTATTTATTTATTTCACAGGTAGGGTTATAAACAGTGAGCAAGAGAGACAGAGAGAAAGGTCTTCCTTCCATTGGTTCACTCCCCAAATGGCCACAACAGCCAGTGCTGCGCCAATCTAAAGCCAGGAGCCAGGTGCTTCTTCCTAATCTCCCATGCGGGTGCAGGGGCCCAAGCACTTGGGCCATCCTCCACTGCCTTCCTGGGGCCACAGCAGAGAGCCGGACTGGAAGAGGAGCAACCGGAACTAGAACCTGACTTCCATATGGCATGCCGGTGCCAGTGCCGTGGGCGAGGATTAACCAAGTGAGCCACAGGGTGGCCCCAGTCTATATCTTTTGAATGCAGAGTTGAGGCCATTTACGTTCAAGGTGACTACTGATAAGGAACATCTTGGTCTTGCCATTTTTTCATAAATATTCCTATTGTTTACTTTGGATTTCCTTTGTACTTCTACTTGGAGATTTTTCTGCCTTCATTTTCTTTCATAATGATGACCATGTTTCTGTGTTTCTGTGTGTAGCAAATCGTTAAGCATCTTTTGTAAGGCTGGACAAGTGGTGACAAATTCTTTCAATTTCTGTTTGTTATGGAAGATTTTTATTTCACCTTCATTCATAAATGAGAGCTTTGCATTATTCTGGGTTGACAGTTTTGTTTTTTGTTTTTTTTTCCTCTTAAGTCTTACATATTTCACCATTCTTTCCTAGCTTGTAAGGTTTCTGATGAGAAGTCAGCTTTGAGTCTAATTGGAGATCCTGTGAAAGTAATTTGGTGTTTCTTTCCATGCTCATCTTTTTTGACAAGATTTTATTTATTTGAGAGGTAGAATTACAGACAGAGAGAAGTAGAGGCAGAGAGAGTTCTTCCACCCACTGGTTCACTCCCCAAATGGCTGTGACAGCCAGAGCTGGCCAATCTGGAGCCAGGAGCATCTTCCAGGTCTCCCATGGGAGTGCAGGGGCCAAAGCACTTGGTCCATCTTCCACTGCTTTCCCAGGCCACAGCAGAGAGCTGGATCAAAAGAGGAGCAGCTGGGACTAGAACCGGCACCCATATGGGATGATGTTGTCACAGGCAGAGGCTCAGCCCACCATGCTACAACGCCAGTCCCTCTTGGGCACATTTTAGAATATTTTTCTTTATGTTTTACTGTTAAAAGAGTTTGACTACAACGTGTTGTGGTGAAGTTCTTTTCTCATCATATCTATTGAGAGTTCTATGTGTTTCTACTTGGTTGTCCCTTTCCTTCTCCCAATTTAGGAAGTTTTCTGTATTCTTTCACCAAAGAAGGCCTTTTAATCCATTCTCTCTTTCCACGCCTTCAGGAACTCCTAAGACCCATATGTTGGGTCACTTGATAGTATCCCATAAATCTCTGACATCATTTTTAGTTTTCTTACTTTTTTTGGTCTGACTGTACAATATGTAGAGATTTGTCTTCTAACATGGATATCTTTTCTTCTGCCTCAACGAGTCTGTTCTTAAGGCCTTCCACTGTATTTTTAATTTGTTCTATTGAATTCTTCATTTCCAATATTTTATTTTGATTTCTCTAACATCTCAATTTTGTGGGAAAATATTCATTCATATCATGTACACATTTCTTTAGTTCATGAATTTGCTTCTGATTACTTCTAAGTAATTTTACAATCAATTTTCTCAATTCCGTTTTCTAGCATTTCGTCAGTCTCTTCATCTTCACATCCTGGTACTGAAGTGTTGTGTTCTTTTGGGGGCATCATGTTGTCTTCCTTATTCTGATTTCTTGAATTGCTGCATTTACTACTAGGCATTTGTGGTGATACTAGTTGGTTTTTTTCCCCCCTCTGTGATGGCTTTTATCTTTGAGTTATGCCTCCATGGCTTAGTGGAGTGTCAGTTCCGTCAGTGCATACCCAGAGGCCTGTGCTCGGTACAGTCAAGAAGCTCTGTTCAGTGCTTCAGGATGAGGGGAGTGTGTAAGGCAACACCCAAGTTGAGTGGTAAATCTTTTTGTTATTTTTATTTTATCAGAGGGGAAGTTTGGTCTGCTCTGTTGGCTTAGTCTCACACTCACTTCCACTTCTCAAAGGAGACCACTGCCTGGGCACTAGCCGCAGTGGGTACAATTTTCATCTGTGCTGCCACAAGATCCACAAAAAAGACCCTGCAGCAATGACCCTCACCAGGGGATCAGGGAGCCCAGAGCATGTGGGGCCACCCACAGTGACTGCCCCAAACCCCAGCCACACTCTGTGCCTTCCCACACAGCCAGTGTTTTCACAGTCCCAACACACAAGGCTCCTACAGGTATGAGCTCCGAGCCCCCTGTCAATTCTCCCAGCCAGGCTCAGGTGTTTTCTCTTGCCTGGTTGCTGGATGCACAGACATGAACTGGCACAGCTATTAAGTATTTTCAAAATAGTGCCTGCCCTTTCTCAGCTGGTTATAGGATGCCAGTGTTGGGTGGTCAGGGAGAGAAACATGCCCCCTTTTTTCTCCCTCTAGGTTGGCAGGTACACTGTCCCCCACAGGGCTCCACACTGGACTCCCGCCAGGCTCTTCCTGCAGCTTTATCGTCAGTGGCTTGGGCTGCTGCAGTCTGATCTCACCTCACCCCAAAGCTGGTGCTGAGGTTCTCGTCTGCTGGGGTCCCGAGTTGTGCACATCACAAGTCCATAGTGTCCCTCTAATTTGAGTGGAGTTTCCTCTGCCATTTTCTCCATAACTGTTTCCTGAGACTGCACTCTGTGTTTTTGTTTTTTTAAACTATCTTCCCCCTAGACTAGAGCAGAAAGCTCCCTCCCTATCCCACCACCTTGACTCTTGAAGAAACAGAAGTGAGTAAGAAGTCGAGGGCTATGATCATGAGAAAAAGAAGGCTATTCCTTTGTTAGATGCTAAAGAAAAGCAAAGATGGGTAAAAACAGAAAAAATATGCTGAGGAGGGAGGTGGTGAGACCCAACTCAGCTAGCTTCAACTGTCTCAGTAAGCAAAAGGTGATCATTTTTACAAAACAAAACAGCCAAACAGAAATGGAAAAGATCCGGGAATATGCAAGGAAGAGCGTCAGGGAAAGTGTCTGAAGTGAATCCCAAGGCAGCACTGCTTACAGGGAAGGCCCAGTGGAGAGACAGGTAGACTTCTATCTAGCTCGAGCATAGAGGTTTCCTCTCTATGAACAGTCCACACCACTTATCTATGCATGGGTTGCAGGCACTTAGAGTCTTTCAGGACCCAACTCAAATGCCACGTTTCTTTATGTTTCCCAGATCTTCAGGCTAAAGACAATAATCTATACTTCCTATTTAGTATAAAACCACATCTGGTACTTCTGCAATGTTTTCTAGGAAGGAGGAAGAAGAATAAAATTGAGCTAAAATAAACATGACATAGATGAACCTCAAACATACCATGCTAAGTGAAAGAAGCCAGACTAAAAAGCCACATCTGTCACATTTCATTATAAGCCATTTTGGAAAAGGCAAAACTGAAGGGGAACATTAGAAACAACTCGTCAGCCTTCTAATTTCACAAATAGGAAAAGCAAGAATACACACAAGTTCTTCCAATGAAATAACTGAGCTGGGTAGGAAATGAATCCAGCTTGAGATTCAGAGCGTTCCATGGCACCCCACCTCTGGTCCCGCCCCAAATGTCTCCCAATTACTCTATTATTCACAGACAACAGTAACTAACATCTCATATCACAGAATTGGTTCCAGTCCATTCCAGCTCCCTGCTAATGTACCTGCAGTGGAAGATGACCCAAGTACTTGGGTCCCTGCCACCCATGTGAGAAACCCAGGTTAAACTCCTGGCGCCTGTCTTCAGCCTGGCCCAGTCCTGGACACTGTGGCTATTTGAGGAGTGAACCAGGGGATGGCAAGCCCCCCCCCCCGCCCCCCATTACTCTTTCAAATAAATAAATCAATCTTCAAAATAATTAGAGTCAAAGTCAGGCTTACAAAGGAGACAAAAGATGATGAGGTGTCAGAACTTAGGGACTTTGATATCCCCCTCACAGCCTGTTAGCCCAGCTAGACTCCTTTTATACAAACACAAATTTTTTTAGATAGGGATCAAATCAAATTTAAAGTTCATGAAAAGTACTGCTATATTTAATGAAGCTAACTGTGGCAAAAGAAAAAAGTCTCCCAATAGGACACACATCAAAACATTAATAGTAAATACAATATTCTGTATTTCTCAAATTCTGTACCATATTACAATCAGTAGCAAAACTTAAATTTCTGTTCGGTTTTACTTTTCCTAAAGTGAGCTTTCTTTCAATTCATATTTCAATGTCATTAAATTGATCAGTCTCTAAAGTTATCTCTTTTCTTTAATGAAGTAAATTTATGCATAGATTTTAAAACTTTATTTTTATGTATTTGAAAGACACAGAGACAGAAACAAAGAGACACAGTGAGAAAGACAGAGATCTTCCATCCACTGATTCACTCCCCAAACACCTGTAACAGCCAAGGCTGGGCCAAGCCAATGCCAGGAACCCAAAAATCAACCCAGTCTCCCAAGTGGAGGAACCCAAGTACTTGAGCCATCATCTGCTGCCTCTGAGGATGCGCACTGCAAGTAGAGCTGGGACTTGAATTTAGGTATTAAAAAAAAAAAAAAAAAAAAAACAAACTTAATTATGTATTTGAAAGCCAGAGTCACAGAAAGAGAGAAGGAGAGAAAGAGAAAGACAGAGATCTTCCATCCGCTGGTTCACTCCCTAAATGGCCACGCCGCAACAGCCAGGGCTGAGCCAAGCTGAAGCCAAGAACCAGGAGCTTCTTCTGGGTCTCTTACATGGGTGCAGAGGCCCAAGTACTTGGGCCATCCTCTGCTGTCCCTCCCAGGTGCATCAGTAGGGAGCTGGATCAGAAGTGGAGAAGCCAGGACTCAAACTTACGCCCATATGGGATGCCAGTGCTTCAGGATGGGGCTTTAACCCAGTGAGCCACAGCACAAGCTTCAAATCCAGGTACGCTGATATGGGGATACAGATATTCTGAGTAGCAGCTTAACCCTTTTGCCAAACACCTGCTCTGTAATTTGGTTCTTTTTTTTTTATTTTGACAGGCAGAGTGGACAGTGAGAGAGAGACAGAGAGAAAGGTCTTCCTTTTGCCGTTGGTTCACCCTCCAATGGCCGCCGCGGTAGGTGCGCTGCAGCCGGCGCACCACGCTGATCCGATGGCAGGAGCCAGGTGCTTCTTCTGGTCTCCCATGGGGTGCAGGGCCCAAAGACTTGGGCCATCCTCCACTGCACTCCCTGGCCACAGCAGAGAGCTGGCCTGGGTGAGGGGCAACCGGGACAGGATCGGTGCCCCGACCGGGACTAGAACCCGGTGTGCCGGCACCGCAAGGCCGAGGATTAGCCTAGTGAGCCGCGGCGCCGGCCTATAATTTGGTTCTTATGAGGTCTCGAGACCGACTTCTGTTTGAATTCTGCCCACGAGTGCACCTCTATCTTTGGGTAAAAAAAAATCCTCTCATTTCCTATTGTCATTTCTCCAAGATGAAAATGGTAACTGCTAGCCTATGAATATTATTTTTTAAATGTGTAAGTGGGAAAAGAAATACAAAGGAGAAGTCAGGCAAGGGGGAATGGAGGCGAGGCAGGAGGGAAAGCTAAGGAGATGCCCTTCACTTTCTCAGCTAGCTCTGGGAGCCCTGGTCACTGCAATATCTAGCCTGGGCGCTACTTCCTTTAGGAAGACGTTAAGGGCCAGCCTAACTGTAAATAATCTTTCCTAAATCTTAATATCTGTAAAGAATAGTTTTCTGAGATATTTAATCATTATTTAAGAAATATACTGGGGCCGGTGCCGTGGCGCACAGGTTAATCCTCTGCCTGCGGCACCGGCATCCCATATGGGCGCCAGGTTCTAGTCCCGGTTGCTCCTCTTCCAGTCCAGCTCTCTGCTATGGCCTGGGAAGGCAGTGGAGGATGGCCCAAGTGCTTGGGCCCCTGCACCCGCATGGGAGACTAGGAAGAAGCACCTGGCTCCTGGCTTTGGATCGGCGCAGCGCTGGCCGTTGCGGCCATTTGGGGAGTGAACCAATGGAAGGAAGACCTTTCTCTCTGTCTCTCTCGCTCACTGTCAATAACTCTACCTGTAAGATAAATAAATAAAATCTTAAAAAAATAAAAAAAGAAATATATTAACAGTTTTTAGAAATTAAAATTTATATAATACATCCTAGCATTCTCTTTAGAAATTTAGCTGTATCTAAAAGAAATGATGGCATTTTAAAAATTGAAATCTGTGAGTTATTGCTTATGTTTTAGGGTGTATGTGTGGAGACGGTTTCTTCCATCTCAGTCACCACAAAAAAGGAAGAATCTGGGATAATGGAATTCCAGAAAGAGAATCACTTACGACAACAGAAAGGTTCCAAACAGATGACATATGCCATGTACATGATGGAGCGTTACTGCACATGTGCTAAAACTTCCCACAGCACTGTACTACACATCCTTTATTTCCTAAGTAGCAGTATATGTTTTCTTAATTTCTTTTATGTATCACCTGCACATGATTACACATCACTGACGTAGGACACGATTTCTACAGATGATAACGTCTACTGAACTGCTAAGTCTCTGTGGATGAAAGGGTCTATTAATACTTTTATTAACTTAATTTTTAACTGTAGAAAAGTGAATCACTTATGATCAACCAATTATCGAGACCATCTTTTGCAAATAATTTAAATATATTACATAAATGGAATACTTTGAGGACCAAGAAACCAAAAAACTAAGTACCTGATTCTAATACCAATACCATTTTTGTTGGCAAAGAAAACTTGATGAAACTTTTGCCCTGCTCCATCTCTCCAGCCTCTCAACCTAGTCAAATGCCCCCCAAATGGCTTTACCTTTCAGTTATGAGCCAGTTAAACAGTGGCAGGTTCCTATCTTCCGCAGAAACACCAATTCCCTGAATACCAAAGTATAACTCTTAACTTCTGACTTTATCTGATGTTATTAAAACATCAGATTCCTAATTGAACTATGACCCTTTGCTATCAAGTCTTCTTTTTTTTTTTTTTTTAATTCCTCCATCTTTTAGTAGCAAGAGGCTGGTTTGTCTGTAGGAATCACTCCTTTTTATTTTATTTTTTTTTTTACAGGCAGAGTGGATAGTGAGAGAGAGAGACAGAGAGAAAGGTCTTCCTTTTTGCCGTTGGTTCACCCTCCAATGGCCGCTGCGGCCGGCGCATCGCGCTGATCCGAAGCCAGGAGCCAGGTGCTTCTCCTGGTCTCCCATGCGGGTGCAGGGCCCAAGGACTTGGGCCATCCTCCACTGCCTTCCCGGGCCATAGCAGAGAGCTGGCCTGGAAGAGGGGAAACCGGGATAGAATCCGGCGCCCCAACAGGGACTAGAACCCGGTGTGCACGCGCCGCAAGGCGGAGGATTAGCCTGATAAGCCACGGCGCTGGCCGCTATCAAGTCTTCTTATAATGTTTATTTATCTGAATGAACTATCCACGTCTAGGCTACTTTCTTACAATCGACTCCCAACTGCCTGTTGCTAATTCCATCTACAGTGCTTTCTTACACTCCATTCTACCTAAAAACATACCCACATCTACAGTGAGAGAGAGAGAAAAAGAAAGGTCTTCCTTTGCCGTTGGTTCACCCTCCAATGGCTGCTGCGCCTGGCGCGCTGCGGCCAGCACATCACACTGATCCGAAGCCAGGAGCCAGGTGCTTCTCCTGGTCTCCCATGGGGTGCAGGGCCCAAGGACTTGGGCCATCCTCCACTGCACTCCCGGGCCACAGCAGAGAGCTGGCCTGGAAGAGGAGCAACCGGGACAGAACCGGTGCCCCGACCAGGACTAGAACCCGGTGTGCTGGTGCTGCAAGGCGGAAATTAGCCTATTGAGCTGCGGCGCCGGCCCCCACATCTATCTTTATCTCCTTCCTGCTCTCATAGCTCTACCTTAAAAATGAGGTGGACATCTTCTACTTTAGGCTACTCCATCCACCAGCGCTAGAAACCAAATACCTCCTTTCCTCTCAGGAACTCTGTAGACTTGGCTATTCTGTCCTTACCCCTCCTATCAGACTGCAAGTGCTCCACCCTGGGCCTTTCCGACCTCCTCTGCCACTCTTTCCTTCTCTATTTAAAACGTTATCATCATCACACTCATAATACATGGCTGCCACCGAGCCACACGTCTAATTGCTCTCCATGGGTGCATCACGAGATGGATTTTTATTACTTATCTCCATCTTACTGCTAAGAAAGATATGTCACAGAAAGAAAGAATTTGCCCACAGATACACAACTAGTCAGTTAAAGAAGCAGGATCCGAATCCAGGTGGTTTGGTTTCAAGGTCTGAGTGGTTACTCAGTATGCTTTAAAAGGTCCCGGTAACAACTGCTTTTCAAATTCAAAGGTCACATTTTCAGCCTCTTATGACTCAACGTCTCTGCAGGGCTTGACCACACGGAACACAAACTCTATGAAATTGGTTTGGTGTCTGTTTCCCTCTGATCTCCAGGGCTGTTCGTTCTTAGCCTATATAAGCACTGTCAAATAGAACTTTCTGTGATGACAGAAATGCTCCATGTATGTGCAATCTAATATGTTAGCTACTAACTACACATGATGACTAGACACTAGAAATACAGTCAGTGTGACTGAAGAACTGAATTTTAAATTTTAATTAATTTAATTGATTTAAATGGCCACATGCAGCCAGTGGCCATCCTACTGAATGAGCAGCCCTTTTAAAGTCACAGAGAGTCCCTGACTCTCTGCTCAGCTTATTCTACTCTATTCCCAGCACCATCTCTCAGTTTAAGGATTCCAAAACTTCTGCAAGCAACCCAGACTTCTCTCTTTAGGAACATCTTTCTATCTTCAATTGTCCACATCTTCACCTGCAAGTCTCACAAGGTACACCAAACACAGCATTTTCAGAATTGAAATGCATCACTTCATCATCAGCTCTACTCCCTTCTTATGCTTTCCCTGCTCAGAGAATAGCACCTCATCTGTCCCAGCCCCAAGGCAAATTCAGGTGTTCATCTTTAGATTCCTCTTTTTCTTCATTTTGTACTCCCTCTCAATCTCCTCTACTTCTCCCCAATGGCTCATTAAATTTGTTCCCTAGTTTCTACTGCCATTGCTCTAGGCAAGGATGCTACATAATGGATTTAATTAGAAGAGTAACAGAGTCTAGTTTTTTGCTTCAAGCAACATGTAAAGTATAACATGGCTGGAAAATTCTTTTACATTGAGAATTCTTTTATACCTGTTGGGGGAAAAATTATTTAAAAAGTGACAGGATATGAAACTAAACTGTCCTCTACTGGAGAAGGGAAAGAATCATAGACAATCTCTGACAATCTGGGCTTAAAGCAACATTTCAGAAATAAATCCTCTCATTAGTGCACCAAATTTCTATTAGTAATGAATAAACACTACTTATAGAATTCTAAATGTGTTATTAGGTTACCACTTAGCAAAAGGATCAACTAATCATTCACTCTAACAAAAGCATAATTTTAATTTAAATGTCACTGACTATTCTCACAGATTTGGTAATTATAGTTTCTCCCTCCCCACCCCCAACATATAACATTTAAATCTCCCTGTGTACCAACAGGCAGGGTCAAGGCCACTCAATTTGTAGTGGTGAGAATCTCCTGAGAGCCATAATCTGCATCAAAGGTACTACGCCTGTGTCAGGGGATGGACCAGGACATGGGGAAGATGACCATTTGTCAAGGGGACAAATTAAAGGAATCTGCCTCTTGAATACAATGAGCAAGGCTTTAACATTTGTCCAGTATTTCTTTAAATAAAAAAATACGCTTTGTTTTTCACCAACAAGGTTGGTAAGACTCTACACTTCTTTACTTTTCTGTCATCTGTAATAAAGTTGATGAGGTTTATTTTAGGGTAAAATATGAGACAGGCAGAACAATGGCCCCTCAAAAATGTCTATATTCTAATGCCTGGAAGCTCTGAGAACAATACCTCATGTGGCAAAATGGATTTTGCAGATCTAATGAAGTTAAGGGTTCCAAGGGTACTTATAAGGTAAAGAGGGAGGCAGAAAGAGTGAGAATGACATGTAATAATACAATCTGGAGATGTGGGTGAAGAAGGGGGTGGGGAGCTGAACAGAGAAGGAGAGAGGAGGGGAGTAAGAGATGGGAGAGAGAGAGACAAAGATGCTGTACATCTGGTTTTGGGGATGGAGGAAGCGAACACAAACCAAGGAATGCAGGAATCTCTAGAAGCTGGAAAAATGAAGGAAATGCACTCTGCAGTCCCTAGAAGGAATAGATCCCCCAATACCTTGATTACAGGAATTCTGACCTCCCACACTGTACGGTGATAAATTTGTATTATTTTTGCTTTACCCAGCAGTTCTACTCCAATGTATCTATCTCAAAGACTTGAAAACAGGGACTCAAACAGATACTCTTATACCAAAGATCATTGCAACATTATTCACACTGGCTAAAAGCATTCACCAACAGAAGAATGCATCAACTAAATGTGGTGTGTATATATACAACAGCAAATAACTCAGTTATAAAAAGGAATGAGGTTCTGATACATGTTAACATGGATGAATGTTAAAATTATGAGCTAGGCGAAAAAAGCCAGACATAAAAGGGCAAATATTACATGATTCACTGGATATGGAATATCTACAGTAGTTAAATTCATAGAGCCAGAGAATAGATTAGAGGTTGCCAAGGGCTGGGAAAGGGGAGAAATATAGAATTATTATCTCCCTCAAAGAGTATCCTTGACACATGCATGTCCACACAGCTATGTAATAAGGAATAGAATTACCATCCCCTCTTGTGTAGATGGATTTTTTTGTTGAGAAGATATTGTTTTGGCAAAAGAATCCAATCTTCCATGTTCTTCATTCCTGGTTTTGCACTGCTGTGCTAGACTATGGAAAGGTCATATAACCATGTTGGATTGATAGGCTAAACATTTATTTTTCTTTAATCTGAGCTTGATTCTCAACAGGCTCAGCAATCCTATTTATTTATGTATTTATTTATTTCAATTCCTTAACAGTAACCATGTCAAATCTCCTTCATTCTACTTAAGCCCCTAACCTATTTCATTCAGTCATCTCCCACAAGGTGGTGTGGGGTAATGAAAGGCTCATGACCTTTTAATCGCAAATTACTAAACTGTATTGAATTTAGTTTCCTTATGTGGAAGACAGGCAGAGATCTTACTGAAACATTTTAACAATTACAATATAAAGCATATATGTAAATAATCAAGTGGTGGCCATGCACAAAAAGCTGCTGCAATTATTATTAGTATTATCCCTGCCTCCCTCTCAAATGATCACTTAAATGACTTTAACGAGAAAAATGAGTCTGTTGTGAATTATTCCTTGGTTTTGATTCTGTCTTCTATCTTAACTTTCTATCATTTTTCACCTTCCCTTCCTTATCATATTTTAAAGAAAGAGTTATCTTTTTTTTTTTTAAATTTTCAAAGGTTACTCTTTAGGGCCAGTGCTGTGGCATACCAGGTAAAGCCACCGCCCGCAGTGCCGGCATCCCATATGGGCACTGGTTAGAGTCTTGGCTGCTCCACTTCCGATCCAGCTCTCTGCTATGGCCTAGGAAAGCAGTAGAAGATGGCCCAAGTCCTTGGGCCCCTGCACTCGTGTGGGAGACACAGAAGAAGCTCCTGGTTGCAGATCAGCCCAGCTCTTACATTGCGGCCATTTGGGAAGTGAACCAGGGGATGGAAGACCTCTCTCTGCCTCTGCCTCTTTGTAATTCTGCTTTTCAAATCAATCAATCAATCTCAAAAAAAAAAAAAAAGTTACCCTTTATTCTGTACTTTTTATCCTAGAGCTTCTTCCCTACCTTGTTTCCATCAATTGCCTTTCTTTCTTCACTCTCTTCCCTGATGGTTCTTTCCAACTAGCTTATTAACATCTCAAATGTCCTTAGTGAAATACCTACTTAACACCACTAGGACTTTTGTATTTCTCCTCTTAAATTATTATCTAGAATCAGGTATCTGTCTTTTTTTTTTTTTTTTTTAAAGATTTACTTACTTATTTGAAACACAGAGTTACAGACAGGGAGATGCAGAGGCAGAGAGAGAGGGAAAGAAGTTTTCCATCCTCTGGTTCACTCCTCAAATGGCTGCAATGGCCAGGGCTAGGCTAGGCCAAAGCTATAAGCCGGGAGTTTCATCTGGAGCTCCCCTATGGGTACAGGGGCCCAAGTATTCGGGCCATATTCCGCTCTTCCCAGGCATATTAGCAGGGAGCTGGATGGGAAGTACAACAGCTGGGATTCAAACTGGTACCCATATGGGATGCTGGCGCTGTAGGTGGCAGCTTTACCCATTACACCACAGCGCCAGCCCCCTTTTTTCTTAATAGATTGTTTTCTCCATTCAGATGATGGTATCTCATCTATTTGCACTGTTATCTTCCAATAACATCAATTACAATATATTACATATAGAACAGGCAAACCTGAACAAACCTAAACTACAGACTTTCTATAAACATATAAAGGTGAGTTAGTGGAAGTACATTATCCGATTTGGCTTCTCAAACTAAATTAATCACTCAGAAGAAAGGCAAAGTAGTAGCACATCAACACAATCTTAGATAATTTTGTAACATCATTCCCCTTAAAAATCTCACAAAACAAAATTATAATAATTATAAATATTTCCAGAAAAAAATGATGTTTACAAAAGTATTCTGAATCTAGAAAATGTGAAAGTCAAGTTTTACTCTAATAAGAGAGGTTCTTTCTACTGAGAATTTCATTTATTTTTCATAAACTGCCAAAAATAAAAACCAGTGGTAATTAGACAAGTAGGAAATAACAGTCTGTAGGGTCACTTATTACATTTGTAAATAAAAATCAGAGTAAGCATGTTAATTATTTAAATAAAGTAATCAATCAAATGTGGCTCTAACATTAAAGTGGTAATACATCAAAAATTGTAATCTAACATCATAATGGATTTCTACAATCATAAATGCACAAACTGACACTGTTAGGAAATGTTTAGAGTGATGAACCCTTAACATTTGAGAAACTGAAATTCAAGGTTTCTGTTACTCCATAGTGAATGTAAGCGGGACCAGTGCTGTGGCACAGTAGGCTAATACTCTGCCTGCAGCGTCGGCATCCAGTATAGGCACTAGTTATGTCCCTGCTGCTCCTCTTCCCAGCTCTCTGCTTATGGCCTGGGAAAGCAGTGGAAGATGGCCCAAGAGCTTGGGCCCTGCACCCACATAGGGGACTGGGAAGAAGCTCCTGGCTTCAGATTGGCCTGGCTCTGGCAGTTGCAGCCATTTGGGGAGTGCACCAGCAGAGGGACCACCTCCCTCCCTCCCTCCCTCCCTCCCTCCCTCCCTCTCTCTCTCTCTCTCTCTCTCTCTCTCTCCCTCTGTTTGTAACACTAATTCTCAGATAAATAAATATACCTTAAAAAAATAATAAAGTGAATGTAAGGGTCCATACAATGGAAATAATTTGGTTCTCGCTTCGGCAGCACATATACTAAAATTGGAGCAAGGGAAGAAATGTGTACTTCACTTTCTAGGTAAGATGGATAATCTCACATTTGCCATATAATATTGCAAAAGCAGTAACTGTCACAAAAAACCAAACAAATAACTTCTTTATAGAAAAAATAGGAAATCAACAGCCACTACTGGTGAGGAGGGATTCTAAGACAGGGCCAGTTCTTGGCCACAAAACCATTACAGAGGCATTAGAGAGTAAAATATCTACACGCTGGGCGTTGGTCAAATGGGTAGGATGTCCGCATCCACACTGGAATGCTTGTGTCAACTACTGGCTCTGACTCCTGATTCCAGTGTCCTTCAGGTGCAGCCTCTAGAAAGTAGTGGTGAGGACTCAAGTGGCTGCACGCCCGCGGGCCCAGCATTCTGGGAAGTGAGCCAACAGAAGGGAACACGATCTCATGCACTCCCTTTCTTTCTCTGCGTCTCTAATTAAAATAAAGAAAGAAAGAAAAGAAAAAGTAAAATACCTAAAGTGATTCTGCTCAGCTCTATCATGGGAAAGAGGCTCTCAGCATTCCACATTTAAAGCAAGGTAAGAAATTCACAAGACTGTTGCAACAAGTGCTCTAGCCAGAAGGTAGTTGACACAGTTCTGTCAGTGATTTTAGGCCTGAACTTCTGCTGTTTTTGTTGAACTTACCCATCTACTACAAATTAAGCTTTTAAAAAAGATTTACCTGTCTGTCTATTTAAAAGACAGAATGATGAGGGGAAGGAAGGAAGGAGGGCAAGAGGGAGAGGGAAAAGGAGAGAGAGAAATACTTTTCAATCCTTGGTTCACTCTCCAAATGCCTGCAACAGTTAATGCTAGGCGAAACCAAAGCCAGGAAGCAGGAACTCTATCTGGGTCTCCTATGTGGGTGGCAGGATCAAATATTTGAGCATCATCTGTTGCCTCCTGGGTGCATTAGTAGAAGCTGGACCCTAAGCACCATAGCTGGGATTTGCACCAGGAACTCTGATATGGGATGCAGGTGTCACAAGTGGTAGCTTAACCTGCTGCACCAGAATGCCTGATCCCCAAATTAAGGCTTTATGGCCAGTAGAGTTAAAAAACAAAGATCGTTTCTAAGAGTTAGTGTCATTCTTACCATTGTCCACTGTTAGGTATTTTTTGAGGGAAACTTCTTTGGAAATGAAAAACCTAGTTTACTTTAGAAACAATTACTTTCTGAGCTTTCCTGTCCAAAATTCCCTTCCTATAGGATTAATATTTAAAAAAAAAAATTTTTTTTAAATTTATTTGAGAGGAAAAGAGTAAGAGAGAGAGAGAGAGAAAAGACCATTTGCTGATTCTCTCCCTAAAAGGTTACAACAGCTGGGGCTGGCCCAGACTGAAGCTAAGAGCCTGGAGCTTCTTCAGGGTCTCCCAGTGGGAGGCACTTGGGCCACCTGCCGCTGCTTTCTCAGATGCATTAGCAGGGAGCTGGATCAGAAGCAGAGCAGCCTAGTTTTGAACTGGTGCCCATATGGGATGCCAGCATCTCAGTGGGAGGCTTAAAGTGCTTAGCCACAATGCCAGCCTCAAGATTTAACATTTTTAATTATACTTTTATCAGAAACTAGGAAAGTCACTGTACCATCTCTGGAAGATGATTTAAAAAAAAAATACACAGGCAATTGAATGGGCAGTGGAAACAAACGGGGCCTCACTTTTCCCCAATAAAAGATTGAATCAAGTATAAATTTAAAACTTACAAATAAAAGAATGTATTAGAAATAAGTATGAGGCCGGCACCGTGGCTCACTAGGTTAATCTTCCACCTGCGGCGCCATCATCCCATTTGGGCGCTGGGTTCTAGTCCCGGCTGCTCCTCTTCCAGTCCAGCTTTCTGCTGTGGCCTGGGAGGGCAGTGGAGGATGGCCCAAGTGTTTGGGCCCCTGCACCCGCATGGGAGACCAGGAAGAAGCACCTGGCTCCTGGCTTCGGATCAGCGCAGCACCAGCTGTAGTGGCCATTTGGGGAGTGAACCAACGGCAAAAAGGAAGACCTTTCTCTCTGTCTCTCTCTCTGTCTATAACTCTACCTGTCAAATAAAAAAAAAGTCCAATTTAATAAGAAAAAAAGAAAGAAGTACATGCTGATAGCTACGTACTGACATTTTATCATAACTTTAATATATATTAAATGTGAAATGGATAATTTCTACTATTTTGACCAATACCTATAATAAGACCAACTGTGAAATGAATGGTTACTATGTACTACCACTATGAAATATACTGTCCTTATCTTATAACTGAACAAATTAAAACTGAACAAATTAAGTCTCAAAAAATATTGAGGAGCTTGCCTAAAGTTGCACAGTTATAATTCTTAATTCATGTCACAAACTATCTAACTCAAAGGACGATTCCCATAACTACTGTATAGTTTCTCAGATAAATGGAAGCAAAATGATGAAGCAATCTATAAGATAAAAAGTTAGAAAATCCCAGTTAAACATAGTCCCAGTTCCTGCAAAGACTAAAATCAAATTTGGTAACTCAATACCCAACTTGGTATATATTTGCCAAATACATGCCCTAGCTAAGCAACAAGTTTCTTCCTTTAGGTCTATTAGATCGAGTTAAAAAGCTGGGCCAGAGAACCATCCCTTACCTGTGTTGCCATCTCCACTCTCCATAGATGGTTTACTGGTTTCTGACGGATTGTTCATTCTTGAATCTGCAATAAATCAGAGGTG
The DNA here is from genome assembly GCF_033115175.1 of Lepus europaeus. Taxonomy (NCBI): domain Eukaryota; kingdom Metazoa; phylum Chordata; class Mammalia; order Lagomorpha; family Leporidae; genus Lepus; species Lepus europaeus. Next base: position 132,811,113 of record NC_084831.1, on the reverse strand, counting down.
AAAATTGGGAATGAAGATGTGGCTAATGAGACAAAAGTGGTAGCAGATAAGAAGGTTAACTAACATTATATCATACAGTTCAAGGGGATGCAGTGCATATATGTCAGGCTAAAACATTAGAAACTGTAACAAAGCATTATGTGCAAGAAAGCTCAGCACTTCTTAGACCCCAGAGGTATCTACAAATAAGTGATCTTTCTAAAGAAGTTTAAGATTCTTCTAAGAAAAACAGCAGAACTCTAAGCTGAGAACTAGAGAGAGTGTTTCAAGTAAAAGCAGTAAATGATTTACAATACAAAGAATAAAATATGTTTAAGAAAGAAAAACTAGGGAGGGGATAGCACCAAAGAGCAAAAAATATTATTTCCAAATGAAGTATCCTTTTCTGTAAGTAAGATGTTCATTAATTATAGCCAAACAACCCACAGGAACTCAACAGGGTGTAAGCAAACATATCTAAAAACAAACAAAAAAACAAAAAACAATAAGCAAAACCCTCCATATTTACTCTCCTCACCTACCAAACTAAACAAGATTCATAGTGAGAAAATGCCAAAATCATACTTTAATCTTAAACCGGCAGAAGTTGAACCAAGAAGGCACAACAGATATACCTCATAATTTCAAAACTGAATCACAACCACACTTACCTAACAATTATTACCTTGATATCCCAAATGAATCTGCTAATTTGGGTTTATTTCTTTTAGGGCTATCTGTTTAATCAAGGTTTGTTTCCTACCTCTTCAAAAGGGTGAAAAATGGAAGACATATAAGTTATCTTATTCTACACTCACTACAAGTTAAGTTAGAAGACTTATAATCAGACAAGTTGATTATCAAATGAGTTTTGCCTTCCTCTCACTAAGAACCACTTAACTAGTTATTAGTATAGAACAAAAATTTAAGCTATATTGTATTTGTTTGTTTGTTTTTTTTTTGAACAACGATCACCTCTTGCCAACTGCTTAAAAGTTTAACAAGGAAATTATAATAATCATTAGATGGAAATTCCAACCATATTGCCCATAGGTACATTATCTACCCATAAAAAGGATTTAAGAAAAAAAAAAAATCAGGCATCTTTCTTTCATAAATTTCCTTTCCAAGCCAGAAGCTGTGTAATAGCCTTCCTAGTACAGTAAGTTTTCTAACTGATGCTTGTCTCACAGGCATATCTTTGTTACTCAGATGTCCAAAAGGGTTAAAATTCATGTATTTGTGGTCATACATGAGGGCAGTTCTACAAGTTCCCCACCCCCCATTACTGTCCAGAAGAATTCAAATATCATCTGAAAGCACACTAAGGTTTGAAAGAAACAGGTGTACAACTTAGTGAAAATCAGCTTTCTAAATGACTTACCAAAGTCTTATGAAAATTAACAAGGAACACAACAAATAGAACAGAATATACCATTAAGCATACATACTGCTCAGGGATTCCTTTAGCAGGTATGAGGGAAAAGTGGAAAAATAATCATCAGTAGACATTCATAAATAGGGTAACAATCTTAACACGTACATAGATACCACAGAAACAAACAAGGAAACATAAATCTTAAGCAGTCATGAGCCTGAGCTTACATCATTCATATCCTAATTTTTACACCTATAGATTAGAAATTATGCCACAGTTAATTTGTATCTTCTACACCATCTTCCAGAAATCAAAAGCATTTAACAAATTATTTCACACACATAAAAGAAAAATAAAGTTCTGATTAACTGTACAACAATAATGGGAAGACTGTTTAAATGATATGTACTGATAATTGAAAGTAATATAATTTCTAATTCTAAAATACCATGTTAAAAACATTTCAATAAGGCATTTTCCCTTTCTTTCTTAAGTCCCCAACTTACCAAATGAAAAAAGAAAAATACATTAAAATTTTTTTTTGATGTTTGAACATTTTTCTCTCCCTAGGCAATATAAAATATACAGGTCTGCCCTGGAATGAAGCACATAATAAGTTTAATATGCAGTCCACAAGTTGCTATTAGATTGAATTCTTGAGATCAACTTGTGATTTGGGGCATTTTCCCTGTACACAGCAGTTTTTACACAGCAGGACAAGTACTACTACCACTACCTTTGATTCAGGCCATGGCTTCTGCCTAAGATTTCAAACCCCCTCAGAAGTATCATTTTATTTTGTCCACGGCAACTGTGAAGGTGATAGAAGCAGCCTCAATTTTCAAGTGTGGGAAAATAACATACAGGAAAAAAAGTAATTTGCAAACTTTCAAATGGAGTTCATAATATCTGACTTTCCAGGTGACTAGAGTAAGCTAAAAAGGTTTCAACACCAAAGTGCCTCGATCTCTTTTCAGCCTCAGTCACCAAGGAAGGTTTGTATATTCAAGCCTAACAAATCCCTCTCCAAAAAGGGTACTGTGCTTTAGGGAAAACTCTTAAATAAAATAGGCTTTCCGACACTTTAAGACTACAGCTTTCTGAGGAACATAGTTGCTTTTAAAAAATAAAAATAAGGGCTAACATTAGCTAAAATTTGAAAACAGTTCCTGAAATCTGGCACTTGGTCAACAGATCTATGGCAGTAACCACTGAACTCATTCTCTGTGTCAATATACGCATGGGAACAATTTTGTACAATGGCTCCACCTTACTTTTCACAGAGTATTTTTGGTTTTGGCCTAAGATATTCTCATTTAGTATGTAAAACAGTTTTATTTATATGGACATATTATTTAGGCACAGTTTTACCTTGTTTCAGATTTAAGATGTTTTTAAAGCTACATGAAATACTCTCAACAGAAATTTCCGAAAAGCAAAAAATGTCCTCCATTCAAGCTGATTCTAAATCCACACTGCTTACTGAAAACACCCTCTGAACCAGAAGAGCTAGTTGTAGGGAGGGACCTAGAGCAAGTTCAAGTATGCTTGTGCTTTGCAAATGCTTTCTGCCTCCCCTGCTCAACCCTCCTCTCCCCCTCCCCTGCTTTGGTTGCATATGCGATTAAGCATTTATGCATAGACAACCCAACACATGCCATTTCCATATTAAAGCTCTAAAAAAGAGCTGCGCTGGTACCCACCTAGAACATAGTCACTGCAGTCCAGCATTGCTGTGAAATCTTCTAGAGGTGCAGATAGTCCAAGGCAGGGAAGAAACAGGTAGCGGTTTGGGGTGGGGAAAAGAAGGTACTACTATTTCTAACGAACCTACACTATGTTCTAAGAGAACAAGGGTGGGAGTGTGGAAAGTGGATTAAGGGGAGAAGCAAAATACAACTTCAGTTACACCATAGCAATCTTCAACTGAATAAGGAAACTTCAGTTGCTCAGAGGAGTTTTAGTCTCTCCTACCAGCTAGGACTGACATTGTCAAGGCAACTGAAGCATGAAAAGTTCCCCTTTTTGTAATAAAATAGAAACAAAGATTGCAGCTGGCAGTTTCCATAATGAAGCTTAATCAGTATGCCTGTGATTAGGGCCTTATGCAAATCTCTCCTCGTTAGCACAGCAGCCAGCACTTTGAAGTCCATGAACAATTCATTTACAGAATACACTGAAAGCACTCCCTGCATAATTTAAACCGTTGCATAAATATTTATCAGCCCATTTGCATATTAATTGGCAGAGCATGAAGGAAAAAATTATCTCCTGAGTGCCAGCATAATAATTAGGAGGATAAAATGAGATTTCTTCCAATGGCCTGGCTTCTTGGACCCAACTTGAGATAGTACTGGGAGAGATGGGAGGGACAGGAGACAGAGTTCTGTTAAAATGCCACTGAAATGACACGTACAAATTAGAAACAACTCTACAGACTTAAGCACCTTTAATCTTATTCCTGCTGGCAACAATGACTTCGGTAATAAGAGGATTTGCAAAAAGCTTTCTACACAATCCAAATAATCCCAAGGAAACAATTAGCAAGGTAGAAGCAGAACATAGGGCTGTCAAGATGGTGCTAGTCTACTGATAGGGAATTTTCCAATTGTTAACACACAGTCGGGAGAAAGTCTTACTTTAAAATGAGGCAACAGTATAAACCTACAAACAGAGAAGGCTGTATGAAAGCATCTTCAAGAGTATGGAAATTCATTCTCTACCAATCTTTTTATACTACCAAATTAACAGAATAGATTAGTTGAATGCTACATATTATGCAGTATCCTTCTCCCATCAAAATCAATCTCAAGAACAAAGAAGACAGTTACTTAGAATATTGATTATCAAAAAACAGGTCATGTGAATTTGTGGATTTAGTATTTTCAAATAAATTTCATATAATGGAGATACACACACAGGCACACACACATAAAATTCTTACTAAACAATGTTTATTCAATTTAAAGTGAGTTTCAAAGGAAATCATCAACCTCAATCTTTTCAGGCACTATTATACAACAATATTACATCCCAATCACTGTAGACAGTTTAGAAGATTCGTAAGAAAATCTCATGATGTAGGCATTAATATTCCCTTTTAAAAATAAAGAAACCAAGGCACATAGAACTAAAGCATTTTAACCAATGTCACACAGATAATTTGTGGTCAGGATTGAAAATCAGATTTTGCTGACATCAAAATTTGAGCTCGTATCTATTACTATGTATTATGGATGAGCTATACATTTAGGGGACTGTTGGGGGCAGGGTGTGACTACAGCAGCTGACTAAAATGGCTGTTTCCCATGCAGTCAGGAGATCACTAATTTGTGGTAAAGATACTGTGTTTAAGTCAGGTGTGACAGAGTCACGGAAAAGAGCATGAGATATGAGGAGAGTTCTCATGGGCGCCACCCCTTTTGCTTTATTTAGATCCAGTCTTGAAGTATGCCAAACATCTAGTGTTTAAAATACATGTTACGGTAAGTATCTCTTCGGAGCATCAAGGTTGAAAGTAAACTCAACATGCACAAGAGAAAACAAAGACAAGATTTTTTTTATCAAGGATCTTTTTTTTTTTTTTTTAAACAATGTCCTTACACGTTAATAACATACAGAACCAAAACCTCTTCCTCACTCCTGGGTCAGCCCTTGACTTAAACTGCAACTTTTTCTGTTTTACATAACCACAAATGCTTTGGAGTATCTCTGTGAGACCTATTAAGAGTCTTCCTTCAGGCAGTATTTTCCCCTGTGAAATGACGATAACATCCCTTTATGAGCTTGCTGTCTCACTAACCTTCTCAGACTTGTCATGGACTGGAGTAAGAAGTAGCTGTGCCAGCGGAGACATGGAGTCACCCAGTAAACAGGCCAAACTTTTGAGAGAATCACTCTCAATAACTCACATTACTTTCTATTAAAACAAGCAAGAACATATTACAAAACAGAATACAAACTTCACACCAGCTTTTCAGGTGGAATGTTGGAGTATCTGAGACCTATTTGGTGGGAAAAGATGAGAAGCAAGGGCGAATGTAACTAGAATATAGTAGATGTCCCTTCTCTTCTGTTAATTTATTGCCTATACTTATTACAGAATATTTGTGCAATTAGCCACTTGCCTTTTTGTACTTCATCCACTAACTTATAAACTGTTTTTCCCACGCCAAGCTGCACTTTGACACATCTGCTAAGGATGACATGCCAAAAAGGGAATGATTGCTGCTAGGTACCCCACAGGACTTGGTAGTATAATAACTCTCTCAGGCCAGGAGACCACAGGGTCTCTGCAACTTAACCTGGATACTCGAAAAACAGCTCTCTGCTTTTTTGGGGTGGAGGGGTAGAGGCCCACAGTTCACAGAAGGTAGAATAGGAAACAGTAATGTATGTTAAGTATAAAAACGAGCTGAAAGAGCAAAGTTCAAATTCACATGATTTCAAAATTACACCTAAAATCTAGCTACCTTTTTCTCCCCTAAAAGAGGAGAATAATTATCTTTGAGGACCTAGAATTTACAGATAATACTATTAGTATTAAAATGTATCAGATTTATGGTCTTATGGGTTAGTCTAGGATGCATTAGAAATGAAATTGAGGGCAATGCCAACTGAAATACAAGCTGGTATTTAAAAACATGTTTTACATGGGAGTGATGTGAGGTCAGCTTGTAACCTGGTCATGATCCATACAAATGGCATCTGTACATGTTCTGGCTACAGTACAGAATGTAATAATAATAAAAAAGGATAAAAATGTATGGCATGACAACTACTCCCTGTCATCTTTCTGTCTCATAGTGGGGCTGTGCATCCCACAATTGCACTGCACTTACTGCCAGGCAGTAGCAATCACATAACAATACTCTGCTAACTTCACCTTTTTCCAAATCCGCCACAACTGTAGTGCCTTACTAATTCATTTACTAACATTGCTTCAGTCAACACTCAGTAATAAAAAATACTCAGTGTCACAAGAATTCTAAGTTACTATTTACAAGAATCTCATTCTCCCCTCAAAAAAAAATCTATCACTTATATACAGACTAAAATAATTTACCAAACAATGCCCAAGATACAAAATAACCTTCCAGAATCTGAGCATATTAGACTCAGAACCAGGTAATGGGGTAATAATTAGCACTGCCACCATTCTTGTACATTCTATCATAGTATATGTGAATGATATTCTAAGATTCCAACATGGGATTCTCAGTGCTAAAAAGAATTAAAAACACAAAATGGAATTTCTATCATTTACTAATAATATAAATGGACAGAAACCAACAAAGAAGCATACTTTATTCATGTGGCTATTAAGTGCTGACAAATAAGAAATAAGAAAGACAATCTTATTTCACAAAAGTAAACTGAGAGGCACAGAGAAGAGTCAGCTAGATGGAGCTTTCATCCATTTACTGGTTCACTGGTTCACTCCCTAAATGCTGTGATGGCTGGGGCTGAATCCAAGAGGCAGGAACTCAATCAAGACCCCTCAAATGGGTGGGAGGAACACAACTGCTTGAGTCATCACTGATGCTCCCCAAGATACGCATCACCAGGAAGCTGGAGTCAGTTGCCAGAGCCAAGCAGCAACCCAGGAACCACAATACAGGACAACAGGCATCTCAACGGCTAAAACTGCCACTCCTTTTTCTTCTTGTGCCTTCCTTTGTTTCTTTCCTACCCCTCCTTCTTTTAGGAATACTTTATCCCAGATATTTTATAGCTCTCTGCTCACATCTCATTTGAGAGTATTTTTAGTAATTACTCTTCATCAAATCTTTTCAACACACTCAATTTCTCACAGAAACATCACCTCTTATCCTTGATTTATAAAACTATTTAAATCATGTAATTAAAATAAGTGGTACTAGCCCGAACAGCCTTGGGAGCACAAACCAAGTAAACGATGCTCAATAATCTTACAGCTTAACTGGTAGAATATGTGACTAAACGTATTAGCAAGTAGGCTTTCAACATGCTGTATTACACGGCAGTAGATAGTATCCTTCAGCCGCAATGGGTTCGCAGTTAATACAATCGATTCTTCAAAGCAAAAGTTCCCTAACACAGGCTGCCGCACTGAAAGAAGTTAGTATTAAATGGCAAATTTAGAGTAATGATACACAGCTCATTTACTATTCAATCTAACAGTTAGACTTCTTTAAAAAAAAAAAAAAGAAAGAAAGAAAGAAAGAAAGCATCATTACAAAGTCCAATCTTGAATCTCTTGGTTATAAAACTTAAAATTTTGTGCAGCTCCACTAAAGGTTCACCATTTTATAAAACTTAATCTATTGTACTCCCCAACAATACTGTTTCTTAATATCTGTAACTGTCTTTTCTTCATTTCAGTTTAAAGAGTTTTGCTTTAGGCCCAGTGCTTTGGCATAGAAGGTTAAGCTCCTGTCTGCAGCACCGGCATCACATATGGGTGCTGGTTCTTCTTGCTGCTACACTTCTGATTCAGCTCCCTGCTAATGGCCTGGGAAAGCAGTGGAAGATGGCCCAAGCACTTGGGCTCCTGCACCCACGTGGGAGCACCTTCTAGGGTGTACAATAGCAGGAAGCTGGATCACAAATGGAGTAGCTAGAACTCAAACCAGACAGTCCAATATGAGATGTGCGCATCCCAATCGATAACTTCGGCACCAAATGCCTTCCCCCCCCCCCAAACTTGTATTTCTTGTACATACAATATTCAGGGATTCTGGTTTACACTTATTATCATAGCTGGTTTGGGACATGAAATTATTTTGTACCATTTTTTCAGCTACCTATCAAGGTTCTTTGATAGAACAACCTATGTAATTTTTCTTCTGTTTCTGTAAGAAAGGGACAATCTGTACCTTGAAGGTTACTTAAAATTTGCCAATCAAAATAGTTCATTCTGGTGCCTCATTTGGTATAGAGTTGATGGGTTTCTAAGGAGAGAAACAGAATTATTTTGGCAGGACTTCAGTTTTTTTGTTTTTGTTTTTTTTTTTTTTTTTTTTGACAGGCAGAGTGGACAGTGAGAGAGAGAGAGACAGAGAGAAAGGTCTTCCTTTTGCCGTTGGTTCACCCTCCAATGGCCGCCGCGGTAGCGCGCTGCGGCCGGCGCACCGCGCTGATCCGAAGCCAGGAGCCAGGTGCTTCTCCTGGTCTCCCATGGGGTGCAGGACCCAAGAACTTGGGCCATCCTCCACTGCACTCCCTAGCCACAGCAGAGAGCTGGCCTGGAAGAGGGGCAACCGGGACAGGATCGGTGCCCCAACCGGGACTAGAACCCGGTGTGCCGGCGCCGCAAGGCGGAGGATTAGCCTGTTGAGCCACGGCGCCGGCAGGACTTCAGTTTTTTTAATGATTACTGCTTTTTCAGGTTTTCTATTTCTTCAAGTCAATCTGATAAATTAATTTTTTTTTAAAAAAAAGAATTACCATTTCATATTGTTAAGCTTATTGAAATACGGTTACTCAAATAATCCTAAGATTTAAGTCTACAGAATCTGTTTGATTACCTCATTTTTGTTGCTTTCATTATTTATCAGTACCTTTTATCTTGATCATAGAAAATATTATATGCACTCTGCATCTTTTCAAATAATTAGCTTTTTTTGGTTGTCTAACCTTTCTTAATTACTTTTTCTGGTTTAATTTTTATTTCCTTCCTTTACTGTTTTGGTGGGGTTATTCTTTTCATTCTTCCTTAATAGTAAGTTTGTTTTCAGTGGCTACTTGTTTTCTAATGACTACATGTTAGGCCGAAAATTGCCATCCAAGAACCAGTTTAGCTGTAGCCTGCATATTTGGATGTATAGCTTTTTCTTTATCATCGAATTACATATTTCTCATAATGCTCACTATGCTTCCAGAGGTATTTAGAGATGCATTTTTTTCAATCCTTTATTGTTGTTTTATTACTTGTTAAAAGATTTATTTATTTATTTGAAAGGCAGAGTTACACAAAGAGACAGAGATCTTCCATCTGCTTGTTCACTCCCCAAATGGCCACAATATCTAGTGGTGGGCCAAGCCAAAGCCAGGATCCTAGAGTTTCTTCCAGGTCTCCCACGTGGGTGCAGGGGTCCAAGCACTTGGGCCATCCTCCATTGCTTTCCCAGCCACAGTAGCAGGAAACTGAACTGGGAAGTAGAGCAGGCGGAACACGTACTGCCTGCCCATATGGAATGTAACAAGTGGTGGCCTTACCTAGGACACTACAAAGCTGGCCCCTGCTACTTTATTTTAATGGCATCATGGGAAAGCACATGGTTTATCCCCTCTTTAGAACTTGTGAAGACTTCTTTCATGTGTAATCAATGTTTGTAAATATTCTACATATACGTAAAAGCATGTCATTATGTGTTTCTTCAAAACATGCTTAACAGTATGATTCTAATCTTCTACACACTTGGCCCTTGACTTCTTAGAAAGTTCAACTTAATAGTTTGTCAGCTTTACAAGTGTACCCATATATACAACCATTCTGTTTTTCACTTTCAACACAGTATTCAATAAACTGCATATGATATTCAATACCTTACATAAACTGCTTTGTTTTAGGTCATCCTGCCCAGTTGTAGTCTAAAATGCATGCTATGGGGGCTGGTGCTGTGGTGTAGCAGGTAAAGCCACTGCCGGCAGTGCCAGTGTCCCATATGGGCACCGGGCTCAAGTCCCGGCTGCTCCACTTACGATGCAGCTCTGCTATGGCCTAGGAAAGCAGCAGAGGACAGCCCAAGTCCTTGGGCCCCTGCACCTGCTTGGGAAGACCTGGAGGAAGCTCCTGGTTCCTGGCTTCAGATTGATGCAGCTTCTGCCATTGTGGCCAATCAAGGAGTGAACCAGCAGATGGAAAGACCTGTCTCCTTCTCTCTCTCTCTGCCCCTTCTTCTCTATGTAATTCTTTCAAACAAATAAATAAATCTTTAAAATAAATAAATAAAGCGCTGTGAGCACGTTTTGGGTAGGCTGAGCTAAGTTAGTCAGTGAGGCATATGAAAAATGCATTTTCTAATTATGGTATCCTGAATTTAGGGTGGGTGTATGGTGACATAATCTCATCATAAGCTGTGGAGAATGGAGAGTTGAAATCCCCCAGTGAAATAAAGAATTTATCATTTTTTAAAAAAAATTATCAGGATTTGCTATAAATATTTTTAAACTATTGTGATATGGACATTCCTGTTGCTAGAGCATTTCTTTAGCATTTTGAAATTATTTTCCTTATTCTCCTCTATCGCTTTTTTGGCCTCAGAATCTACTGCTGTACCAGTCTTCTTTATGATATGATTTAACTGGCACATCTTTTTTTAAAATGTTTTAAAAGATTTATTTTATTTATTTGAAAAGCAGAGTTACAGAGAGAAGGAGAGACAGTGAGATCTTCCACCTACTCATTCACTCTCCAAATGGCTGCAACAGCTGGGGCTGAGCCAAGAGTCGGGAGCTTCTTTCAGATCTCCCACACGGGTATAGGGTCCCAAGCTCTTGGGCCATCCTCCATTGCCTTCCCAGGCACATTAGCAGGGAGGTGGATCAGATGTGAAATAGCCAGGGCTTGAACTGGAGCCCATATAGGATGCCAGCGCTGCAAGTGGCAGCTTAACCTGCTACACCATAACTGGCACATCTTAGTACATCCATTTATCACTTTTTCTGTCTTCTGTTTTTAAGGTATGCCTCTTTCAAAATGATTGGGTCCCTGTCTCCCACATGGGGGACCTGAATGGGGTCTTGACTCCCAGCTTCTGCCTAGGTGCAGCCCCAGTTGTTGCCAGCATGAGAATGAACCAGCAGATGGGAGTACTAGTGCACTTGCACGCTCTCTCTGCATCTCAAATAAATAAATAATTTGAAAATTCCTTCCTAAAAATCCAATCTGAGAGTCCCTGCTTTTCCCGGTGCATCTAACCCCTCTCTGCCCGGGATTACGGATATATTTGGCCTCTTGCCATCATATCACGTTATAGTTTTACTTCCCTTCCTTCTTGTGTTCTCCGCCCTCTTCTTTCCTGATTTATACTGAATATATTTTCTTTCTTTTCCCTCTAACAGTTTGGGAGTTACATATTCTCTTTATATTCTTTTAATGCTTGCTTTCCTCACTAAAAGAAATTTACATTTTTCTAAACATTCTAAAGTTAATGTCCCTAAATCATTCCCTAACAGGAAAAAGCCCTTACATAAATTCTCTTCCACATACAATAATTCCTTGAGTTTGATGGAATATATGTTACACTCTGGCACTACGTATTCTACAGATAAAGTTCTGTGAGAAGACTCAGAGCTAAGGTATTTTGGACTGGAATTAACTTAAAGATATGAAAATGTTCCTACTATTCTGATAAGCCACACAAGATTTTCAGATCATGAAAACAATCCAACCCAAATTGACTGTATGCCCTGATATTTAAAATTGTTAATGTACAGCACATCTCCTGTAGTCAAGCAATTACATATCTTAAATTAAATAACTCTTGAGACTGGGATCATTAAATACTGAATTAAACATACATTAAAAAAGATCTCATGCAAATAGGCTGTTACAGTAAAACAAAGCATCAAGAAGAAGGAATTTCTACCAACATGAAATTAATAGGGTTTCAAATTAAAAACATATAAGGATAAAAGAAACAAGTCAACCAAAGGTGGCTGTCCAATCTACTTTAATATTTGCCACAAAAAAGTAAATTTCCTTTTTTTCATAATTCAGTCTTTAGATGGAGCTTAGCACAGCAGGCATGTTCACTTAGGGAAGTGAGGCAGGGGGCAACACCTGGGAAACTGGTTATATACCAAGAGATAAATCCAGTAAGTAAATATGTTAAGGATGATGGGGGCTAAGTTTATCATTTTGGAGAAAAGAATTAAAATCTTGAATAGAGAAAAGGCTAGAATGAATTCTATAATAGAGAAATTGGAACTAAAGGTTTTGATATGAAATCACAGATACAGAAATAAATTTAAGAGGGATGGGCATGCATGCATGCAACACACACACACATCTACCTCTGTCCTCATGACAGCAGTGAGCATATTTGGCACACAACCCTAGCTTCAAGTGCTATTATCAGCAGGCAGGATTCCTCAAAGAAACAAGTAAAGCACTTAAAAAAAATTATGGGAATATATGAAAAAGACATAGAAGCCAGCTAGAATGTTTTTTATTAGGTAATTTTTGGACAATTTGGACAAAATAATAAAAATAATGAATGAATGATAACCATTACACATAAGAATTTATGAGCATATGCTTATATAAATAGGGAGAAAAGTTTTCCCATAGAATGACAAAAATAGCATGATACAATTAGAAAATCAACATCTGAAAGTCATCTTAGTGATAACTAGTTAAGAATCAACTGATGCTAAATCCAGCAAGTGAAAATTTGATGATGAAAATTTACATAGTTTCCCCACAAAATTATTAGTTACGAAAAAGAAGAAGTGTAACTTCACAGTGGAGAAGCCTGGCAATGCTGTCAAGTGATCAAAGTTAACCTCAACAGGCAAGACACAAATCAAAGCTGTGTTATCACCTAAGATGCCATGTGGAGTACACGGCATCATTGCTTTCATACTCCTGCCAAAGACGCGTGATCTGAAGCCAGCAATGAGGAACTATCAGTAAATCCAAACTCAAAACATAGTATTCTGCCAAAGTGTCAGACTCTTGAATACCAAAGAAAGAAGAGAAATTAGTTCAGACTGGAGAACAGTAAAGTGATATAACTAAAAATAATGCATGATCTTGGATCGGATTATTTTGTTTAAAAGGACATCGTTGGCCTGTGAGTATAAAGTAAAATAAGAATGTTACCACAAAAGTTAAAAAAAAAAAGAGGGGGGAAGAGAAGGAAGAATCATTATGTTCTTTATTTAAAAGGTAGAATGGAAGAGAGAGATCCCTCATGCTGCCCAATGCCCACAACAGCCAGGGCTGGGCCAAGCCAAAGCTAGGAGGCCAGGAACTCCATCCAGATCTCCCTTGTCAGGGCAGTACTTGAGCTATCATCTGCTGCCTCTCAGGATGTGCTAATATTAGCAGTGAACTGGATCAAAAGCAGACGTGATACTCCAATCCAGGCATGCCCACCCATAAGGGACAGTAGTGGGCATGCAGCCTTGTGGTTAAGACGTCAGTGTTGAGGCAGGTGTTAGGGTCAGTGTAAGCTGCCACTTGGTGATGCCAGCACCCCATGTCAAAGTCCTCATTCCAGTTCTGACTACTTTGCTTCCAATCCAGCTTCCTGCTAACATCCTGGGAAGCAGTGAATGATGGCTCAAGTACCTGGGCCCTCATATCGCATGCTGCAGACCTGGATGGAGTTCCTACCTCCTGGCTTTGTCATGGCCCAACCCTGGCTGCTGTGGGCACTTGGGGAGTAAATCAAAGGATGGAAGACTACTCACTCACTGTGTTTCTCCCTCCCTATCATTCTGCCTTTTAAGCAGATGAAAACAAACAAGTAAATAAATAAAAGATGCCAGTGTCCCGCATCAGAGAACCTGGGTTTGAGTCCCAGCTCTGGCTCTTGATTTCAGCTTCCTGCTAATACAGACTGGAAGTAGTGGTGACGGCTCAAGTAGTTGGGGTTCTGTCATCCACATAGGATATCTGGATTGAGCTTCTGATTCTGGCCTAACTCGCCATCTGGGAAATCAAATGATAATTAAAAAAAAAAAGGACAAGAAAAAATGGGGATAATTATGCTGTCTCGCAAAGTTGTTCTTAAAATGAGAATATGTTATACTGAAGATAATTGGGAATTGTTATAATTCCTTGATATTTAATGAATACTACTATCAAGATTTAGATAGAAAAACATTTAAGTGATGTTCCTGAATATTTGCATGCTTCCTGACTTTGAATCCATAAGCTGAAAATTATCTTTACTGTACATAGTCTTATATTGTTCAGTTGACTGCAACAAGTTGGCTTAATCCATAAGCAACGTTTATGACACATAAATTTTCTCTTCTGAAAATCTAAAATTAAGAAAAGAAATGATGCCTCACTGGACAAGTGAGCACTATATAGCAATCCCAGCAGTTAGGATTCTAAGCACTGAAAACAATCAACAGCATTTAATGCAGTCAAAAGCAAATGAAAAAAGAACAGGGAGGATTAATAAGCTGACCATCCAAACAAAAAGGAAGAAGTAACTTCGTGAAATACTTCTATCTTTCTGCTTTACCTCTTCAATACTTCTAAGGATATTATAAGTTTAAAAACATGTAAACATCTAACTAAGCCCAGCAGAGTAGGGATCTGATAAAGGTCAGCTGCCCCACCTCCTTCCCTTCTACTCAGAGGATGAGTATCTGTATCTATAAGTAATACTTATAGATAAGCAGCTTCTGGAATTCTTTCAGATCATGTCAATACTCACACCAAGCTCTCGATAGTTGGAGACCACTTTATTTAAAAGCAGCTAATAAGCATAGCTCTCCTTGTTTAAACTCCTCACATGCTGCCCCAAATAGAAAGGTACAAGGTACTCAAATATACACTGCTTCTTTTGAACAGGATAGATTAAAATGCATAAAATTAAAATGAATTAAAATTCTTTCCTCTAAGACTTCCACACCTCACCAGGAATTAAGCAGTTATATGATATGAGCAATTAAGACATTTTTTTTTTAAAGATGTATCTATCACATTGTTCATATTCTGTACACCTCTATCCTCATTTGGTCAGTCAGGTAGTAATTAATGAAAGATTCCAGGGGTAAGATGAAGCCCAAGGGACATGTCAGGTTTTAAGGCATTGAAGGCATTTTACAAGAGGAAGGAATTTTCATTATTTTCTTTATAATTTCATAATTAGTATTTCATTAAGACAATAAGCCTTTATGTAGCCCCAAACCAGACACTTGAAACACCCTAAGTTTTGAATAATACTCTTTGTTGTTAACATCATTATTTTTTCTCATTAAAGGTGCCTTTTATTTTGAGCAGTTTAGTTTTTGAAAAGTTTTAGGAGCTTCTTCCAGGTCTCCCACATGGGTGCAGGGGCCCAAGCACTTGGGCCATCTTCCACTGCTTTCCTAAATGCATTAGCTGGGAATTGGATTGGAAGTGTAGCAGCCACGTCTTGAACAGGCGCTCATATGGGATGCTGGCACTGTAGACAGTGGTTTTACCAGCTATACTACAGCACCAGCCCCTAGAAATATTTTATAAACATTTCTTGAAGGAGGATAAATTACATTTTTCAAATAGCTAATCTGAGGGCAGCTGTTTGGACGAGTGGTTAAGACACCACTTGGAACACCTGCATCCCACGTCAGAGTACCTACATTCGTGTCCTAACTCTGCTCCTGATTATAGCTCCCTGCTAATGGACACCTGGGAGGCAGCAGGTGCTGGCCTGAATGGTTGGGTCCTGGCACCCACATGGGAGACCGGGATTGAGTTACTGGCTTCCAGGCTTTGGGGGGGATTGACTCAGCAGATGGAAGGTTTCAGTGGCTGTCTTTGTCTCTGTCTCTCTCTGCCACGTTAATAAAAATAAACTTAAAAACTTTTTAAATAAGTTAATATGATTCCCAGGGTTTGAATTACTACAGAAGAAGCACTACCTCGTTTATCTCTAAAATGTTCAAATTTGGGGATACGGAGTGAATTCAGAGAGGAAATGATTCCACCATCAGTATCAGCTAACATGGGAAAGCATAGATTTATGATTGGATTTTGACTTAAAAAAAAAAAAAAAAGGAAATGAAAAACAGGCTTCACAGCTTAGTATTGGGCTTTTGAAATCAGCAAGAATTGGATTTAAATCTCAGTTATAGCTTCCAAAGTTTTTATCTCTGAGCCATATTTACCTCTTCTTGTAAAACAGGCACAGTAATACAAGAGCTCTTCCTTGGATTAAATAATATGTATAAATTTTCAAAAGTACAGACCACTTTATTAATAGTGCTTAAATACAAAATATTTTATGTGGAATAGATAAAACCATTGTTGTCTTCTCTGTTCCCATATTAATATTTGAACTTGTAACTAAAAAAAATTGACATGAAATAGGACTATGGTTTATTTACTCCTGAGTTAAAAAATTTAACATAAAAACAAGAAACCCACAGGCATTCTGTGCAAGAGTCTGATCTCAGCTCTATACCAGCCAGCTGTGTTTCTTTAAGCAAGCTACTTAGTGACCTTTTAATCTTCACTTAGGTCATTTGTAAAACAGTAAAATAGATCTTACAGTATCATAAGATTAATTTTATAAAAATATTATTTATATATTTCTATTAGACTATCACAGAGATTATTCCTGATGTTATATTACCAAAGAATAAAGACACAAAAATATATTTCTATTTGCATTAGTGCTGAAATTTTTCAAGAGACCAGAATATAATCAAGTAATACAAGGGCCAGTTCTAAACTACTTTCCATTGCTGGCTAGGTCACAGGCATCCCAAATATCACTTTATCATATCAATAAATATCAAACAAATTTCAGAGTTAAAAATGGAAAAATATATATCTGATAAGTCATCTTATTAGTCATTCCACAAAATTAAAGGCAATGGTTATAACACCTGGATTTATCAGTGGCTACCAAGTTAATAGCTTTACTTAGCAGAAAATATTTACCAGGTATAGAAAGACTGCATTCTTTCTGTGAACTGATTCATTGAAAATTGAGAGTAGTTTGGTAAATAAAAAGGCAGGAAAGCTCTTCTTACTTTTCCAGTCTATGAACACAAAAAGAGAAAAAGGCAAAACTGAGTAAGCTGCATGAAATAACCTAACACTTTAAGGGAGAACAAGTATACACGGTGGGGAACACTGGACTGACTATTCATCAAGGCACAGCCAGCCACCTTAAGCAGGCATTTCTCCTGTGCTTATTTCCTCATTTACAAAATAGGGATACTGCTACCTGCCCTTACTACAGGAATTTGGAAGTAAATAAGAAAGATCATTGAACATGTACTGCTAGGTGTTATTCATTCATGAAGTTTTCTTTAAAGGGTGCATATTTCAAACATTAAGGAAATAAAAACCCCAGAACCTGAGCTCTCGATCAAATCCATTAACTGCCTCTCAGATTTACAAGTATCTTCTCTAAATGGCTTCACATATGCTCTACATAGCTGGATGACAAACACAGATAGATCAATGTAGGATGGTAAAGTACTCTGAGAAAAGATACAGGATTATATGCTGTATTGGAAAATGGCACACACAGATGTGGAAATTCACCATCACTGGTTAACCAACATCGTCATGCAATCTCACAATCCCAATCAGTACAAAGTTCAAGCAGCTTCCACCAACAGAGGAATTGGTACAGGTACTCGCCCTTATTTACCATAGTGCCTGTATGGTGTAACTACTTTTGGATTAGAATTACAAGTAAAATTAATAACTGATCAAGCAGCATATAATGAAAATTTTCTAAATTTTATAAAACAATACTCAGTGCTCATGTAACTGGCCATAATTTTTTTCCTATACAGTCAAGTCCGTATTTCATAAAAGTCTGAACCAACAGGATAGGTTCAATGATGCAAACAAAATAAAATATGGTAATAGATTAAAATATATTCCAAAAAAGGGGGTTGGGTATTTTTTCTATCTCTGCCTTTCAAATAAAATGCAAACAAATTAATTAATTAATTAATTTAAAAAGAGATGGACATTTGCTGCAGTGGTTGAGATGCTGCTTGGGGCCCCTGTACCCATATTTGTAGTGCTTGGGTTCAAATCCTACCTCTGCTTCTGATTCCAATTTCCTGATGATACAAAGCCTGGGAGGCAGAGGGTGATGTCTAAAGTGTTTGGGTCCCTGCCACCCAAAATGGGAGACCTGCTGAGTTCTAGGTCCCTGCTTTGGCCTGGTCCAGCCCTAGCTATTATGGTGGGCATGTGGGGAATGAGCCAGCAGATGGAAGATTGCTGTTTCTATGCCTTGCAAATAAAATAAAAAAAAATTTTTTTGACAGGCAGAGTTAGACAGAGAGAGAGAGAGAGAGAGAGAGAGGTCTTCCTTCCGTTGGTTCACCCCCTAAATGGCCACTACTCTGTGCTGATCTGAAGCCAGGAGCCAGGTGCTTCCTCTTGGTCTCGATGCACGTGCAGGGCCCAAGCACTTGGGCCAGCCTCCACTGCCTTCCCGGGGCACAGCAGGGAGCTGGACTGGAAGAGGAGCAACCGGGACAGAATCTGGCACTCCAACCCTGGACTAGAACCTGAGGTACCGGTGCCACAGGCAGAGAATTAGCCAAGTGACCCTCAGCGCCAGCCAAAAATAAATTTTAAAAAATTAAAAATAAAAAGGGGCAGGCTTTTGACCCAGCAGTTAAACTACCACTTGGGATACTGGCATCCCCATACTGGACAGCCTGGGCTTGAATCCTGACTTTGCTCCAGATTCCAGTTTTCCTGATAATGCTCCTGGGAAAGCAGTGAATGATGGCCCAAGTATTTGGGTCCTTGCCACCCATGTGGGAGACCAGGATGGAGTTCCAGGCTCCCGGCTTCGGCCTGGCCTAGCTTTGGCTGCTGTGGACAGTTGAGGAGAGAACTGTCTACTGTTCTCTGCCTTTAAATAAAATGGAAATATATAATGAAATTTTTTAAAAGATTTATTTTATTTATTTGAAAGACAGATCTTGCATTCCACTGGTTCACTCCCTAGATGACCGCAACAGCCAGAGCCGAGCTGATATGAAGCCAGGAGCCAGGAGCTTCCTCTGGGTCTCCCATGTAGGTCAGAGACCCAAGGAGTTGGGCCATCTTCTACTGCTTTCTCAGGCCATACCAGAGAGCTGGATCGGTAGAGAAACAGCTGGGACTGGAACTGGCACCCATATGGGATGCCCACTCTGCAGGGTGGGGCTTTAACCAACTGCATCACAGCGCCAGTCCCTATAATAAAATTTTTTTAGGAAAGAAGTTGTTTTTTGTCAAAGAAGGGATTCATAATATCTGAAAGTAGAAATCAACAAAATTCTGCTATACCTCTCTAACAGTGATCCAAAAGTAAGAAATTTTATTACATAATACAACTAAAATGAAAGAAGCTAATAAGCTCATTCTCTCTTGAAAAATTCAGATGCGCACATACTTTAAGTTCTTTAGGTGAATGAAAAAAATCTCTAAATAGCAAAAGAATGTATTTGAAACAAAAAGCAAAATAAAACAACAACAACAAAAAAATCCTTAAGAAAAAGAGATAGCAAGACCTGGAGACAAATAAATTAAACAAATTTAAACTTCAACACATTCACTAAAATCCCCCAGGGCAGTAACTGTAATGAATAAGGTAAACACACCAGTCATTCCAATCTGATGGCTACAAACTGACAAGCCTTTCTGGCTGTCCTTTGGCACATCTAGAGATCTATTATTTCTCTGAAATCTCCCCCAACTTAAACTGGATGCAAATAAACCAGATGTAGCCCTTACAATAGTAATCCTTCTAGACCTTACAGAGTTTCCATAGCAACATGCACAGTTGGCAATGGCAAAGAGGTTGTACAAGTCTCAGAGTGATTTAAAAAGTTTCAATACTTACTGAGTGAAATGACAATTATGGTATCTTATTAAGAACAAATTTAAAAAAATTCCTAGCTCTGCTTAAAGAGCAAGCAAAATAAAGCATTTTCTGCTATTCCCTAAGCAGCTGTGAGTCAGCAACAGTAACTAACGTGTCTAGGAAAAGTTACAAAATAGTGATAGTTTGAATAAAGAAATACAAAATTTTGAGTGACTATTCCTTATGGGTCACTTAAGGTAATAAGCAAGAGAGAGAGAGAAAACACAGTGAGCAGTATAAAACTAATCTAATTAGCAGGAAATACTGTGCATCTTTAAACAATTTTGACATGACTGTTCCTTGGCTTTATTAAAAGTTTAATATTTTTAGACCAATGATTCTCACAGGGCAAGACCTGGATCAGTATCATCATCCACATCACCTGGAACTTCAAGAAATGCAAATCCTTGGGTTCAACCACAGCCCTGCAGAATAGGAAGCACTGGGGGCAAGCAGAGCAGCAGTCCACGTTTTAACAAAGAGACAGTGAAGTGGGAGAACCACCGATTTACAGGGTCAACCTTCAGACAGGATACTCAATTCATTGCCATTCAGAGCCAATTACAAATCTCAACCCATTTCTAACCACTTAAGTCTTCACACACAAAGCAGTAAACCTACCAATTCATTCATTTATAAGGGTAATTTTTCCAATACAGCAAAGTATGTAGGGATGAGCATAAACTTTAAGTCATAAATTTTAATAGCCCTCACTACTTAAAAGAATTCCTTACACATATACAGACATGCAGTTCTTCTTTTCATTTTCCTTTAACTTCAGTATGCCCACTTACAACTCTTCCATTTCTTTTTCTTTTCATTCTTTCTAATGGGCAGCACTTCAAAGGAACAACTAAGCTAGTGACATTAAAGTAACTAGAGCCGTTCAGAGATTCAACAGAGAAGTCACTGTGTAAATGAGACATAACATACGCTGTTAAAATCGATGAATTCAATCCAATTGAATAGTTGTCTGAAGCTCAGAATTAAGTATAAATTGCTAAAAGCCTTAAGAATTACAATCAAAATGTACTTTTAAAATCACCTTTTAAGTGTCTCTGAAGATTGCCACAATTTACAGAAAGAGGCACAGGAAATTCGAAGATAAGTATTTATTTACTTATTCCCAGGAATATTTTGCAATCTGTTCTACGATTTTAAAAAATGTTAAAATTTACTCAAAGGTCAGATTCTTGACTTTATATACTAGACAGGAAACAGAAAGTACAGTATATATGTATGACTTGTTTACTTTTTCTTGTCATATTCTTAAATTAGAAAATGTTCACATCACAGGAATATTGTTACTTAGGGATCACCACAGTACTGTCTTTGTGCTACTAGTGTCCAGAATTGCTTAAAAAAAAAAAAAATCTGTTGAGTTTGGTATTTGACAAGGTTGAACAACCCTAATCTGATAATCTGAAATCCAAAATTCAAAACTTTTTGAGTACTAACATGACAATCAAAAAGTTCTGGATTTTACAGCATTTCAAATTCCTGGATTACAGATGCTCAACTAGTGAAATCTATGCAAATATTCCAAAATCTGCAAAACTCCAGAATCTCCAACACTTTTCAGTCCCAAACATTTCAGATAAGGAATACTCAAACCTGTACTAGCAGTACATTCTAGCTGTCATTCCAACTTTCCCCAACTGAAAATTAATGATTTAGAAAATGACAGCAGGGCCGGCACTGTGGCGCAGAAGGTTAAGCTGGCACCTACAGGGCTGCCATCCCATATGGCCCCAGTTGGAGTCCTGGCTGCTCCACTTCCAATCCAGCTCCTTGTTAATGAGCCTGGGAAAGCAGCAGATGGCCCAAGTCCTTGGGCCTCTGCACCCATGTTGGAGACCTGAAAGAAGCTCTTTGGCTCCTGGCGTTGGCCTGGCCCAGTCCCAGCCATTGGGGCCATTTGGGGAGTGAACTAGCAGATGGAAGATTCTTTCTCTCTGAATCTTTTTGGTATAGTTATTCTCACTTCTAAGAGAACAGTTCTAAGGAGTTATTCCCTTCTCTGAACACAAACAAGGAAGAGTATTTCCCTGGCTGCTGCTGGCAATTTTTCTCTATACCTAAAGACACAAATACATGGATAGAAAAAAAAAAAAAAAAAAAAAAAAAAAAGGACTTGTAGCTTATATCAAATGATTCAATTTTAGTGGATTCATAGGATTTTATAAATTTTTCCCCAAAACAATTTAGATGAACTATTTATTCTTCGATACATTTGCTTGGCTCCAAATGCTTTTACCCAAGTCAGCATAACTAAAGCTGTGCAATGTTATGCAGTTTTTATTACCTTATTAAAAAGAACCTCTCAAAAGTTTTTCTGCTTCAGATAACAGCAATCTAAGATGAACAAACAAACAAAAAAAAAACCTCAAACAAATAACAGTTACTTAGGCAGGAATGACAATAATAGTTTGAAATACATGGATTTGTTTAATATGAGAAAAGTTCTGTAATTAAGGACAAATGGACAAGTAAGAAGGATGTTTTCTCAAGTACAAAGTACAGGTGGCTCAGAAATAACATAAAACTGGATGTTTTTTGACCTCCTCTCCATGTGGCCTAAGTTTAAGTCTCCTTTCACCTGAATCCAAAAAACAGCCTACTGAATGAACTTCCAAAACACTACCCTTCCTTCAGGAGACTTCTGAGCCTCCACCAAGACTCCACTTCCTTCTGTAGGATTAATTATTTATACAACTGATGTACATTAATCAAAGAAAATTTTCTACATACTTGTTTCCAGAAAAAATAAACACTTTTAAAGACATTTTAACATTATAGCAAATACTTAAGACCCTCTCTGAATTATCTCTAGTAGAAAACAGCAGCTTCAGAAAGTATCTCTTTTACATGGCTCTAATTAGTTCACATTCTAATTTATACATCATGCACTTACAACAGAAAGTTCACCAGACCCCTAAGGGATACCCTGGTCTCGCTGGTAGAGAAAATGCCTTCTACAACATGATTATACCACAAAGCAACTGACTCTGCAGCATATCAAAGAGAAGTATTTCACCACAATTTTGGCCTCTGAAGTCATGTTTATATTCCACAAAAGCTATGGAAATTTCTACTGCTTTTCTCAGTGCTTTAGGGAGTAACCTTGATATACAAATGGTCGCCATTGACTCAAAGTGGAAAATGAGGATAAAAATTCCAAGCAAGTAGGAATGGTTATCTAATATTAGAAATGACATCAATAAATCAGGCAAATTTTAGCTAAAACAAATCAGGAGTTGTTTTGAATCCATCTACAGTCTGTGCTGTCATTCCTCCTCCTTGTATAATAGATAAAATATTAAAGAAATTCAAAAGATGGCAACAAAAAAGCAAGTCAAAAAAGCATGATCTACTTTACCTATAAGAAGCCTCAACAGCTCTTCTTCCCCAGTCTAGAAGCACTGAGAAGAGACAATTATGGCAATATCAATATTTGTGAGTGTGTGTCCATTTGTGCATTCACACACATACACACACTTCTCATAAATTACTCTGAAAGACAACAAGTCAGACAATACAGATCTCAGGAGCCCCAAGCCAGCAGGATACCTACAGGAAAGCAACACTGGCCCACCAGGAAGGAATAAAAGAGCACCTATGATACTATCACTCAAATAATCTCACAGTGTTTGGAAGTCAAAAGAACATTATTAAATAAATTCTCTGTGCTAAACTTTAATATGCTAGTAAATGGATTTTATTTTCACTTTGGAAAACCTACTCAACAATATGCTAACATGCATACTATAAGAAAGAATGTTATACATTATGTAAAGAGAAGCATGTAGCACCTCCCCTCACCCTGAAAAACTAAAACGTTAAAAAAAAATTTCCTGGGGCCAGCACTGTGTTGTAGTGGGTAAAGCTGTCAACTGTAGTGCCAGCGTCCCATATGGGCACTGGTTCGAGTCCCGCTGCTCCACTTCCAATCCAGCTCTCTGCTATGGCATGGGAAAGCAGTACAAGATGGCCCACCTGCTTGGGCCCCTGCACACGCATGGGAGACCCAGAGGAGACTCCTGGCTCCTCGCTTCAGATTGGCTCAGCTCTGGTCATTGCGGCCAATTGGGGAGTAAACCAGGGGATGAAGACCTCTCTCTCTCTCTCTCTCTCTCTGTAACTCTGACTTTAAAATAAATAAATAAATCTTTAAAAAAAAAAATTCCCTGCATTAAACTACCCTCCATAATCTCCTTTTACTTACAGATGAACATCTTACCATATGGCCTGAATTCCTTGCAAAAATGCAACTTGTTTGTACTAAAATAATCTCAATACTCAGAAGAAAAAAATTAGATAGGTGAAGAGCACAGACCATTAAAGAAAAGTGGCAAAAAAAAAAAAAAAAGACAGTGGCACAACTAATCATAATATATAATCAGCTTGTGCATACTACCAGCAAATGTTTTCAGGTTTTCCCTTTTCACTTAACAGAAAGAGTTCAGGCATGGCAGTCCTAAATCACTAGATTTAGAATCCAATCTAACAAAAGAGACAATTTTATCTTTCCTGGTTCTTGAAAATAGCAAAGGACAGAAGTCACAGCTTTAGAGCAGGCAGAAACATTATCAAGCCAACTCATTCACAGTATAAACAAGGAAATGATGCATGATATAAACAAGGCGGCTTGACTGAAGGCCATGCTGAGCGAACGGCGCAACAGAAGGTCGGTAGCATGTCCCGATTCCAACAACAGTTGTGTAAAGTGCCTTTTAAAAAGTGATCATTGTGGTGTACCTTTTAAAAGTATACTGATTCTGCATAATCATATTCAAAGGAAATTTTATGGCAAATATTCACACCCTCATTCACTCAACAAACAGTTTGAAGAGGTGATATGCAGCACATTGTTCTCTGTTCCATGAAACCAGAAAGATGAATTAGACATAATTCTGACCTTGCAAAGTTTCACTATGGTAGACTTAAAAGCTAAGACATCAGAAATCTGTAATTTGAGTAAAAGCTAAGGAGTGTTTTCACATTTTAGTAAAAGAGTATAAATACACACATTTCAACAAGTATACACTTTTAAATATCTCGTTTTTGCAGAAATCTATAAATAATTAGATATTTATGGAATAAAGTTAAATCTGAAGAAAACAGTCTAAGTGTGCAAATTCTGAAGCAGTTTGTGGTTTTGGATACTTTCTGTGAAGTGTCCTCCATTTGTAGCACACTAGTATTCAGCATCACTATCTTGTGTCTCTCCATGCAGAAACCTAGGTTCATAATTCAATTCAATTTAGCAAATATCTGAGTGTTTTTCCATTACAATAGGGTTACAAAAAACTGTCTTAAGAGAACAGACCAAAAGTCTGCAAGTAAATCAAAGATCTCCTTCTGCATGGTTTAAACTGGGTTTCAGTTCCACCAGCCAAATTCAGAATAAGGTTAAAATAGGGTAACTCATAAAACCTGAGTCACTGAAAGATAGGGACTCAAACTGTGATAATCCAATGTGATTTTTACACCTCTGTAAAATCAAAAGTAATCCCACACACTATCTTAGGTTCCACTGAGGCAGCACTTAACAGTATCACAGGCACACATACCAAGCTCATGCATCTGCACCTGACAGCCTTTAATTATGGGGAGGCAAGTGGCTCCTTCCTGCTATTCCAGTTCCTGCCATCTAATCTAGAAATGCCTCCCCTTCCCTAGTCACTATCCTGTGACCTGATGTAATTTTCTACATACCTCTTGTTTGGTCTAGGTTTAGCCTACGAGAAGGAACATTTCCTGAGTAGAGGCACATTATTAGTCTAGTTCACTCCAACAATCATAGGGCCTTGTTGAATATGACAGGTGCTCAAATATATTTGTCAAATGAATGAACGGTGTCTAGAAAGCCAATAAATATTAGATCAGACATATCAGACCTAAGATCTCAAGAAAACTCACCGAAAGAAATTACTTCCAAAAGTGATAGGGATATGTGCTCAGAGCACTCATTTACTGATTTTGAATAAAGGCAGCATGTCCAACAAAGGGCTAGCATAAGTACAATCTTATCATGGAATACCTGAAATTCAACAGTTCAAACCAAAACCTAAACCACGCCAAACAGAAAACAAACCTCACTGTCTACCAAGTAAGAGTTTTCAAGTAAGTGCTACACATAAAAAAGAGCTTCAAGCTTGTGATGTCCTTATCCATTTAAAGGGCATCAAGTCTTCTTTAATTTGCCGTTTATACTGTTTCCCCAAAGATAGCACTAAGTTCTAAAAACAACACATTTAGAATTATCTTCTAATTAATAGATGTGAAATCTGAGAACATTTTGAACAGAAATTCCAGATTCAAACTATAAATCAACAGACATTTAAGATCTTGGTAAACAGGGGCATAGTTTTTTTTTTTTTTTTTTTTTTTTTGGACAGAGTGGATAGTGAGAGAGAGAGACAGAGAGAAAGGTCTTCCTTTTTGCCGTTGGTTCACCCTCCAATGGCCGCTGCAGCCGGGGCATCGTGCTGATCCGAAGCCAGGAGCCAGGTGCTTTTCCTGGTCTCCCATGCAGGTGCAGGGCCCAAGGACTTGGGCCATCCTCCACTGCCTTCCCGGGCCATAGCAGAGAGCTGGCCTGGAAGAGGGGCAACCGGGATAGAATCCGGCGCCCCAACCGGGACTAGAACCCGGTGTGCCGGCACCACAAGGCGGAGGATTAGCCAGTTAAGCCACGGCGCCGGCCTACAGTTAGTTTCTAATTTAAAATCTGCTCCGCAGTAGACACAAATCTTTGAAGAAACTCAATCATTCCAAATCATAGCCTCAGAAGATCACAGTTGCCTCTTAACTTTGCAAATTAAGATTAACCACGTTGGGAGTCTTGTTGAGATTCCAGCTTCTCTGAAAACTGAGAATAAGAAGTTGGTCTTCCTTCCATTGGTTCACCCCCCAAATGGCTGCTATGGCCGGCGTGCTGCTACGATCCAAAACCAAGAACCAGGTGCTTCTTCCTGGTCTTCCATGCGGTTGCAAGGGCCCAAGCACTTGGGCCATCCTCCACTGCCTTCCCAGGCCACATCAGAGAGCTGAACTGGAACAGGACAACCAGGACTAGAACCCGGTGCCCATATGGGATGCTGGTGCCACAGGCGGAGGATTAACCTAGTGAGCCACAGCGCCAGCCCCAATAAATGCATCTTAAAACAAAATTAAATAATTTAAAAAAAGAAGTCAATCCCACTGTTTGCTGTGATAGAGTAAGAAAACACTATTTCAAGAAAATATATGAATCAACCATCTATTAGTCAAGTATCTAAAATGTCTTAAAATAAATGTATACAACAACTTATTTAGATTTATCTGTTACCAATTTATTGGCTCACCATTCTCTCTTGCAGCTGGCTTTCCTTCTGAGTTCAACTTCCTAGTATATCCTTTAAAAGTTCTTGTAGTGAAGGTACGTTAGCCAACTCAGTTGTCATTTGTCCAAAAATGTAATTTCATCTTTATTCTTAAAGTTTAGCTAGTTAAAAATTTAAGCTTAACAATTATTTTTCTCTGTATTTTACAATTTTATTGTATTTAGGCATCCATTACCACTATTGAATACTGTTAAATGTGGCTTTCTAATGGACAACTACCTATTTTCTCTATTCTCATTGCATTTGATTTTATGCAATTTCACTATCATATTTCTAGGTATACAATCTTTATCTGCTTGTAGCTTCATTGTGCTTTATCAAGCTGAAAATTCATGCCCTTTATCAACTCTAGAAAATTATCAGCCACTATGTATTTTAACTGATAATAGCTGAGCACAATCCTTATTCTCACTGGAACTCTAGTTAGATTAACTTTAAACCTTCTCACTCTAGTAGACATCTCTTTTTTTTTTCCTAAAGAAAAAAAAATATTTGAAAGGCAGAGTTACAGAGAGGCAGAGGCAAAGAGAGATGGAGAGAGAGAGAGAGAGAGAGAGAGAGAGAGAGAGAGAGAGAGAAAGAATGAATCTCCCATCTGCTGGTTCACTCCCCAAATGGCCACAATGGCTAGAGCTGAGCCAATCTGAAGCCAGGAGCTTCTTCTGGGTCCCCCAAGCCGGTGCAGGGCCCAACCACTTGAGCCATCTTCTACTGCTTTCTCAGGCCACAGCAGAGAGCTGGATTGGAAGTAGAGCAGCCAGGACTTGGACCAGTGCCCATATCGGATGCCTGCACCGCAGGCAGTGGTCTTACCTGCAGCACAGCGCAGGCCCTTAGACTTTTCTCTAAATTTCTCTTAAATATTTTTCATCTGTAATTACTGGTACAATATCTGGCTAATTTCCTAAGATGTTTCATTAATTCACTCTTCAAAAAGTATCTAATCTGTCCATTGAATTTCTAGTAATTTGTTTATTGAGTTTCTAAGTTTCAATGAATTTTTTTTGTATGAAGTTTTTTTTGCTAAATGTCTGATTTTTTTTAAAATTAAAGACTTATTTATTTGAAAGTGAGAGTGACAGAGAGAGTAGAAAAGAGAAGGAGAGGTGCGAGGGAGAGAGGAAGAGAGGGTGAAGGAGAAGGGGAGAGAAAGAGAGAGAGAGAATCTTTCATCTGCCAGTTCACTTCTCAAATGGCAGCTGAAGCCATGAGCCCAGAACTCCCCTGGGCCTGCCACACAGGTGTACTTGGATCATCAGCTGCTTTCCCTGGCGCATTAGAGGGAGCTGGATGGGAATCAGAACAGCAGGAACTTGAACT
The DNA here is from genome assembly GCF_033115175.1 of Lepus europaeus. Taxonomy (NCBI): domain Eukaryota; kingdom Metazoa; phylum Chordata; class Mammalia; order Lagomorpha; family Leporidae; genus Lepus; species Lepus europaeus. The sequence goes on along the minus strand of NC_084831.1, from coordinate 132,782,497 downwards.
GGTGGCTCTGATATCGGATAGGTGGTGGCTTGGCCTGCCCCACCACAAGGCTGGCCCCTTGCACCCTGCTCATTGTTTAGTTTGCTTTAGATCTATGTTTTCAATCCACTATTTTGGTATTAAAATATTTTTAAGTTAATTCAAATAACAAATCTGATAACTGCAATAATCTTTGGACAGTGTAGTCTACTGTTGCGGGTTGTTTGCTACAACTTTCTGATGGTGGCTGTTTCTTCCTAGGTTCTAACATTTTGGGTTATAGGCTCCTATCTGGAAAACTTTCATCTGAAGTCTCGGAAACATGGGTTGGAAAGAGCGTTCCTACAGACACGCCATACACCTGCCTCAGTCCCAACTGAGGCACTTCCAGCCCCAAATCACTTTAAGCCCTTGGCTTTGGATTTCCCAGACCATACAAGGTCAAACTTCAGATCTGTATTTTAAGAGTTGTGATTATGAATTCTCAAGGAAGACTCCTTAGACCTGAGGCTAAGAGCTGAGCTTCACCGCTGCACCCTGCGGCCTGCGGATGCGTTCTTTTCGTAGCCTATTTTTTTGGCTAAGTTTATAGGTTAAGAGTTCCAGCTCTGCACGGGGCTCTCAGCTCCATTTCTTCACCCGGAACACTCTATAGTCATTTTTCTAGAACATCCTTCTAAATAACTGTAAAGCCTGGTTCGGACATAGGCCCTTAGAGAAACCCATTATTAGCTTTATTAACACACATTTTTTTTCCTCCTCCACTGGTCCAGGATAAATGCCTCAAATCTTTGAGCTTGTGGGAAACATGTAAAGGGATGTTACAGACGTTTGTAGGAGTTCCATAGAATTTTTCAGGCTGGGCCGGCGCCGTGGCTCAACAGGCTAATCCTCCACCTTACGGCGCCGGCACACCGGGTTCTAGTCCCGGTTGGGGCGCCGGATTCTATCCCGGTTGCCCCTCTTCCAGGCCAGCTCTCTGCTATGGCCCGGGAGGGCAGTGGAGGATGGCCCAAGTGCTTGGGCCCTACACCCCATGGGAGACCAGGAGAAGCACCTAGCTCCTGGCTTCGGATCAGCGCGATGCGCTGGCCGCAGCGGCCATTGCAGTGTGAACCAACAGCAAAGGAAGACCTTTCTCTCTGGCTCTCTCTCTCACTATCCACTCTGCCTGCCAAAAAAAAAAAAGAATTTTTCAGGCTGTTTAATGCATTGTACTCCCAGAAGACTCTAAGGTTTTTTGTTTTGTTTTGTTTTGTTTAAAGATTTATTTATTTACTTGAGAGGCATAGTTACAGACAGAGAGAGGGAGAGGAAGAGAGAGAGAGAAGTCTTCCATCTGCTGGTTCACTCCCCAAACGGCCAGGGGCCAGGAGCTTCTTCCAGTTCCCCCTTGTGAGTACAGGGGCCCAAGCATTGGGCTATCTTCTTACTGCCTTCCCAGGGCATCAGTAGGGAGCTGAATCCAAATTGGAGCACATGGGATGCCAGTGCCGCAGGCGGAGGCTTAGCCCACTGTGCTACAGCACCAGCCCAAGAATAAGTTTTAAAGAGAATAATTTCAATCTTCAAAGGCAAGTTTTAAATCAGTATTTTTTGTTCCTGGTGTTTCCCATACCACAGAGCATATTTCATCATAGCTCTTATTTTACTCCACCTTCTCCCTGTGGCTTACCTGTCTATTTCTGGGTCCTAATTCTAGCAGACACCCACAGTGCTCAATAATCCAAGGAAAAGCATAAACAATGATTTATTACCTCAGTGACTCCACTTTGGCTACAACTGGAACGTAAGAATTAGCAGGCCATTTTTAGTTTCATTGTCATTTAGAGATAAAGGTCAAAGGCAGAGACATGGTCTGTACTATGCTCTGTATTATTATAGAATAAAGGTACCTCAGGTTTTGTGGAATACAGGAAGCAAGAATGAAAACTTATAGGTAGATTCTGGGCCACATGTGACAATAATCCATAAAAGAAATGATGGTGGCTTAAACCCAACAGCAGTTGACTCTCTCTGTGTTTTAAATGTAAAACTGGTGTGTCTGATTTGATGTGAGGGATGAGAGCAGAGTGACTCTGTATGGACACAGAAAATGAACCAAAGAGATGAAAGTCACAAGTTAAAATGAAGGGAGAACTACTTAAAAATTAGCACATATATTAAAAAACTGAATGGATCTGGTCATTTTTTATTTATTGTATTTCACTTGCTGGGTACCAGGAATTCAAGTTGTAGCAATTCACCCAGAAACTCTACTATCTGGCAAGAATTTTCTTTTCCATTTTCACCTTTCTTTATGCCTTTACCTTTGGGTAGCCAGCCAACTCAAACTGCTCATGCTCCTGATTTTCTGCAACCACTATCTCGTTTCTCCTCTGTTCCACCTGTTCTCATAGTCAAAAACTACTCTCAGTATTCAGAGTCCACCCATCCCTTAAAAGATGGAGCTCTAGTGCAACTTGTTACATAAATACAATCTGAACAACCTTCCTAAGCAGAGTATCTGTCCACATTCAACTCTGCAGCTTCCTATAACCAACCATAGCTCTTTGCTCAAACAAGAAATGCAATAACAACTGAAAAGCAGAAATTTAATTCTTATAAGGGAGGCTGGACTTCAACTCTGACATTCCTTTTAATTCTAAGGTTTTCTGATTCTATGAGTTCTAGGTGTACCTTAGGCTAACTGAATAACTGCAAACCACTGTTTGTTTTTAGATATGGCAAACATTTTGAACAGTCTCCATGACCAGACCTAGCTAGGTAGGCTTAAATGTGATTTGTTTAAAAAAAAAAAAAAAAAGTTTTGGGGCTAGTGCCGTGGCACAGCAGGTTAACGCCCTGGCCGGAAGTGCTAGCATCCCATATGGGTGCCAGTTTGAGACCCGGATGCTCCACTTCCAATCCAGCTCTCTGCTATGGCCTGGGATAGCAGAAGAGGGCCCAAGTCCTTGGGTCCCTGCACCTACGTGGGAGACCTGGAAGAAGCTCCTGGCTTCTTCAGGCAGTGTCCTAATACAAATGCTATGCAAGTAGCAGAATCAAGGCACAAACTTGATCTTTTAATTTCAAGCTTATTGCTCTTATGCCAACATCATAGCTGTCAACTGATTTAGATTATAATTCAATTTCTTTTCTTTTCTTTTTTTTTTTTTTTTTGACAGGCAGAGTTAGACAGTGAGAAGAGAGAGACAGAGAGACAGAGAGAAAGGTCTTCCTTTGCCGTTGGTTCACCCTCCAATGGCTGCTGTGGCCGGCACACCGCGCTGATCCGAAGCCAAGAGCCAGGTGCTTCTCCTGGTCTCCCATGGGGTGCAGGGCCCAAGCACTTGAGCCATCCTCCACTGCACTCCCGGGCCACAGCAGAGAGCTGGCCTGGAAGAGGAGCAACCAGGACAGAATCTAGTGCCCCGACCGGGACTAGAACCTGGGGTGCCAGTGCCGCAGGCAGAGGATTAGCCTATTTGAGCCACAGCACTGGCCTGATTATAATTCAATTTCCAAACCTAAATAAAGTATGCAGAAAATATGGGGGGGGGGGGGGAGACCGAGTTGTGACACAGCAGATTAAGCTAGTGCTGCTGGCATCCCATGAGTGCTAGTTCTAGTCCTGGCTGCTTCATTTCCAATCTAGCTCCCTGCTAATGCACATGGGAAAGCAGTGGAAGATGACCCAAGTACTTGGGGCTCCTGCCACCCACATGGGAGACCCAGTTGGAGTTCCAGGCTCTTGGCCCAGCCCAGTTGTAGTGGCCATTTGGGGAGTGAACTAGCAGGTGGAAGATCTCTCTGTCTCTCTCTGTAACTCTGTCTTTCAAATAAAGAAATAAATTTTTAAAAGAAAATAAAATATGAACATGAATAAACATACATAGCAAATAACAAGTTACTGTTTTACACTTGCAACAATTTTTTTCAGCAAAACAAACAATTCATCTGCTCAGCAGGTTCAATTCAATTCAGCAAACATCTATTGTGAAAGGCACTGACAGAATTCTAAAAGAAAAAGGCTCAGAATAATATTGAAGTGTAGAGTCTTACCATTGTACGGTAGAGTTCCTGACGGCAGAGAGTAAGATTTTACAAGACTAAAACATCTGGTTATTCCTATTTTTCATTATAAATCTACTTTTAGGACAGAAATACAATCTAATATTGACATAAAAGCCAGGACAGCAGGAAATCCAGTGTGGTCCATCAGAGAGCGAAGTGTCTGCTTGAGTCCCTAGCTCCCTCATCTCTATTCCAACTTCTTGGTAAAGCTCATCCTACAAGGCAGCAGGTAATGGCTCAAGTATTTGGTTTCCTGTAACCCACGTGGGAAACATGGATTGCGTCCTGGGCTCCTAGGTTTGCTTGGCTGTCTGTTGGGGAATGAACCAACAAATGGAAGATATCTCTTTGTCTCTTTCTGTCTGCCTCTCTGCCTTTCAAATAAAAAGAAAATAAATAAATAAATAAATAAATAAATAAAATACTCAAGAATCCGGCTGGAACTTCCTATTACTTGGCCTTTCAATCTCCACAAAGCTGCACAAGAAAAATACATGAAGCTAATTATTTACAGTTTGCTTACTCTAGGAATAAGGAATAGAATTAACCACAGAGGTTCTTTTGTTTATTAACCGGTAGTGAGGCCTCCCCTTTGTAACATCCTTGCTATTGATACCAAAGGCTATCTCATGAAAAACACAGAAGACTACTTGGAATTTCCATCCTTACAAACTACAGAAATTAAGACATTGCTTTCTTCTACCACATGTTGACACCTTAGCATCTCTATTTCTGTTTTTAACTTTTCAAGACAATGAAAAGACAGGATCCTAAAACATTTCTACCTTCAAATAGCAAACAATCTAACCCAATGTCACCAAATGAGAAATCAACTATTTTGGACTTTACTCACTTTCATGTTTCCATAAAATGACTGCCATTTCTTCTTACAAATAATCAATAGCCATAATTCTGATCTTCCTACTTTAGTCATTAATCTGTCCATACGCCTATCCAATCATTCTAACATTTACTGAATATTAACCAAGCTAGATAGGTAAAGCATCGATATCCCCAGCACCTAACTCAGAGGTCAGCAAAGACATGTCTGTAAATTATAGGTGGCAAATATCTTAGACTGATGGGTTCATGATCTCTGTCACAAACTCTTCTTTGTCTCACACTTAAAAACCAGACCACCCACATCCTACACTGGAGTGCTGGATTGCATGTCCAGCTCAGCTCCTGATACATTTCCTGCTAATGCATACCTGGAGACATAATGGTGATGGCTCTAGTACTGGGGTTCCTGCCACCCAGCTGAGAGGCCCAGATTGAGTTCCTGGCTTCTAATTTTGCCCTCTTCTCACCCTAACCCCTCTAACCACTGTTGCAGGCATTTGAGGAATAAACCAACATATGGGATCATTCTCTGTCTCTTAATAAATAAATACATTTTAAGTCTCCTCTTAAATTACAGCTGCAAGGCCGGCGCCACAGCTAATCCTCCGCCTGCGGCGCCGGCACCCCAGGTTCTAACCCTGGTTGGGGCGCAGGATTCTGTCCTGGTTGCTCCTGTTCCAGGCCAGCTCTCTGCTGTGGCCCGGGAAGGCAGTGGAGGATGGCCCAAGTCCTTGGGCCCTGCACCTGCATGGGAGACCAGGAGGAAGCACCTGACTCTTGGCTTCGGATCAGCACAGCATGCCAGCCGTAGCAGCCACTTGGGGGGTGAACCAGCAGATGGAAGACCTTAATCTCTGTCTCTCCCTCTCACTGTCTGTAACTCTCTCAAATAAATTGATAAAATCTTTAAAAAAAAAAAAAAAAAACCTTCCTGAAAGTATAAACTGGGATTATTTTTTCCACAACACATTATTTTAAACTTGCACACTGTAGGGATGCGTGTGTGTAGTTTTTTGTTTGCTTTGTCTTCTGCCATTTTTCCTTACTCAGACAATCACAGTTTTAGGAATTTTGCTACTGGGATGACACTCCTAAATACTTTACATACACCTTAAGACTGGTCTTACAAATGGACCTCTGGAGAACTGTGCAACTTAAATTTCTTCACTGAAATCAGACACAAATGAAGACTAAATACTCCATCCTCCTCCTATGGGGTGGCTGAGAGGGACGTGACACTATATGAATGCCCTTGAAAATATAATATGCATTACTGTTACCTGGCACTTTAAAAGCACTTAATATGTGGGTCCCATGTGTTCCTGCTTTATTACTACAACCTAGCATAGTAGCAACCATATATGGGCACTTAACAAATGTCTTTGGCATAAAGGTTGCTTGAAATCTAAGCTGACAATTTTTTTTAAAACAGATTATTTATTAATTATTTGAAAGAGTGATGGAGGGAGGTTAAGAGGGGAGAGGGAGAGAGACAGACAGACATCTTCCATTTACTACTTCACTCTGCAAATGGCTCAACAGCCAGGGCTGGGCCAAGGCAAGGCCAGGAGCCACGAACTCCATCCTGGTTTCCTACACAGGTGTCAGTGACCCAAGCACTTGGGCCGTCATCTATGGCCTTTCCAGGTGTATTAGCAGGGAGATGGACTGGAAGCAGAGCAGCTGAGACTCAAACTGTTGCTCTGATATGGGATGCCACCCATTGCAATCAACAGCTAAACCCAGTGCACCATGACACTAGCTCCTAAGCTTAAAATTTACTACAATTCATTTCAGGCAGAGGTTTGGAAAGAAGGAAGGTTTCCTTTTCCCTGTTAAGACTGAAATAAAAAGAGATGTGCTTGTTGAAAAGACCATGCAAAAGAAACTTCAGTGCAAGACAAAGACAGATCTAAAGTTCACAAAAACCTAAATTAAGTTCACCTCAAAGAAAAGAAAATCAAAATTGGTCTGTAACACACCTTGACTCTCAATTTTAAACAATGTAGGGGTCATATAAAATCTTAATGTCGATTACCTTTTAAAGATAACTTTCATTCTTTTCAAGTACCTTTGGCTGACCCTGGCGCAGAATGACTAACTGCAGAAACTGCTGGTTGAGAGCCTGACAACATACATGTTCACTAATGAGAAGTACTTCAAGTCATCTTTCCACACTGCCTGAGTGAAGAGATTAGCTGCAAGAATGAAGTCTAAAAACAACATAGCCCAAAAAACAGTAATAATGATAGAATCTCCAAACATCAGAATCGAACACCAAGAATCTTTGCTACCGATTGAGTCCACTTTTATTTTCATAAGGCCGAGAAAGGAGAGCTTTATTATTTCTGAAATCATAAAGTTACTATATGCCTTTAAATACAAAATAATGCTGTCAGGGGAGAGTTCTCATCCTATGTTTCCAAACAGTTTTCCCTCATCACCTCTTGTTTTCTCCCTCCGCAGAAGTCTGCCTGCCTGCTGGCCTTTCACTAAGCACCACCCATCAGCCCCCAGCTCCCATCAGGATTTGTTCGTTCCCTTGGGAGTAATCCTTAAGCTACAATTCTCTCTACCAAGAACTGCATTTCTCCCCTGCTCTAAGTCTTACCTCTTCTCACCTTAAAGTATTCCACAAGGTCTTGTAACTAAATTATCAGGTATTTCTATATTTAGCTGGGTTGCAAGGGTAGACACATGTTTTTCTCCTAACTCTGGTACATATTCTGTTAAGGGAAGGGCTTAACATCTCAAGGAAAAAAAATGGTTCAGCATAAACCTGTTTGGTAATTTGCAACAGTTCTTGTTTGCACCCTAGGGGAAAAAGTCACTTACATTCATTATACGTGTTAAACAGAGAACCTAATTTCATTAATGTTAGATTTTTTTTTGAAAACCATGTTCACTCCATCTCATCAGTTACACAAATACCTGAGTATTCTATTCTACATATATCATAATTTCATTAAACACTGTCAGGCTTCTGCTGTTAAGCACTGCATACCTTACAGATGGGCAAACAGAGGACTTGGGAACAGGAATTTTGCTAGCGACTGATTTTACCTGATTTTTAAAGCCTAAAGTGTGTCAAATGATAAACACAACATTAACTTCATGTCTGAGGCCTAAACAGATCATGTTGTCCCCTAAGATTCCGTGAAAGTAAAATTTATGGGCCAATGCTAGATGCCTTAAGTCTACAGAAAGTGATGCTAGTCACTTAACCACTATTTATGAACTACTTGCCACATGCCAGGTGCTGGGAATACAGCGATGAGTAAAACTGACAAGGTACCATTCCTCTTCGGAGTTTCAGTCTCACCACGGGAGATACACAGTGACAAATTATGATAAATGCTATAAAGGAAAAGAGCAGACTACATTAAGAACAGTTTTTCTATGGAAACTGTATTGAGATGTGTAGAATAAAATGGGAATTGCCTAAGCAAAGAGAGACACGGAAGGTCAGGGCATGGTAGCTGTGAGAATATGAATAGAGAAGTGTGGGCCTCCAGCAGAGAGGGGGACAAGGGGGAGGCTGGAGAACTTGGCATAGGGGATATTATTAGTCTTTATCCTAAGAGCAGAAGGATGACATGATTAAGATTTGTAGTTTTGAAAGAGAACCAAACCTAGTTTCAGTATAAAGAATTTAAAATTAAATAAGGCTTATGGGGGCTACTACTGTGCTGTAAAGAGGAGATGATGACTACTCAAGAGTAGAGTAGCAGAAAAGCTGGATTTGGGAGTTATTAAGGGATGTATAATAGGCCTTGGTATAGTAAGAGTTCAGAAAGTGAGGGACAGGAGGTATCAGGGAGGACTCCAAGGTCTCTGGCTTGGACAGCTGGAAGGATGAGATAATGTTATTCACTGAAATGCAGGAGATCAGAAGGTGGCATATAGCATCCCCAAGTACTAAGCAGTACGGATGGACACATTTGATAGATTGTAGGATAGAATGGAAGCTTAGATGTGCATATCTATCAACAACAAAGGAAGCAAAGCAGGAGAAAGAAACGAGGAAAACCAGGAGAACATTATTTCACAGCTTCCAAGGAGGGAAAGATTCAAAGAAAAAGACAGTGGTGAGGCTGGCGTGCGGTGTGGCAGGTTGAATCACTGCCTGGGAACACCTGCATCCCATACTGGAGTGTGAGTTTGAGGTTTGACAGCTCCACTCTGATCCAATGTGCCCGCAGGGGCGGGCAGCAATGATGGCTCAATTGCTTGAGTCCCTGCTAGTGACATGGGAGATTCTGGGAGATGTGGATGGAGTTCTTGGCACGAGGCTTCATCCTGCTCCAACCCTAACTGCTGCAGGCATTTGGGGAGCGCGCTTGAGCTTGCTCTCTCTCTCTGCCTTTCAAATAAACAAATGTGGGGGAAGGGGTGTCGAGAGAGAGAGAGAGAGAGAGAGAGAGAGAGAGAGAGAGAGAGAAAGAAAGAGAAAGAGAGAGAGAGAGAACCTAGACAATGGTCAAAAGGTCAAACAAGGGTCTGGAAAAACTTTTCATTGAATTTCATAACCTGGAGATCACTGGTGACTCTAAGAACAATATTTCTTTTTTTCTTTTTTTTTTTTTTTATTTGAGAGGTAGAGTTACAGACAGTGAGGGATAGAAAGAGAGAAAGGTCTTCCATCCACTGGTTCACTCCCCAAATGGCTGCAACTGTCTGAGCTGCACCAATCCGAAACCAGGAGGGAGCCAGGAGCTTCTTCTGGGTCTCCCACGCAGATGCAGGGGCCCAAGGACTTGGGGCCATCTTCTACTGCTTTCCCAGGCCATAGCAAAGAGCTGGATGGGAGAGGAGCAGCTGGGAATAGAACCTGCACCTAAATGGGATGCTGGCACTGCAGGCGGAGGATTAACCTATTGTGCCATGTGCCGGCCCCAACAATAATTTCTAAGAATGGTAAATTACTCCGTGGCTCCCATCAACAGCAGAATATGACAGGAGCACATTCTGTTCACCCACTAAACCTCTCTTGTGCCTGCTTTCAAATGGTCCATTATTTCTTGCTTTGCAACCTCTCTCTTGCCTTCAACACAGCTTTCTTTCTCATCTGTTTGCTCTACTTACATCATTCTTCCCATTTTACTGAGTTCCTCCTCTGCTTTCCCTCCTTTACTTTCTTTCCCTCCTTGTGGCATGGAAAAGATTTCATGTTTTATCAAATAATTCCTTTCTTCTGGTTCTTAATTTCGATATTTTATACTTAACAACTGATTAGGGATGGTGATGGCATAGTAGCGGTAAACATTTTTTTAAAAGATTTATTTACTTGAAAGTCAGAGTTGCAAAGAGACAGAGAGAAAGATCTTCCATCTGCTAGTTCATTCCCCAGATGGCCACAATGGTCAGTGCTAGGCCAAGCCAGAGCCAGGAGCCAGGACCTCCATCTGGGTCTCCCACTTGGATGGCAGGGGCCCAAACAATTTGGGCCATCCTCTAATGCTTTTCCCAGGCCTTTAGTAGGGTACTGGATTGGAACTAGAGCAGCTGAGACTCAAACACAGCATCCGTAGGGATTGCTGGTGTGTCAGGCAGTGGCTTTACCCACTATGCCACAACACTGGCCACCAAGTGACAAAAAGCTAATTGCTTTTACTTATACATTAAGTTTTGGAATAGCTTTTCTTCAGAGTGTGTCAACAGTTCAAATAGAAAATGATTTGAAAGGCAGAGTGAGAGAGAGAGAGAGAGAGAGAGAGAGAGAGAGAGATCCTCCATCTGCTGGTTCACTCCTCAGATGGCTGCAGCAGCTGAGGCTGAGGCTGAGGCTGGGCCAGGGTGAAGCTGGGAGCCAGGAGCTTCTTCTGGGTATCCCATGTGGGTACAGGGGCCCAAACACCTGGGCCATCATCTTCTACTTTCCCAGGCCCATTAGCAGGGAGCTGGATCAGAAGTGGAGCATCCAGGACATAAACCAGTGCCAACAAGGGATGCAGGTTTTGCAGGCAGACTAACCCACAGTACCACAACACTGGCCTTGTTATTAGTTTCATAGTCATAGATTCTTGACGGCTTAATTCTTTACTCAGGCACATTAAAATGAAACTCCTTAAATTATACTTAAAGCAACAGGGGCAGACTGATTGATGCAGCAAAATACTACGTGCTGGAGATTATAGTGCTAATAATCAAGGGGAAAGGCAGTATATAACTGAGACAAAGCTGTCGAAAAACTTCTATACACAATCATCCTTACAATGGTAGTAATCCTAGTGAACTACAGAATAGCAAGCCTATCACTGCTCAGGTAGGGTAAGGAACAAGAAAACCTGGGGGGAGGGGTCCTATTTTTAGTTAGCAGCTAGAGGTTATTCGGAATAAATCATGAATTTAATCTACAATTTACTACCTTTATCTTTTCACAAATATTAATCATGAAAATATGCTTCTGGGGGCCAGCACTGTGGCATAGCGGGTAAAGCCATTGCCTGCAGTACCGGCATCCCATTTGGGCACCGGTTCATGTCCTAGCTGCTCCTCTTCCAATCCAGCTCTCTGCTATGGCCTGGGAAAGCAGTAGAAGATGGCCCAAGTCCTTGGGTTGCTGCATCCACGTGGGAGACCCGGAAAAATCTCCTGGCTTTGGATTGGCATAGCTCCAGCCGTCGCAGCCAACTGGGGAGTGAACCAGTGGATGGGAGACCCCCCCCCCAACCTCTCCTTCTCTGTGTATCTCTGACTTTCAAATAAATAAATAAATCTTTTTAAAAAAAGAAAATATGCTTCTGGTTCAGGCTCAACTGTCTAAGAAAGGAAAACAAGAAAAATAAAAAACATTCGCTTTAAACTATAACTTTTGTACCTCTGTCAAATCCAATAATTTCTTTCACTCTGACATTTTAGTCTCTAATTTTATCTTAAGCATCTGAAGTCGATAGGAGGACGGAAAGAATGAGGAATCAGGAAATATGTAGAAATTCTTGTCCATATATTACCTAGGCATTACCATTTACCTAAGCAAATCAGTAAACCAGGGTTTATCATAGATTTTCACATAAAAGTCTATGAGAACTCCTAGTTATTTTCCCCAATAACTGCCACACTTCTACTAGTTATGATGGTAAAAGGTAGGATGAAAACTTGCCCCAAGACAAAGAAAAATCAATGTTTTAAAAGAACAAGTCTAGAATGAAATCCTCTTACTCCATCTTAAAATAGTCCAGTTACAAATTTTGGAAGTCCCAACGCTTTCAAGAAAGGTTGAGTGCTAACCTCAATGTGCTTTACTCAAATGGATCAGAATTTGCTGGGTAAACCTAACTTTCAAACGTTTCCAAGTAGCAGTAAACAGCTCTTCTGATGTTCAAGCAGCAGAGCCTCCCGTGCTCTCAAGAGGACAGCCATAAAGATCGAGCAGACTGAAGACAGAGTTCAACCAAGCACTAAATACGGCTTCAGTAATGAATGGGAAAATATTTAAAGTCAGAGTAAGAACAGCTCCCTCTAAAAGGGGGCATTATCATGCCAAAAGGGGGGAAGGGGTTAGTATTTACAGTTTTGGCATTTAACAGAAATAATGAAACAATTCACTAGACAAAGTCACTTATTCTTGATAACCCAATAGAATCACATGTAAAACAAGCTTATTAATGGCAAACATTTTTAGTCTTACCAAAAACATCTCTACACTATTCATTCTAACACCCTGCTGGCAATCTTTCATTTCTATGGACGAAAAGCTGGTTCTATAAAGGACCAGAAAGTAAACATTTTAGTTTTTATGGGCCGCAGTCTCTGTCCCAACCACTCAACTCCGCCACTGTAGCATAAGAGTAGCTGTAGGTGTTACATGGACAGTATGTGGGGAAAAGGGTGTGGTTGGATCCCTTAAAAGTTTACTTTTGAATGCTGACATTCAGTTTCATGTAATTTTAACATTATGAAATATTACACTGCTTTTTCATTTTGTTTCCCATTTAAAAATGTAAAACTCATTCTTCGCTGGCTGGTCGAGCATGAACAGAAAACAAGGTGGGTTTGCCCTGGGAACCATTTTATCATTCCATTCCTGCATTATTTTCCTTCAATTCTTGTGAAAACAAAAATTTACAAATGTCTATAAAAATATTCTTTCTTGATATTTTGCTAATTTCTTTTCTCCACTTCCAAGTCTTCCACAGAAACTGTGAATTCCTCATTTCATCATATTCCTCCTCTCCTTCACATCCCTATGTCTTCAGGGCACAGCCTGAACATTCTTAAAACAAAATCTAACCATGTCAGGGAAGAACACAAAAAGCCACACATCTCATCTTTTTATAAATCCTACTTCCTTGAACTGCTGTAAAGCTCCACATCTTTTCATGCTCAATCTTTTAATAAATACAGGTTTGACCAATCTTACTATACCCTTTCTCTTTCAACCACCATTTTTTAATTCCATACAATACGATCCCTATGAGGTCTTGGCAGTCAGGTTGACTTGATGAAAAGGCAAAAATAGATTTAATGTTTAAACTTTCTCCAGTAACTGTTCAAATGGTTCCTAAGAAAACCCAGGAAAAGAGTTGTCTGTTGCTCTCAATTGCTTCTTCTCCTACTTGCCCAGTTAGGCATTCTTTTCTATTTTTATTGTTTTAAAATGCATTATTATGATGTTCGTGATATTATTAGAGTGATTTATAATGTTTTTAAAGACTTAACATCTCTGAATTTAAAGTTATGGAGTTCTAAAATGTTAAATTATTCAAATAAATAATACAAGCCTACATAAAGCTTGTCATAGTGTAATATTTGAACTATGTAAAAAATCAGTACTAACTTGGAAAGCAGCACTTACAAATCTGAAAGCTAGCAAGCACTCATTACTTACTAACAGTGAGCCTACGCATGGGAAGTATGTGACTGTCACCCTTGGTACAGGTATCTTTCAGCTGAGTATGCAGAACTATTCACGAGTTGGTGAAAAGCCACGTGCCAGGGCCAAAACTGTGTTCGTGCAAGGTGGTGGGCAGGAGATAGAGGCATCCAATAAAGAATGAGATTTAACTACATCTCTCCCCAGCCACAAACAAGTATTTAAATACACCTATGTTAAACCAGTTCCCAGTGAATTAAGCATTACAGGAATAGCAAAAATGCCACAGTTCAGTAATCTGTGTTTGACTGTGAAGTGATTTCTTCTGAAGACAGATGCCACCCCAAGGAACAAAAGCAGAAAAACAATACAACCTATAGCCTGAAGCAAGAGCAAGAAAAGATTAGAACTGCACCCCTCTCTCTCCCTCTCCCCCTGCCACTCCCACCCCTCTCTCTCTCCATTGAGACTCCGGACTACATCTTCAGAACATTCTGGACAGACAACAGAAATGGTAATTTCTTCAACAATACAAAGTAAGGTTCTCTTTCCTTTTATTTTGCCACCAAGTATATAAACCCAAGGACCGTTGCCAATTACTGTACCTCTCAAAAATAAGAAACCAAGAAATAGTTCTTGAAAAGCAGCATTCATGCTCCGTTAAAGGTCAAAACACTTCCTGTGGTAGTTAACACATTTAATTTTTTTTCAAGTGCACTATCCAGGTTTTAATGTTAAAAGAAATCCCTGGGAGAAAAATTTTTAAAAGACTGAACATGCTATGTATTTTTATTTGAATGGTCACAGGGGGCGGGGGCCGGAATAAGAACATTAAAAATCCTATGAAATGTTTCAGATGAAATATTACTACTGTTCCTACAAAGGAATTAGTTTTTTAATTCTTTTAATGTTTTTTAACAGCATGGAATCAATCACGGCTATATTCTACAAGAGGAAACCCACAAACTCTAGGAGAGTTCAAGGAGGTCACTAAAATATTAAGCCACAAATTACCCACCATTACATTCAGTATCAGATAAAAAGAATACACTGTCAGAAGTTCAGCTCTTGCTCTTTAAAAATAATACTAAAAAATAAATAATATTCCTTTTCCCCCTTGCAGCATTCTCCTTCCATCTCTTTGCCATCCTCAGCCCTATCACCGACCACTTACTGACTCCAATTTCTTTCAAGGAATAAAAATGAATAAAACCATAATCCAAATCTTCAGTCATCAACTATGCCCTTTGCAATTCACTAAGGAGGTCTCTGGCAATTTCAAGACTTGCTAACCTGGCAATGCTTTTCTCAGTGATTAACAGTAGGCAAATATCTAGAATCACACATTCCTTTGCAAATGCAACTGACATTCATCAGCAACATTGCAGCAACTTTGCAATACGCAGGACAATCAGCTGTGTAGAATATAACAAATTTCAATAACATCTCTCAAGTTTTAAGTTTGGTTCTACATAGATTACTTCTTGTCTTATTTTCCACTTAAGGCTTTTTTTCCTGCTATTTCCTGCAAGTTCTTTTCAACTCCATTGAACAGTAGTATAGGACAACAAACCCGTAATTATGTGATTTACGTGATACCAAAGAACGAACATCCAATGAGAAGTAGGAGCAGATTAGCAAGAATTTCTCATTATGACAAGAACTGCTCTCAACAATTAAATTTATTCCCATTTCCCTGTTTTATTATAAGAACAAAAAGAGGAAAAACTAACTCACCAATCTATAGTGAATATAAATCAAAGTTATTATTTTAGAAATACAGGATACTAAAAGGCAGAGTAGAATAACAACAAGGCTCTTTGGCTCCTTCCACCTGCCCTGGATTCTTGGTATGCAGCTTCTCTTATTTTTCCTTCTTGTGGGGTTTTACTTGGTGTTCATTGCTCTCCACTTCCATTTCTAACCCTGTAGTTTTTCAAAGGATATAAAGCAACTGTATAAGAATGACTAAAGACATCAAAGACCTAAAGCTTCACTGGATGTGTGTGGCATAGGAGGGAGAGGAGGAAAACGTGAGGTAATGAGGATCTACTGTATTTACCTTATGTGCAGGGCATGTGGACAACAATAGAAACCATGTAGGGTGCACTTTTGGTCAAAAAAGAACATGGCAGCCTAACGGGAGGCCTTTGTTCTTCAAAAGGGTCTCCTTTCCCCCTTTTGTGATTCACTTAATTCATGGCATCTGAGCTGCTCTTGAACTTGACAGACTGAGAGAAGGGGGGGGAGAGTTAGGCACACAAAGAGAAGGAAAAAGAAGGACTTCAAAGAGCATTTATTTAAAAAAATAGTTCTACTACCAGTCTTGATGAAGTTTTGGAATTTTAAAGGTGGTAGAAAGCAAATTCAGTGTTAAAATAAATTTAATTTCCCTAGAGACTGCAATGAGAAATACAGTAAAAAGGTACACAATGAATCACGTCCTAAGAATTTGTTAGATTTTTTCCTGCTACTTGTACTCCTTGAAATAACAGTAATAAAACATATTATTTTCAACAATTACATGAAAATAGCACTCTAAAAAAGCAGTAACAGTAATTAAATGATTCCCAGATAAAATAACTTTATTTGAATGATAAATAGCACTTTAAAAAAACCCTGAGCGCCACCTACAGGATAAATACAGATGAGCACTCTACAACAGATTCACTTAAGATTTAAAAAGGACACATTATCAACTAAATGTGACACTTTCACTTTAAAGTCAAGAATTTAACTTTTTTTTAAAAGCAGCAAAAAACCTCAGATAGGGGCTGGCGCTGTGGTGTAGCGAATAAAGCCACCAGCTGCAGTGCCCGCATCCCATATATATGGGCGCCAGTTCCAAGTCCTGGGCTGCTCTACTTCCGATCCAGCTTCTTCCAGGTTTCTTACATGGGTGCAGGGGCCCAAGGACTTGAGCCATCTTCTACTGCTTTCCCAGGCCATAGCAGAGAGCTGGATCAGAAGAGGAGCAGCCGGGACTAGAACCAGCGCCCATATGGGATGCGGGCACTTCAGGCTAGGGCCTTAACCCATTGCACCACAGCATGGGCCCCTGCCAAGCCATTCTTTATTCATGCATTCAATTAATATTTACTGTATGACTGCTATATAAAGTACTGTGTGTACTAAGAATATATAAGCACAAAAAAGTCATACAAAAAATTTTTCTTGGGGGACTGGCACTGTGGCTCACTTGGTTAATCCTCCGCCTGCGGCGCAGGGTTCTAGTCCCGGTTGTTTCTCTTCCAGTTCAGCTCTCTGCTGTGGCCCAGGAAGGCAGTGGAGGATGGCCCAAGTGCTTGGGCCCTGAACCCGCATGGGAGACCAGGAGGAGGCACCTGGCTCCTGGCTTCAGATCGGCGCAGCACCAGCGGTAACGGCCATTTCGGGGGTGAACCAACAGACAGAAGACCTGTCTCTCTGTCTCTCTCTCTCACTGCCTATAACTCTACCTGTCAAATAAGAAAAAAATTTTTCTTTAAAGATTTATTTACTTATTTATTTGAAAGGCAGAGAAAACAGAGACAGAGGGGCTGGCGCTTTGGCACAGTGGGTTTAAAGCCCTGGCCTAAAGCGGCGGCATCCCATATTTCTAGTCCCGGCTGCTCCACTTCTGATCCAGCTCTGCTATGGCCTGGGAAGGCAGTAGAAGATGGCCCAAGTCCTTGGGCCCCTGCACCCACGTCAGAGACCCGGAAGAAGCTCCCAGCTCCTGACTTCAGATTGGCTCAGCTCCGGCCGTTGCGGCCATCTGATGGAAGACCTCTCTTTCTAGCTGTCTTTTTATAAATCTTAAAAAAAAAAAAAAAAAGACAAATCTTCTATCCACTGTTCACTCCCCAAATGACCACATGAAGTGGGACTGAGCCAGGCTGAAGCCAGGAGCCAGGAGCTTCTTCTGGGTCTCTCACGTCGAGTGCAGAGGACCAAGCACATGGGCCATTTTCCACTGCTTCCCCAGGCCATTGGCAGAGAGCTCAATTAGAAGCGGAGCAGCAGGGTCTCAAACCGACCCCTACATGGGATGCTGGTGTTGCAAGTAGCAGCTTTTCCTGCTATGTCACAGCAGCCCCCATAAAATATTTTATCTAGGGCCTGGTGCTATGGTGCAGGAGGTTAATTCTCCGCTTGCAGCACCAGCATCCCATATGGGCACCAGTTCTAGTCCCAGCTGCTCCTCTTCCAATCCAGCTCTGGGAAAGCAGTAGAAGATGGTCCAAGTCCTTGGGCCCCTTTACCCGCATGGGAGACCTGGAGGAATCTCCTGGCTCCTGGCATCAGATCAGCGCAGCTCCAACCACTGCGGCCATTTGGGGAGTGAACCAATTAAAGGAAGACCTCTCTCTCGGTCTCTCTCTCGCTCACTGTCTGTAACTCTACCTCTCAAATAAATAAATAAAATCTTAAAAACTTTTTTCTATCTAATGAAATTTATATTCTAGAATAAAATGCTAGATGAGAGCACAGTAAAGCCTTACAGAAAAATTAAGGGGTATCAAATACAATGGCCAGGAATAGACTCAGTGGTTACATAAAGACCTAAAGAAGGCTGAGAATCAAGTACATGGATATCTGGGTAAAAAGCAGTTCAGGCAAAGAAAGCACCAAGCAGAAGGGCCGTGAAGTGGATCGTGTTTCTGGCATTTCCTGAGTGAATTGAGAAATTGATGCAGGCAAGGAGTGCACTAGCAAGCAGGAGCTGTAGTTGCCAACTGCTTGCAGCTTTGCCTGCTCCATCCAACCCTGCTTCCATGCAGTGGAAAACCATAACTTCTGCAAAACTGTTGTTTGGAACCAGAGCTGGACAAAAGTTAATTAACATGGCCACCAACTGTGTCCCCATGAAGATGCTAATTATAATATCATTATAAAATGACCACAGATCACACTCCAACTTCCATCATGCACCTGATGCCATGGCACTTCTGAGACTTCCTAAGAAAGGGCAAGGATATAGACAGTACTCAAATCCTGCCACCTATGAATATTAAATTGAACCCCTCCCCTGAGATCATCCCTTATCCCCCCCAGATCATCCAAAGGTTTGATTCTAAACCTCAACAGCTCACTCTCAAACATGCCTGCACTCCTTCTGAAGTGCAGTTTTGCTTTGCATACAAATAAATCTCGTTCTTCTACTAACCTTTACCTACATCTCATTCTCAAATTCTTTGTTGTGTCAGAGACCAGAACCTGGGTCCAGCCATCCCAAGTCAGCAAGTCAGTGAGGAGGGAGGTGAAAGTCCACTCAGAATCAGCCAATCTTTCTCCTCCTTCACCTCCCTTGCACTTTATAGTCTTGGTTTTTCTGTCTTTCTCTCCTGTTCACTCCATTCCAACCCACCATGGACTAACTTCTCTAAACCCAACTGTGTTTGCTCCCTCTAGCAACTTTCTGGAGGTGGGAAGGCCGAAAGCCAGCTCTGAGCAGATCAGACACCTTCCAGTCCTTCCTGAGGGAGGCATGTTAAGAGTGGTTGCAGTACCCAGAGGGCTCCTGGTTCCACTGCCAAATGGCCATCAACTTTCCACATGGCTTGACCTCTCCTTCAGTGATGCCTTCTAAACCTCCAACCTTCTTGTGCCTTCAAAATGAGTGCCTCACCATGTATTTTTACCACTCTTACCAATGAGATGCTTGGTTTCCATGCAGTAAGCCTCTACCCAGATGTGGTCAATTTTGTCATCCTCTGACCCCAAGAACTCTTGCTGTCTCTGTGGAAAACACTTTGGCATATAGTTACCCTCACATTCTTGGCTCCAACACCTACCGGACCCCAACTCTTCTTCATTTACTTGTTGTTTTCTTTGTCACTTTGTTATAATTTTATCATCTCCCATATTCATGGCAACACTCATAATGAGGAGTGTAGACTATGGCCCTGGGGCATGACTGACAGGTACTCTAAGGAATACTCCATGTGAAAATTTCTCTGTATTCTTCAGAGAAAAACTCTCTAACCTCCCTCTTCAATTTATAACTTTCAGGATTATTTTAATAGTCATATTGAGCCTCTACAAGCTACAGGCTGGGCCTGAAGAGCCAAGTAGGCTACCACTATGCTAAAACATTAAAAATGAGGCCTAAGATCTCTGGTGGTCAACCCCATACTCTTTCCAAAAGACTCAGGCTGTGGAAACCTGGGTAAAATGACGGAGTCAGAGGACATCTGAGCACAACAGATGGTATTCAAGATCCTGGAACTGGGGGTCTGAATCAGTCCATAGGGGATGTCCAGGATACTGATGGACACCTCTGCCTGTCCCCCTTAAAAACTGGGAAGCCTTTAAACTAAACCAACAAACACCTCCCAAAAAATTGTTTTCTTTTTAATACTATCTGGCCACCATATATTCTAGAGAATGGGGGAAAGTAGCCACCAAATAGGATCTCCAACTTTAATACTACTTTCCAATCTGCTCTCTTCTCTTAGAGACAATAAAGATGGTCAGAAATTCCTTCCATCCAAGTCTTCATGGAATTCTTTCAAAACCCCACCCTCAGAGGGAGCTGTAGGCTCTGTTATGCCTATATCCTCCTAGCAGCTACAGATTAGAGAGAGCAAGAGATAGAAGAAAAACAGTAAGTATGAAGCCAAGTCCAAACCAACCCTGACTCTCATGACTCACCAGCCCAACCAATATGCTGTGGAAGCCACAGCAGTCTCACAAACAACTTCTAATTGTATCTATCAAAGAGAACATGAGGATTCAGTGTGCTGAGACCATATGGCGACCTGCTTGGTGGCCAGGATAAAAAAATGCATTATCAAGTCTATATATTATGACAAAGTCAAGGAGGTAACACAACTAAGGAAAATTCAGCCCTACTCCAGGGACAAATAGTGGAAGCCTTAAAGAGATATACTAACATGCACCCCAGCATCCTAGGACAGGTCTTACTACCCATTTTCATAAGTCAGCTAGCCCAAAATATTTGGAGGAAACTCCAAAAACTAGCAATAGGACCCCAAATTCCCATGACCCAGATGCTAGATAAGCACTTGGGTGTTTAATAACAAAGACAAAGCTGATGAGGAAAAGGAGCTCAAGCTTAAGAAACAACAGGCTCATATGACAGCAGTCGCTGTAACCAGTACCCTGCAATCTCAGGGCCAACCCAGGGGGCATCCAACCATGGGTAAAAAGCCTAAGAGAAAATATTTCAGATGTAGAAAGCCAGCATATTGCTGCAAGGAATGCCCCCACTTGAAAAGCCCACCCGGACCCTGCCCGCAATGTGAACAAGAGGGGCACTAGAAATGGGACTGCCCTCAGCTCTGAAAGAAGAGGGCCATCACTTCCTTCATGTCCTTATCTGAGGACTGAAGGGGCCCTGGAGCTCAAGTGGCTCCCACAACCCATATGACCATCATACTCCTGGAACCCCAGATGATCCCAGATATTGCAAGTAAGAAAATAAATTTTCTGGTTGACACAGAAGCCATTGAACTCTTCTGAATTCCCATGCTAGACCCCTTTTCTCAAACAGTTGTGTTGTCATGGGAGGAACTGACAAGTCCTATGCCTAACAATTTACTCTGGTTCTGCCAGACAGAGGTCTATCCCTGTCTGCAACCAATTTTTGATGAGGCTGGAATGTCCAATTCCTTTACTTGGTAAGTATTTGCTATCCTCCTTGGGTACTTATCTCAGGTTAATCACTTCTAAATCTAAGTAGTTTATTATGATGCTGACAAGTACCAAGAGAAGACCCAACCAACTGGGATGATCTCCCTATTGAAATTCAAAATAGAATCAATTCCCCCAACCTGGTATCAGGACATATATAGTCAGGCCACACATGTTGCCCCCATCATGGTCCTCCAAAGACAAGACAAGTTTCCTCATCTATGTCAACACACCAAAAACCAGAAGCCATGTAGGGACTCAAACCACTGATTGATAAACTTCTCAATTATGGAATCCTGGTTCCAAGTGAGTCCTTTTGCAACACTCCCTATTCCACCACCTTTAGAGCCAAACAGAGAATATCAAATGGTTTAGGATCCCAGGGCCAAAATTCAGGCTGCCATACCACTTCATCCTATTATACCAAATCTCTGTACTATCTTAGCCCAGACACCTGAAGGCATCATGGTGCTAGACCTAAAAGAAGTCTAATTCTGTATATCTTACACCCAGAATCTCAGTATCAGTTTGTTTTTGAATGAACTGATCCACTCTCACATACGATTCATCAGTACAGCTGGACAGTTCTCCCTCAGGACTTTAAGGATAGCATTCGTTTTTTCACAATACCCTCACCCAGCAACTAAGAGATCTCAAATTAAAGACTGGAACCAATATGTAGATGATATTCTCATCTGCAGCCCTTCCTTGTAGATTCAAATGAAAACACCACTTGGGTCTGAGGATGTTTTGTTTTGTTTTGTTTTGTTTTGTTTTAGGAAAAGGGACATAAAGTTGCCCTGTCCAAAGCACAGATCTCTAAACAGGAAGTAACCTATCTGGGATACATCCTGACTCTGGGAAAGCATACCCTACTATTTAAATGAAAAGAACCAATACTGCATGCAGGACCACCACAAAGAAAGAGTTAAGGACATTCCTGGGAATGGCAGGCTTCTGCAGGATCTGGATTTCAGAATTTGGGTTGATAGCCAAACCCCAACAGGAAACCTTAAAACATCTGACACCAATCCACTTAAATGATAGGAAAACATGAGGCCTTCCAAAAGATTAAGAGTCTGCCAAAAGGGTCCAGTGTTCTAGTACAGTGGGTAAAGCCACCACCTGCAACACCAGCATCCAATACAGGCACTGGTTCATGCTCCAGATGCTCTACTTCTGATCCACCTCTCCACTAACAGCCTGGAAAAAGCAATAGAATATGCTCCAAGTGTTTGGGCCCCTGTCACCACATGGGAGATCAGGAAGAAGTTCCTTACTCCTGGCTCTGGCCTGGCCTGGCCCAGCACTTGTCGATGCAGCCTTCTGGGGAGTGAATCAGCGGCCAGATCGATCGATCTCTCTCTCTCTCAAATAAATAAATAAGTCTCAAGATTTAAAAAAAAAAAAAAAAAAAAAAGAGTCTGGTGACAATGATCCTTGCACTAGAAATCACTAATTTAGATAAGCAAAAAGACAATGAATAGCTATGGGTGTACTCACCCAAAACCTGGGTCCAATTCTGAAACCAGTAGTCCAGTTTTCTTAAAGCTGGGTCAGCGGCCACAGGATGGCCTGGATGCTTGAGGGCAGTTGCTGCTTCTGCACTTTTGGTAGAGGAAGCCACCTAGCTGGCTTTAGGCTAGACTCTTAAAAGTTCAAACTCCACACCAAATGCAAGAGATTCTAGAGATTAAAGGACATCAATGGCTAACAAGAGGATGCCTTTCAAATACCAGGCTCTCCCTTAAGATTGGCCAGAAGTAACTCTGAAAGATACCAGGTTCTCTATCCACCTACTCTTTTGCAGTCTGAAGATACTGAAAGGCCAGTTCAATCTTATGCAGAGATGGCAGAGTAGGTCTACAACAGCAGATCTGAACTATACAATGAGCCTCTAAAAAAACCCCAGATGTTAGATGGTTTACTGATGGCAGTAACTCTCATGGAGGGAGAGTTTAGAATTAGATATGCCACAGTAGATCTTGCACATACTGTGGAAGTCCAGCCACTAACAACCAATACCTCAGCTCAAAAGGCCAAACTTAACATCTTGAAAAACTAGACAAAGGCCAGACAATCATAATCTGTACAAAATCCAAATACATTTTCTTTGTGCTACATACATATATAGAAATTAGGTGAGAAAGTAGCCCATTGCCAGCAAAATAGAAAAAAAAGAACTACTACTACAACAAAAACTGCCCCATTAAATATGGTCAAGAGACTTTGGCTCTCCTCCAGGCAATTTCGGGGCCTCTAGAGGAGGTTGTCATTCATTGCAGAGTATACCAAAATGGGAATAACCATATCATCCGAAGAAATGCACTGGCTGACAGGGCAGCAGAGAAGCCTGGTGGCCAGTAAGTCCTGAAAAGGGTCAAACATCCTGACATCTATGGACAGCTCCAAGTCCCTACCACACCATGCCTGAGATACAACAGGCACAGCAGTGAGGTTACACAGAAGATCCCAATGGGTGATGGACTTTAGATTATAAAAAGCATGCTCCCAATGTTCTCTTTGTGGAAGATTATCAAAGAAATGTATGATTTTGCCCATCTGGAAAGAGAGGCCTTTTTTTTTTTTTTTTTTTTTTTTTTTTTTGACAGGCAGAGTGGACAGTGAGAGAGACAGAGAGAAAGGTCTTCCTTTTGCCGTTGGTTCACCCTCCAATGGCCACCGCGCTGATCCGAAGCCAGGAGCCAGGTACTTCTCCTGGTCTCCCATGGGGTGCAGGGCCCAAGCACTTGGGCCATCCTCCACCGCATTCCTGGGCCACAGCAGAGAGCTGGCCTGGAAGAGGGGCAACCGGGACAGAATCCGGTGCCCCAACAGGGACTAGAACCCGGTGTGCCAGCGCCGCTAGGCGGAGGATTAGCTTGTTGAGCCACGGTGCCGAGGTAGAGAGGCCTTAATTCAAATAATATCTTATGTCTTTGGAGAAAAAGGACTAGATAGTGTTATAAAGGAAGTGACCTGATTTTGTCACCTCTAACATTAGCAGCCACACCAAAGTACCTCCCCTACACACTCCTAAACAAAAGAGAGAAACTTATCTTGGTGAGGATTGGTAGACAGACTTCACTAAGATGCCCCCAGCAAATAATCACAAATATTAATCTTCATTGCTACTTCACTGGATGGATAGATGCTTTTCCAACCCAAAGAGAAAAAGGCACAAGAAATATTCGAAGTCCTACTAAAGAATTAACCCCATGTTTTCAGCTCCCCAGGTCCCTATAGAGTCACAATGCCCCTTGTCTTCAAAGTAACTCAGCAGACAGCAACCTCTCTGGAAATCCCCTACTACCTTCATGCCTCTCAGAGGCTTCAATCCTCAGGCAAGGTTGAAAGGCCAGCCATTATCTTAAAAGAACTCTGGCCAATTTTGCCAAGAGATCAGAATTCTGGTTTAAGCTACTGCTTGTTGCCTTCTTTTGGATGAAGATGGCACCTAAGGCTACCTAACACTTTACCCCTTTAGAAATGTTATATGGGAGGCCTTTATCACCACTGACATCCTCCTTTGATTCAGATAACCAAGATCAAATAATACATAACTATCCGTTTAAGTCAGGTACAAAAGGCCCTGACAGAATATGGCAACAAATGCTCCTGGAACAAGATTTCAAAAATCATGAACAATCTTCCCATAGATCTAGTTTTGTTAAAAACTAGGAAAGATGGATCTCTCTCTGATGAATGATAGCCAAACAAGGAAAGGACCACATCATGTGCTATTTGGCATTCCTACCTGCAGTTAAATTACAGAGAGTTTCTAGTTGGGTACATCTGTCAGGAATTAAACCTCCACTCCCTGAGTCTTCAGAAACACAGCCAAAGGAAATTCTGCCTACTCTTGTGAGCCAACTGAGGATCTCAAGTGTATCTTCAAATGGTTAAAACAGGAGTAAAAAAATTTTTGCTTTTGCCATAGGCATTATTATATTTCCCAGCTAACATGCTTTCCCTACCTCTTCTCCTATCTGCCCTGGGAAACTGCCACTGGCAGGAAACCCCATTAGACTTTTCTGCCATAATAGCAAAAGAGAAAATCTCATTATACACCATTAAGTTGCTTTAAGAAACCTGCTGCCTGGGTGACTTAGCCCAGACTGCTAGTCAGGCCCTAAAACAACCATAAGACTCTATATTCCCCAGCTAAAGTGCTCATGGAGAGCAGACTAGCCCTAGATTACCTATCGGCAGAACAGGGAGGCGTATAAGCAGTGACTGATAAAACCTGCTACACTTATATTAACAACAATGGGCTCATGGAAGAAGACACCAAAAGTATTTATGATCAAGCCAAAGGGTTCCATGATTTTCCTAAGGGAAATCCCTCAGCTCCCATCACACGGAAGCATCAAAAAGTGCTCTCCCTTCTCCAACATGGTTCTTAACTCTTGCTTCTTTTGGCCCATGTACACTCCTCCTAATTGTCAAATTTGTCTCTTCCAGAATTCCACAGTTTCCTGGGGGTCATGCCAGGATACCAGCCATTACCAACGACTGGTGATGGACCTCTAGCTCCTCAACTGGAACCTCTTGATCAAATACTTAGGGATGTCATTCCCTGACTAGACAGAGACAACACTCTGACACGGTATGAAGTTACAGAAGGTGAAATTTACTTCCTCAACTTCCAATGAAGATTAAGGGATGAAAATCTCTCAAGGGGTGAAAAGATGATATAGACAAGGAGGGAGCTAGCAAGGAGGAGCTAAGGTCACCAGCCCTCCCTGCAGTTCCACCAGCTCCACTGATACCCACTTTCCATGGAGTGGAAAACCACAGCTTCCATGAAACCACCGCTCAGAACCAGCACCAAAAATAGTAAGACTACCAACTGCATGGCCATGATAATCTTTAGCTCAGTACAAGTTCATTATATGAATATTAACATGGCTGGCATATCTACCATCATCATGAACCTACTGCCAGGATACTTCTAAAATTTGCAGAAATGGGCAGTACCCAAACCCACCACAAACTCTACTACCTAAGAATATTCAATTAAACCCAGCCCCAGACACCACCCCTTATGCCTCCAGAAGGAAATGACGCCAAACCTCATTGAGTACAGTTCACTCTCCAGCATGTCTGTGCCCCCTTAAGTGTTTACTTTTGTTTCACATGCAAGTAAAACTTGTTCCTCTGCTACCTTTACCTACATCTCATCCTTGAATTCTTTCTTACAATCAGAGACAAGAACCAGGAAAATCACTAGATCTGGAGCAGAGAACCACTTGCAAATTAACATTTTAAAGGAAAACACTGGTAACTGTGTGGAAAATAAGCTGTAGGGGTGCAAAGGTAGAAGCAGAGACTAAATAATTAGTTCATGAGAGTTACACCTGGGTGGGAGTAGTAGCACTGGTTAGTGGTTGAATTTTGGATATAATATTCATCATGGTGATTTTTTAAAACACAAACTGGATTGTGTAACTCTTCCAATTCAAAAGCCCTTTAGTTGCCAGTGTCTTCCCAAGGCACTTTATATAAAATGCAAAACCCAGTTTGGTCCCAAGGGTTCTCTATGATCTAGTCCCTGCTTAACTCTCTAGATTCATCTTACCACTCAGTAATCTGGCCACATTGACCTATCAAGTAATGTAACACAACAGATTCTTTTCCACTTGGGGGCCTTAGTTCATACTCTTCTCTCTGCCTGGAATGTCCTTCTCACTCTGCCTTGCCTACAAGATCTCATATTTCAGTTCTTAGCTTAAAATTCTCTCCTTCCTTCACTTTCCTAACATGCCATTCTAAATTAACTTCACTCCCTTTCCCTATTATATTCTCTGAAAGCATCCCAAGGAACTTTTCCTTGATAGGATCCACCCCAATTTCTAATTATAAATTGGTTTATTTATACCTAACGTTTAATGTTTCTCTCTAGACTGTATGTCATAAAGAGCTGGGACCACCTCTGTTTGACTTATCATCATCAGGATTTGGCATAATACCTGGCAACTAACCAAGAACAAATAATACTTGTTGAACAAATGATGGAGCTTTCATCTCAGCTCTGCCAGACAGGACCTGAAAGTCCCTGAAGGTCTCAGGCCCTTCACATACATTTCCTCTTTGAATCTTAAAATGATATGAAGGCCACAAGAACCAGAGTACACAAGATAAAGAAGTAGGAAATCACAAGGAGGGGTAAGAACAGTGTGTCTGAAGCAGTCAGGGAGTGAAAGGAGATAAGGGGGGGACCTTGACTACTGGATTATGAAATCTGGACCATATTCAGGAGCCACACGGAGAGTGCTGAAGGCTTTTTGAATAGTGTAATACCAAATCAGGCATTGTGGCATAGTGGGTAAGGCTGCCGCCTGTGACGCTGGCATCCCACTTGGGTGCCAGTTGGAGTCCCAGCTGCTCCACTTCTGACCCAACTCTCTGCTAATGCACCTGGCAAAGAAGCAGAGGATGGCCCAAGTATCCCAAAGAAGCTCCTGGCTCTCAGCTTCGGCCTGACCAAGCCCTGGCCAATGCAGCCATTTGGGGAGCAAATCAGCAGAAAGATTTCTTCTTTGTCTTGCCCCTCTCTCTGCAACTCTGCCTTTCAAATAAATAAATTAAAAAAAAAAAAAAGACGGGGCAGGCGCTGTGGCATAGAAGCTGCTGCCTGCAGTGCCAGTTTCCCATATGGGTGACAGTTTGAGTCCTGGCTGCTCAACTTCTGATCCAGCTCTCTGCTATGGCCTAGAAAAGCAGAAGATGGCTCAAGCCCTTGGTCCCTGCACCTACGTGGGACACCTCCTGGCTTCGGAGTTCCAGCAGTTGCAGCCATCTGGGGAGTGAACCAGTGGATGGAAGGATGGAAGACCTCTCTCTCTTTCTCTGCCTCTCTGTAACTCTGCCTTTCAAACAAATAAACTTTTTTCTTTAAAAAAAAAAAAAAAGTAAAAACAAAATTGGTCCCATGCTTTTTTTTGAAGATTAATCTATTTATGGCATCTAACTCAATAAAGAGTCTGAATGCAAAAATTTAAATTAAAAGACAACAGGTAAATAGGGGCCTCACTCAGTTTTCAAGATTAATTGGACAGAACACAAATATATATTATATATTCCTTAATGAAGGTTCTTAGTGTTACGTGATATCGATACTAAGCTACTTTTTTTTTAGCTTTGTTTGTGGAGAAAACAAAAAAAAAAAATCCAACAATGGAAAATACTTTCATTTTCTCATTCATTCATTACTGACAATGTTACCAGATTAATCTTCCAAAAGTATGACTCAGATCATCTTACTCAAAAAATTCCAGTGGCTCCCCACTGTCTACTGAATTAAATCCAAACACCTTAGCCTGCTATTTAAGACCCTACTCAAACCTGCTCCAACTTATTTACTTGTACTCCCCAATATTTTAGCCAAACTGAGTTACTGTTGCTCCAAACACAGCCAGCTTTTCTGCTTCTACCAGATCTTGCTTCATATTGTTCCTTTTTTCAGAAATGCAATCCCACCCTCTACTCCTAATCCTCCTGCCAAAATTCCAACTTCCTTATTCAAGGTCCATTTTATATGTTACTGCCACTGGCAGTATCTTTCTCCAGCCCACCTAAAGGTGCAAAGTTATTTCTTCCTCTCCCCTTGACACCCTGGGTTTTGTAACTCACAGTCTATCTTGAATAACTTTTTTCTTACATGTTTGATTCCCCCCAACTATAATATTATAAATAATTTCTATCCTCCTCCCTTTACAAAACTAAGATGGTAAATATGTACATAAAACAACAATATTTATAATTTATAAACTGTTCCAAGAACTTAATCCCTTTGAAGGAAGGAACCGATTCTGATTCATCTTTTGTTTCTTGCAATTCTTTGAACAAAGCAGGTATTTAAATAACTTGGTTTTTAATAAAAACTCATAAGTTTTAAGTAAAATATGAAATTTACTCTTATCACTCAGGTCTTTCACACTGAGTCAAATTAAAAGACAGGAGCATATATTGAGCATCTATAATGTAGTTAGTTACTGTGCTAAGAGGCAGCAGAGGTGATAAAAAATAAGGGTAAAACACAATCCCTGTCCTAAGAAGCTTCCAGTATTCTTAGTAACAGTAGACAATTTTCCAAAGCAATCAGCAAAATGGTGAAAGTGCTAACAAACATAATCAAACTCTAAACTGAGTACAAATTTCAGAACTGTACCAAGAGAATCCAGATTGGGGAGATCAAAGTTGGCCAGCATCAAGGAAGAATGCTTATGAGAAGCCTAGCTAGATGGCAAGAAGAGGCAAGATTATCCTCAATAGTGTGTTCCCCAGGTTGCTCCAACAGTCATCTCCAGTCCACCTTACTTTAAAAAACCAATAACAGCCCATGCCAAGTACCACATCTCAAACCTGTATTCACGTCCATGGGCCCCACTCTCTGCATTTGAACAGTTCTATAACAATGCACACATGAAAAAAATCTAGAAATCCAAAAACAAGACAATCATTTTCAAAAACCACAAAATCATTTTCTACATTTTCCTCACAAACAATGTCAGTGGGTGGGAGGTGAACAACAGTCTCAAAGACGGCCATTTTAGGAAGCCCAATTCAATTCCAAAAGCAAACTGCAGTGAGTCCTTTTAGCCCCTGTCTGACTCATTCTAATAATTAACTCCTTAAACATTGGTGATAGGACATATTTCAGGTAGGTTATGGTTGGCTGGGAACTGTTCTTTCTGCTCATGTTTCAAGGCAAGAAAGTCAGTTATAAACTGACTGAGAGGAAAAACAGCACAGCAGAGTGGTTTAAAGTTGCGACCCTGAACTAGCATGCATGAGTTCACAATCCCAGTTAAGCACCTTTCCTCCAGGCTTCGATTTACTCATCTCTAAAAGAAAACAAAGACAGTCAACTCAGAGTTCTGTTGTGAGGATAAGAATTAATGCATTCAAACACTAAGCACAATAATCTAGCATTCAGTAACTATCCAAAACCCTGCTACCTACTAATATCATCCCAAGTAGTTATGGATACTAATTCAGTCAAGGACTACTTAGGCAATAATACAGAAGTAAACAAAAACAGTCAGCTTCAAAAGTGAAAACTAGAAATATTCCTATGTATGGAATTAGCATTAAAGGAAAAATAGAAATGATGGAAACTAAACATAGGACCAAGATGGCATGCAGGAATGTCAAGGAAAAAGGAAAAAAGATAATTGGAAATCCACATACTTAGGGGAAATTGGGACCCCACCTCACATCATCCATAAAAATCAATTTCAGGTAGATGAACAATCAAAATGTGAAAAAGCAAACTCTAAAACTTTTAGAAAACATAAGAGAATTTAAATATGAGGAAGAAAAAGGTATCTCTGGGGCTGGTGCTGTGGCATAGTGGGTAAAGCTGCCATGTGCAGTGCCAGCATCCCATATGGGCACCGGTTTGAGACCCAGCTACTCCACTTCAGATCCAGCTCTCTGCTGTGGCCTGGGAAAGCAGAAGATGGCTCAAGTCCTTGGGCTCCTGCATCCACATGGGAAGACCTGGAGGAAGCTGCTGGCTGCTGGCTTCGGATCGGCCCAGCTCTGGCCGTTGTGGCCAATTGGGGAGTGAACCAGCAGATGGAAGACCTCTCTCTTTCTCTCTCTCTCTCAACTCTGACTTTCAAATAAACAAACAAATCTAAAAAAAAAAAAAAGATTATCTGATAAGACACAAAAGGTACAAACCATAAAAGAGGGGGTTGTAAAAGAACAGAATAGAAAAAGATTAGGGAGCCAGCAATGTGGCATAGAAGGTTATGCCTTGGCCTGCCGCATCTTATATGGTCACTGGTTAAAGTCCTGGTTGTTCCACTTTCAATGAAGTTTCCTGCTAATGTACCTGGGAAAGCAATGGAAGATGGCTCAAGTCCTTGGACCCCTGCACTCGTGTGGGAGACTTGAAAGAAGCTCCAGGTTCCTGGCTTCAATCTGGTCCAGCCCTGGCTGTTGCAGCCATTTGGAGACCTTCTTTCTCTGTATCTCTGCCTTGCAAATAAATAAATAATTCCTTAAAGGGGGAAAAAAAAAAAACAGACCAGACAGCGGCTCAATAGGCTAATCCTTTGCCTGCGGCACTGGCACTCCGGGTTCTAGTCTCAGTTAGGGCTCTGGATTCTGTCCCGGTTGCTCCTCTTCCAATCCAGCTCTCTGCTGTGGCCCGGGAAGGCAGTGGAGGATGGCCCAAGTGCTTGGGCCTTGCGCCCACATGGGAGAGCAGGAGGAAGCACCTGGCTCCTGGTTTCGGATCGGCGCAGCGTGCCAGCCATAGCAATCATTTGCGGGGTGAACCAATGGAAGGAAGACCTTTCTCTCTGTCTCTCTCTCTCTCACATTCTAACTCTGCCTGTCAAAAAAAAAAAAAAAAAAAAAAAAAAACAGAATTCAAAAGTAGCCTACACACTTGTGATCACTTCATTAAAAAAAGATATTAGAACATAAATAGCCCAAAAAGGCTAGAATTTTAAAAATTCCTACAAATCAATGAAAGATAAAATAATTCATTCAATTTTAAGTATGCAAAACACATTAATTAGTAATTCACAGAAGAAACAAAACGTCAAATAAGTATAGGCAAAAATACTGTCAATAATAAAGAAAATGCAAATTTTTAAACCCCCAAGAGCTACCACTTC
Organism: Lepus europaeus; assembly: GCF_033115175.1. Taxonomy (NCBI): domain Eukaryota; kingdom Metazoa; phylum Chordata; class Mammalia; order Lagomorpha; family Leporidae; genus Lepus; species Lepus europaeus. The sequence goes on along the minus strand of NC_084831.1, from coordinate 132,750,526 downwards.
ATGTCCATTGGGACTGGCAAAAATTAAAGTATCTCGGGCCAACGGCATGGCACAGTAGGTTAATCCTCCACCTGCAGTGCCAGCTTCCCATATGGGAGCCAGTTCTAATCTTGGCTGTTCCTCTTCCAATCCAGCTCTCTGCTGTGGCCTGGGAAAGCAGTACAAGATGGCCCAAGTCGTTGGGCCCCTGCACCCATGTGGGAGACCGGAAAGAAACACCTGGCTCCTGGCTTCGGATCGGCGAAGCTCTGGCCATTACGGCCATTTGGGGAGTGAACCAATGGAAGGAAGACCTCTCTCTGTCTCTCCCTCTCAAAGTCTATAACTCTGCCTCTCAAACAAATAAAATCTTAAAAAAAAAAAAAAAATTAGAGTATCTCAGCAAAGATATGTAAATTAATAGAGTCCAGAAATATCTAGTAAAGCGAAAGACATGCATACCCTACCGTGCAATAATTCACTTCCAGGATTTTGGATTTGTATTCACATCTTACGCATATACTCTCTTTCTTACAGTGCACATAACATCCCTTAATGAAACTTTCACATGTGAACAAGGAAATGCATACAAGATTACTCATTGTAGCATTACTTGTCAGTGCCAAGAACTGGAAAGTCAAAATGTTTATCAAACAAAGAATGAGTAAACCAACTGTGGCATATTCTTTAAATAAAATAACACAGTCATGAAAATGAACCATAAATTGTTAAAATAGCTGCAGTAGCCGGCGCCGCGGCTCAATAGGCTAATCCTCCGCCTAGCGGCGCCGGCACACCGGGTTCTAGTCCCGGTCGGGGCACCGATCCTGTCCCGGTTGCCCCTCTTCCAGGCCAGCTCTCTGCTGTGGCCAGGGAGTGCAGTGGAGGATGGCCCAAGCCCTTGGGCCCTGCACCCCATGGGAGACCAGGATAAACACCTGGCTCCTGCCATCGGATCAGCGCGGTGCGCCGGCCGCAGCGCGCTACCGCGGCGGCCATTGGAGGGTGAACCAACGGCAAAAGGAGGACCTTTCTCTCTGTCTCTGTCTCTCTGTCCACTCTGCCTGTCAAAAAAAATAAAAAAAATAAAAAAATAAAAAAATAAAAAAAAATAAAATAGCTGCAGTTGTTTTCTTCTGTATATGCATGCCACCACTGATGCTCCACTTCCGTTCTAGCTCTCAGCTAATGTGCCCTGAAAAGCAGTGGAGGATGGCCCAGGTGCTTAGGCCCCTGCCACCCTAGTAGGAGACCCGGGTGAAGCTCCCAGCTCCTGGCTTCGACCAGGCCCAGGCCTGGCTGTTGCAACCATGTGCGGGAGTGAAGCAGTAGATGAAAGATCTCTGTCTCTTCCTTTCTCTGTAACTCTGATTTTCAAAATAAATAAATACCTCTTTAAAAAAAAATCCTATAGACACTGTTTCCTGATCCCAAATCCAATATTTACAAAAAAAAAAAAAAAAATAGAGTTGACTCCCTCAAATTTGGGATGACACTGCACTGGAATGCAGTAAAAACAATATTTAGCCAATTCCTAGCCTAAGTCTCTAAAAGGCCTTGCACACTTCCACCCATTCCCTTACAACCCTACCCAGATTCCAGGTGAAAAAGATCACAGGAATTAGAAAACAAGCTGCCTCACTGAAATGTCAGCCTACTCAAACTACAGCCAAACCAGCAGCTGATCGCAGATAAATAAGTCCAGCACAGAGAGTAAAATCACCTCACTGACTGACTCACAGTCTTATGAGCAATAGTGCCCTGCTGGTATTTTAAATCAGTAAGTTTTCAGTTTGTTACAAAGAAATAGATAATTCACGCATGAATAAACTAAAGCTATACAAATTAATACGGTTAAATCTGACAAATAACATTGAGCGTGAAAAGCTGCACAAAAATTCCTGCCGTTTATTGTACACACAATGTTTGAGGATGCACCGTTCAGTGAGGTATTACACACACGGATGAGGAGTGGTGGTTCCCTCAGCCTGGGGGGAAGAGAATGCCATCAAGGAAAGGCACGCAGGGGCTTCAAGCTTCGCACTGAGGCCGTCCCTAGCCTCCACACAGAAGCTGCCGCTCTCCCCACACTCTCTACCCATTTCCCCTTCCTTGCTTTATTTTTCTACTTGGCACTCAACAGCATGGACTGTGCTTGCCATGGTTTCCTCAGCATTGAGAACAATGGCTGGCAGAAATTCTAATTTACAGTTCCCCAAATGACTCCACTGTGCAACCAGGACCGAGAACCTCTATGCAAAAGACAGCAAGCAGCACAGCAGAGATTAAACTAGATGGGGCTGGCAAAGGACAGCCCGGCCTGCAGGCAAAATCTGGCACCCCGACACCTGTTTTTGTAAGGTCCACAAAGAGTTTTACAGAAGAACATTTGCAACAGATTTGATGGCAAGGATCTGAACCCCAAATTAATCAAATGTTATTCCTCCCAAAATTCTACTCTTCTCAACAGTCGACTTGCATTTACAAACATGTTACTCAATTATTATTATAGTTTGAATTTGACCAATTGAAAGTGTATGGGAATTTGCTTTCTCTCCTATTATGGAAGCATCTACAGAATATCCTTGATTTCGCCCCTTGGCCTCCCGAGCCTGAAGCATGTCCTTTCTGGCCTCTAAAGCTGTGCCAGCCTCTGATCAACAGCTGGCAGAGGTCCTCCTGTGTAGTTACATTATGGGTCATATATGAAGATGTGTGTATGTGTATATTACAGAGGTTCTTTAAAACGTTCATAGAAAATGGAATTAAAAGTTCATGGAACTGGCTTTTAGTGCAAAACAATTTGAACTCCATGCATATGAGTGTATTAGGCTGCTTTTTGTTGCTACAATGCAGTGCTTGAGATAAGCTCCTTATGAAGGAAAGACGTTTATTCTGGTTCTGATGAGGGTGGCAGATGGCAGTGGCAGAGCATTTGCAGAATGCAAGCATCTGCACAGCAAGCCAAAAGGCAGAGAAAACAGTCTGGAACAACGTGTTTTTCTTTTAAAGAATTCTTTCTCTTTCTCTCTTCTCCCTCCCTCTCTCTTTCAAAGGCAGAGTGACAGACAAAGGGAGAGACAGAGAGAGGGAAATATTCCATCCACTGGTTCACTCCCCAAATAGCCACAGAACTGGAGCTCAATCTGGGTCTCCCGGATAGGTGGCTTTCCCACTTACATTAGCAAGGAGCTGGATTGGCATCACAAGCAGCAGTCTAACTTGCTATGCCACAACATGGGTCCCTCAACTTGAGGTTTTATAACAACCTTCTCTCATGAGAACTATCTTCTAAGAGCACAACCCAATTACCTGAAGATCTCCCACTGGGTCCCACCTCCTAAAAGTTCAACCACTTCCCAGTGGTTATCAACCTTATGGACCAGGCATTTAACACATGAGCCTTGGGGCATATTGAACATCCAAACTAATCTCTAAACCTCAGCATGAAGGATCTTCAAAAAGTTCATAAAAATGCATATTACAAAAAATGATGCATATATTTCTTTTGTTTTTTAAGATTTATTTATTTATTTATTTGAGGCAGAGTCAGAGAGAGAGGAAGAGAAAGAGAGAGAGAGAGGTCTTCCATCCACTAGTTCACTGCAAGTTGGCCACAACTGCTGGAGCTGGAGCTGGGCTGATCTGAAGCTAGGAGCCAGGAATTTCCTCTGAGTCTCCCAAGTAGGTGCAGGGACTCAAGCACTTGGGCCATCTTCCACTGCTTTCCCAGGCCATCAACAGGGAGCTGAATTGGAAGTGGAGCAGCCAGGATTCAAACAGGAGCCCATATGGGATGCTGGCGCTGCAGGCAAAGGCTTAACCTACTATGCCACAGGACTGGCCCCTATGCATGAATTTCAATTTTGCACCAAAATAGACTTAATCTTTCTTTTTTTATTTCTAAGATTTATCTATCTATCTGAAAGGCAGAGTTATAGAGAGGCAGAGGCAGAGAGAGAGAGTCAGTCAGTCTACCATCTGCTGGTTCACTGCCCAAATGACTGCAATGGTCAGGGATGTGCCAATCCCAAGGCAGGACCAGGAACTTCCTCTGCGCTCCACGTGGCTTCAGGTGCCCAAGGACTTTGGCCATCCTCCACTGCCTTCCCAGGCCATAGCAGGAGCTGGATAGGAAGTGGAGCAGCCAGGACTCGAACCAGCGCCTATATGGGATGCCGGCACTGCAGGCAACAGCTTTACCAGCTATGCCACAGTGTCAGCCCTAAGACTTATCTTTCAGTTCCATTTTTCCACAAAGTTTTTGAAGTGTGTATGTGTCTGTGTGTGTGTGTGTGTGTGTGAGACAGAGAGAGAGAGAGAGAGACAGACAGACACAGAAACACCTGACCATTAGGTATGTACTGGAAAAAAGGAAAGGGGCAGAGAAGTTTAAAAATTTTTGCAATTTGTAGTAAGTGCTGTGAAGGAGATAAGGATCATGTTAGGTAACACCTACTTGTCAAAAAAGTTCCCAAGAATCACATAAGTGTGGCACATTCACAAGTGGAAGAAATACGAAATAGGAAGTTGCCGATTCTTGTACCCTTAAGTCACCTCCACAAAATGATGGAGAAGCTCCCAAGCTATGAGAAATAAAAAACAAAGTTAACATTTTACCTGTGATCCTTTCTGGAATCACAGCACAACCAGAGGCAAGCTACACTGCAGCATACTGGGTGTCAGAGTGGCCTGAGAATCAGCTTGCTTATGTTCAGATCTCAGCCCTGACACAGCTTAGCTTTGGAATCTTGACAAGTTATTTTTCTAATTCTCAAGATTCCTCTTTGTAGAATGAAGGTTGAAAACATTATCTACCTCCTAAGACTCTTGAGTGTTAAATAAAATAACACAGTTAAGTACAGTGCCTGGCAAATCATCAGGGTTCAATTAACGTCAGCCATATTTATTAACACTAGTTGCCAAAGTTTTGTCTACATAGATCCCTCAATATTTCCTACAAAGTATTATTTAGAGTCTGTTCTCCATTGTCTCCAAATCTCTTCTGCCTCACATAGTGGTTTTTTTTTTTTTTTTTTTTTTTTTTTTGACAGGCAGAGTGGACAGTGAGAGAGAGAGAGAGACAGAGAGAAAGGTTTTCCTTTTGCCGTTGTTTTACCCTCCAATGGCCGACGTGCTGCGGCCAGTGCACCGCGCTGATCCGAAGCCAGGAGCCAGGTGCTTTCCTTCCGGTCTCCCATGGGGTGCAGGGCCCAAGCACTTGGGCCATCCTCCACTGCACTCCCTGGCCACAGCAGAGAGCTGGCCTGGAAGAGGGGCAACGGGGACAGAATCCGGCGCCCTGACCAGGACTAGAACCCGGTGTGCCGGTGCCACAGGCGGAGGATTAGCCTAGTGAGCCGCAACAGCGGCCTCACATAGTGTTTTAATGCAGCATTTACCTCACTTTTCAGATTTCTTTAGATTTGAAGCAACTACATAACCTCAGCCCTGTGTATTTCCAACATTTTCAAATAAAAATTGATGTTAGGACATAAAAGGAGGATTATTTTTCCAGGAGAAAGAATTGCAGTAACTGCCATTAGGCCAAAATGTCTAATCATTTGGACACAGGTTTAGATAATGTTATCGTAGTGCTCTTTCTCATTTTTATTTTTCATAGAACAAATAAAATACAGTCAACACATTAAAAGAAGTTGCTTTTAAGTTTTTTTTTTTTCATATTCATGGGCATTTGTTATTTTTTTCAGCTTAAATCAAAGAAAGAGCAGGACCATTGTCAGATTTTATGAAAGACCATTTGATGCTCAAAATGGGACATGATTCCTCAGCACTCCTATTCTTGTATGAAACAATAAATGGTTCCCTGCAGGACACAGCCTACAGCTCACCTACCCAACTTAATAACAATCTTATCACCGCAAGTACACCGAGCAATAGATAGCATCAAGTAGTGGCTCAGTTATAAATTTGGGAACAAAATTAAAGGTCCTAGGGAGACATTTTCCACAAGCACATCCAGGCGGTGAAGAGAGACTGCCACATTCAGACAGGACTTCATTGCTTTCTAAGCATCTCTCTCCCTGAAGCAACTCAAAGTATGACTGTGTGAAAACACAGATTGTGTAGCTGTAACCAGTGCACCCAAAACCCTAATATATCAATAGGTTTTCACTCGGGCTCTTCACAGCAGGTAAGTCAATTGTACTGCTCTCCCAGTTTTCCAAACTCACCAACCAAAACATCGGATGGAGACATACATTTTCCTTTTCCCTTTCTTTATCCATGTGCAGCTTATCCAAAGACCATAATGTCTTAACTTTTCTGTTGGGATAAAGGAGATTACACAGTAGGGCTGAAGTTTGAGGTCTAATTCTGGACTCAGCTGTCACTCACCAGAGGCGTGACGTTGAGCAAGTCATTTAGCCTCGGCTGTTCTCAGCTTGAATCAGGGTTACTTGGTGTTAACATCCTCACTAGGGCTTCATCTAACAATTCATGCTATTGCCGCTATCTGCTCTCCTGACTAAACAACCACATCAACAGTCCCATTTCATTTTCAGTTAGGACTCTATCAATTTCAAAGGGCAGAAAACCAATACAAACTTTTAAAAACGAGGCTGGGGGCAGGGGGTGCAGAATTTCTTGGCTGAAGTAACTGGAACAGCCAGAAGTAAACCAGAGCTCATTTCAGACACTCAAACAATGTCTTGGGACCTGACTGCTAACACCTACCCCACCCCTCAGCTTCTTTCTCTTCTTATTTGGACTTTATACTCTGGCTTCACCTGCTGGTCAGATAACTGTAGCTACTCTTGCTCTAGATCTAAGTACAATAAGGATGTTTTCTCCTCTGTAGCTCAAACAAAAGCAAATGCTGAGACTGACTTCATTTGAATAATGTGCACATCCTGACCACCAACATGACTGGGGGAACACAACACCACACTCATTAGGCATGGACTAAAAGTGAGGCGTGAACTGCTTCAAACAAATACACAAATGTTCTCTACATCCAAAGCAAACCTCTCTGCACAGTCCCCTATCTCAATTTCCCTTTCCCATTGGTTATATTTCTAGTCCCCATTATTTTCTTCTAAAATGAAATCATTTCTTTAAAACCTTCACCGTGATGTCTGGCATATCAATCAAATTTTTCATAGGAATAAGAAATTACTTTTTCTTCCTCATCTCCTAAATCCAATCAGTCATCAGGTACCAAAGACCTCAACTCCCCCAGCTATATTTTTCCAATCTTCTTCCTTCCCAAATGTAATTAATTTAGTTCAGCCTCTGTACCCCTTGATGACTGTGACTGTCTTCTAATCCATCACACTGCCTCCAGTCTCATACCATCCTGTTCCTGTTCTGTACTATCATCTGTGACCATTCTAAAGTTCAAGCCTACTCTTAGTCTCCTCCTTCTATATTCTAGAACATCTCCTAGCTTTCTACAGCATAAAACCCATCTTATTTCTATCTCTCCTTGTGGTTTAATCATGCCAACTACTTGCAATTTCCAGAAGCAGCAACTATTTCACACCTCTATCCTTTTGTCCACATTACTTTTCACGTTGGAATTTACTTGTGCTACTCTGGATTTCAGGGGTTTCTCTCTACTCTTAAACACGTTGGAGAACAAGATCCAGCTAACGTGTTTCTGCTCTTATGAAACCTTTCCATGGTGGTCCCCAAAACGATCTCTTTCTCATTGCTACTACTTGCAATTCATCCACTATATCAATACAGGTGTTCCTCCTTATCTGCAGTTGTGCCTTCCCTAATTTCAGCTACCTAAAGTCAACCACAGCCCCAAATTATTAAATGGAAAAATTTCAAAAATAAACAATTAAGGAGTTTTAAGTTATACACTATCTTGAGTAGCATGATGAAATCTCAAGCCATCTGCTCTATCCTGTCCCAGATGTGAAACACCCTTTTGTGCAATGTGTCTACATTGTATATGCTACCTGCCCGTTAATCTCTTAGTAGCCACATACCTCGGTTACCAGACCAACTGCAGTAGTATCCATTGCTTGTGTTCAAGTAACCTTTATTTTACTGAATAAATGGCACCAAGCCAAGAGTGGTGATGCTGGCAATTCAGATAAGCCAAAGAAAAGCCATGTGTATGTCTTTTAACTAAAAAGGTAAGGAACGGGCATTGTAGCACTATGGGTTAAACTGCTGCTGGGGACACCAGCATTCCTTATCAGAGTGCTGGTTCAAGCTCTGGTACCTCCACTTTCAATCCAGCTTTGTGCTAATGCATTCTGAGAGATAGCAGGTGATGGTCCAAGTACCTGGGTCCCTGACACTCATTAAGAGACCCAGATAAGTTCGGGGCTCCTAGCTTTGGCCTGGCCCAGCCCTAGTTGTGGATATTTGGGGACTGAACCAGCAAATGAAAGAGCATGCTTGCTTGCTCTCTTTTTTGATTGTTTTGCCTTTCAAGTAGATGGGGAAAAATTTTTTTGAAAAGGTGAAAGTTTTCAACTTAGAAAGGAAAGAAAAAAAAAAATTATATGCTGTGATTGCTAAAAATCTATAGTACCTTAAGATATTTTGGGAGAAATACAACATATTCGTATAATTTTACTACATAGATTGCTACAATTGCTCTTTTTTATTATTGGTTATTCTTAATATTTTACTTTACCTAAGTTATAAATTAAACTTCATCACAAGAAGTTATGTGTTAGGAAACATACAATCAACCCTCTGCATCCATGACTTTCATATCAGCAGAATCAACCCACTTTGGACCAAAAATATTTGGAAAATTTAAAAATTTCATCTATACTGAACACGTAGACCCTTTTTTTTTGGGTCACTATTTCCTAAACAATACAGATAACAACTATTCCTATAGTTTTAACATTGTATAAGGTGATATATGTAACCTATAGATGACTGAAAGGAAACAGGAAAATATGGGTAAGTTATATGAAATTATTACATCATTTCATGCAAGGATCTTGGACTCCCACGGATTGTGGTATCCTTTGGGGTCCTAGAACCAATCCCCCACAGACTCAGAGGGGTGACTGCATATATAAGGTTTTGTGCTTTCTGAAGCTTCAGGCATTCACTGGAGGTCTTGGAACATATGTCCCATGGACAAGAGGGGACTATCATACAATTACCTCTCACAGCACCTCTAACACTTCAGTGTGCTTGCCTATTTACACAATTCCCTCACTCTAGAATCACCTGAAAAACTACAAAAATACAGATATCTGAATTCACACCATACCAAACACACTAAGCCAGAACCTCCTAGATTAGGGTCCAGGCATGTATACCAAGAAAAAGCTTCAAGTTGATTTATTTTACCTATTTATACCTCTCTAGGTAAAAAACACATAGATGACAATCTGGCTAAGGAAAACAATTCCACTGAACATACCCAACACTTCAAATAAGCAATAGGAAAATAATAACTCCTATGGAATAAGCAATCACACAAACGAATAGTAAGTCTTACAAACCTGTGAGAGAATTACAGTGTCAAAAACCACCCAACAGAAGAAAAAGAACCGTAACATACTATTTTCTGTGCATTCCAATTAGATAATTTTTTTAGATTTTGGGTGAGAGGACAGAGGTAGAAACAGCTAAAGAAACTACGAGAGGGCCAGCATTGTAGCACAGTGAGTTAGGCTGCCAACTGCAACACTGGCATCCTATATGGGCACCAGTTTTGAGTCCCGACCACTCTACTTCCTATCCAGCTCCCTGCTAACTTGCCTGGGAAGGCAGTAGAGGATGGCTCAAGTGCTTAGGTCCTTGCACCCAAGTGGGAGACCCGGATCAAGCTCCTGGTTCCCAGCTTGCGCCTTGCCCATCCCAGGTTGTTGCAGCCATCTGGCGAGTGAACCAGCAGATGGAAGATCTCTCTCTCTCTGTTAACTGTCTTTCAAATAAATAAATCTTTCTCTTTTTTTTAGATTTAAAAGTTTGATTTATTAGAGTCAGAGACCTCCAGCCAGAGTGGCATGGAGCCCGGGGGCTCCAAGAGAGGCAAAACCCAAAGGGGCTGGTGGTACTGGGGTTTTTAAGCACAATTTTGGGGAAGAAAAATCTTATCAGCTTGACATTCAGTTACAAGGCAAAGACAAAACCCATCAAAAGACCTGATTTGCCATCTTTTACACCCTGTCTGGCTTGCTCATGATAAAACAAAAGAGCCATCAGAAGGGTGGGATACCTAATTTGTTCTAAAAATTTGCTTAATTTGTTGAAAAAAAAAAAAAAAAGACTACCAGAATCACCATTTTCTCTGATAATCAAGAACTGCACATTATCTTAGATGTCCAGTTGCTTAAACCAGATGATACATGTTTTTTATTTTTTTCAAAGTATACTATGGTGATAAGTCACACTCTGAATGGCATCTGCTACTTTGTTTTTTGTTTTTTATTTTTTATGTTTTAAGAAGTACTTATTTAAAGTCAGGATGACAGAGGGAGAGGGAGAGACAAACAGATTTTTCCATCTGCTGGCTCACTTCCCAAATGGCTGCCAGTAGCCAGGGCTAGGCGAGGATGAAGCCAGGAGCCAGGAATTCCGAGTCTCCAAGTCTCCCACATGGAAGCCATGGGAAGCAGAACAGCCAAGATTCAAACTGGCACTATCATATGGGACGCAGGTGTCACAAAGTAGCAGCTTAAGCTGTTGTGTCACACTATCCACACCATCTATTACTTTTTCAACAATTAATAAAGCATTGGCTTCTGCACAAAGTTTCTATGTGGCAAGAAACATATATGTGAAGCACAACAATGGTATGAATTAAATGTAGGCAATACACCTAGAAACAGAGTCACCCTTACCTCTACATTGAACTGAATAGTTTTTAACCACCATTAGGGCCAGGCCCAGGTTTAGATGTAACTGAAAGGTGAACAGAAGGCACAGTGGCTGCTCTCAGGGAATGGAGAAACAAATACACCACAACTACAGCAAGTAAGTCACGTTGCTCAAACTGACATCAAACAGAACTGGGGCTGCCAAATGATCTCTTATTCCATCATAACCATTAATCAGATTAATATTCTCATTTGATAAAAAATTTCTGAAAGAGCATTATCAAAAATTTCCCTCTTCAACAACTGACTACTGTGTGAACAGGATTTAAAAACAAAGTACGTTTGGTGCACTATGGCTCACTTGGCTAATCCTCCACCTGCGGCGCCAGCACACCAGGTTCTAGTCCCGGTTGGGGAGCCGGGTACTAGTCCTGGTTGCTCCTCTTCCAGTCCAGCTCTCTGCTGTGGCCCGGGAAGGCAGTGGAGGATGGCCCAAGTGCTTGGGTCCCTGCACCCACATGGGAGACCGGAAGGAAAGCACCTGGCTCCTGGCTTCAGATCGGCGCAGCGCCGTCACGGCCATTAGGGGAGTAAACCAACGGAAGGAAGACCTTTCTCTGTCTGTCTCTCTCTCTCTGTCTATAACTCTACCTGTCAAATAAAAATAAAAAATAAAAAAAGTACTTCTGAAGAAAATGAATTCACTATCACACAGGAGCCTCAAACTGTGTAGGCCAGAACCCAACTGAACCAGAAGAGATGCCATTCTTATTTGGTCAACAACCAAACTGACAAAATTTCCAAGATGCAGCCACAGTCTAAATTTGCCTGTTTTTCTAGTTGCACCAGAAATACAAGGAGTAACTTAAAAAAAAAAAAAAAAAAAAGGCAAAGACACAAAAACTTTCCCTCAGCCAACATTTTTCTATTATTTTACCCATCGTAACAGGCAAGCCTGGCACCAAGTTAAAAAGAAAAAAAAAAAAAAAAAAAAAACACCTGAGGTGAACTTTATTTCTTCAAAATAAATTCTTAACTAACTATAGTTCCAAGTTTGGGGGGGGGGGGGCGGTGAGGACAGAAAAACAAAGGATGAAACACAATAGTGGAAAAAATGACACCTTGTTCTACAAGGAGTTAGTATTAGTGAACCATTACAAAATTCACAGAAGCCAACAATTTGTTTCTGACCTTCGTGTACAAATTTTTGGGCTGAGAAGATAAAAAACACAATAATTCAAACCATTACAAGTAAGAACTGTAAGCTCTTCTTTTAAGTGAAATTTGTTTGTCCTCCTAAATGAACTTGTTTCTTGATAATCAAGCTTGTCCAAGTTTCACAAAAACCTCATTACCAAATTTATCAAAATGTGCTCTTGGGCCATACCATTTTAAAATATGCATTGGTACAAACACTCAATTGCAGTAAAACAAAGCCATTTTTTAAAAGCCCAAAGGCCCAATCAGAATAAGTGAACTTGAATTAACTGCACATATAAATCAGTCAATACTCAAAGCTCATGGCAAAATGCCAGGCCACACGGTCTTTGGTGTGCAACTATAAGAAATGCCATTGGAAAGGGATAATTTTTTTTCCCTAGTGTCATCACACTTCAGATGGAAAACCATATACAAGTCATCCATGTTAACTCAGCCATGCTATGAGCAAGAAACTATCAAACTCAGTTACATTTAAAAGAGTTTTTAAAAGCTTTTCTAACAACTAGAACCACTTTGATTTGTTTTGTCACTTGTGGCTCAGTTATGAACATTCTTGGGTTTGCAAATTTGCAAAAAAGTAAAAAAAAACCAAATATAACCCAAGCTATGACTATATAGTTATTTAGAATGTAGATAATAATTTGGTTTGTGCCTTCAAATGATGAACAATGGAGTTGAATACGGTACTGGCTCCCCTTCACAACAAGAAAAAATTAGTATTAAAAACAGATTTAGGGTCCAGGGCTGTGGCATAGTAGGTTAATCCTCTGCTTGTGGGGCAAGCATCCCATATGGGCACCAGTTCAAGTCCAAGCTGCTCCACTTCCCATCCAGCTCTCTTTTGTGGCCTGAGAAAGCAGTAGAAGATGGCCCAAGTGCTTAGGCTCCTGCACCCACATGGGAGACCTAGAAGAAGCTCCTGGCTCCAGATAAGCTCAGCTCTGGCCATCACGGCCATATGGGAAATGAACCAACAGATGGAAGATCTTTCTGTCTCTCCCTCTCACTGTCAAACTCTACCTCTCAGGTAAATAAATAAATAAATCTTAAAAAAAAAAAAGACTTAGGGGAACTGAGGTCTTTTTACAACAGCTGTGATTCCTGCTGAGCTCTTCAACGTAGGAAACCACACAGGACTCAGAATCTGGATAGCACTTTGAGAACATACCTTAATCCTTCAACAAGTCTTAGTAGTGACTGCTATTCCATAGGTGTATCACAGTCTTCACCCAACCTGAAACACATGTTCTTCTCTTTTCCAAAGACAAAAGACATGAAACCTAGACTGTTGGTTCTAAATACACATAGGCTCCCTACAGAGGTCCACTCAGATAATGCTACTGTCATGTAGGATGGCCTTCATTTGGAGAAGTTTCTAAAGGGATGTAGTTAAAAGATATTAGGTAAGGCATGAAGAAAACTGCCAGACCCCAAAACACGGAGAAACAGATCTCAAGAGAAACACATTAAAGACTCAAGAAATAACGATGAAACAGAAAAAACAGAGAATTTAATTATTTTACAAAACCCATCATGGAACTCACAGTATGACAAAAATGATAGTACTTTCACTCACTGTGCAAAACTTAGTAGTATCAGACCAACAAGCTCAGGATGTCAGATCAGAAGTTCCAAGTATAATCCTTTAATACAAAAATGTTGTCTTCCTAGTACTTAATATATAGATTGTGAAAGAGAATCAAAATTTCTAAATTCCCATTAACATTTTGAAACTATCTCACAGTTGTTTGAAACTATTTCACAGTTGGTAAGCATATCTCTCTCCACACTCAGCAAAATAAATACACAAATTTTTAAATAAATATTGGACCTCATTTGCTAAGGTATGACTTAGCTTAAAATTTCAGGGGCCGCACAGTGGGTTCAGTCGCCACTTTGACACCAGCATCCCATATTAGAGTGCTGGTTTAAGTCTCCAGTCCCAGCTGCTCTGCTTCCAATCCTGCCCCCTGCAAACATTTCTAGGAAGGCAGTGGATGATGGTCTATGTACCTGGGTCTCTGCCACTCATCTGGGAGACCTGGATGGTTTTCTTGGTTTCCTGTTTGGGCCTGGCCTAGTTCAGGCTATTGACGGCACCTGGGGGATGAACCAGCAGATGGAAGGTTTTACTCTCTCTTTCCTTCTGCCTTTCAAATGCATATATATTTTAAAAAATTAACTTTAAAACTAAGTTTAGGCCTTCGCTGTGGCTCACTTGACTTATCCTCCACCTACGGTGCCGGTGCCCCGGGTTTTAGTCCTGGTTGGGGCACTGGATTCTGTCCTGGCTGCTCCTCTTCAGGCCAGCTCTCTGCTGTGGCCCGGGAGTGCAGTGGAGGATGGCCCAGGTCCTTGGGCCCTGCACCCGCATGGGAGACCAGGAGGAGGCACCTGGCTCCTGGCTTCGGATCGGAGCAGCGCGCCAGCCATAGCAACCACTTGGGGGGTGAACCAACGGAAAAAGGAAGACCTCTCTCTCTAACTCTGCCTGTCAAAAAAACAAAACAAAACAAAAAAAACCCACTAAATTTAAAAAACTTCATGAGATTTTCTTATCTGAAACTGTTATTGTTTATATCTTTATCTACTGATCTCTTGAGGAACACAATTCAGAAATTACTAAAATATAATGAATTTACTTTCAAAAATGAAACAAAATAAATTAAAGTATGCATGTATGTGTATTGAATTTTAGTATCTCCTGAAGAGAACATAATCAGGGAAAAGGTAACAAAATTTGAAGAAACACAATAACTTAAAACAGAAAACAAGGTGTTAGCAAAATCCCTTTTATTTAAGATTTTATTTATTTATTCAAAAGGCAGAGTTACAGAGAGAGGGAGAGAAAGACAGAGGCTCTTGGATCTGCTGGTTCACTCCCTTAATGGCTGCAATGGCCAGGAATCAGCCAGGCCAAAGCCAGGAGCCTGGAACTCCATCTAAGTCTCTCACGTGGTATAGAGACCCAGGCACTTGGGCTATCTTCTACTGCTCTCCCAGGCACATTATCAGGGAGCTGGATAGGAAATGGAGATGATGCGACTTGAACCAGTGCCCATATGTGATGCTAGTGTCATAGGTAACAGCTTAACTGGCTGCGCCACAACACTGGCCTCCTACCAAGATATATATATATATATTTAAAAATAATGACCTAGTATACCAGAAAAGTGAAGTGTTTAAGGTATTCTGGGACCTTAGATTTCCTGTGTTTAACAGATTACTAGATTACAAATTTTAGAGTTAGTTTGATCCACTCTGTTGATAAGAAAAGGCTTCCAGAGTCTATCAAAACGTTAGCTATCCCAAAGTTAATAGAAAACTAACAGACTGTACTACTTACTCTTTGTTATTTGTATCCATCAGTGGTCATGCGCACTCTTAGGACAATGTTAACAATAAAAGAATTGTCTCAAAACACAAGATCACATTTCTTGCCTCATATTCCTGTGGCGATATCCTAAAGAATAAAAATGCTGGAGCGGTGCTGTGGTGCAGCGGGTTAACACCCTGGCCTGAAGCACTGGCATCCCATATGGGTGCTGGTTCAAGACCCAGCTGCTCCACTTCCTATTCAGCTCTCTGCTATGGCCTGGAAAAGCAGTGGAGGATGGCCCAAGTCCTGCACCCGCGTGAGAAACCCAGAAGAGGCTCCTGACTCCTGGCTTCGGATCAGAGCAGCTCCAGCCGTTGCGGCCATTTGGGGAGTGAACCAATGGACAGAAGACCTCTCTCTCTCTCTGTGTAACTCTGACTTTCAAATAAATAAATAAATCTTTAAAAAAAATACTATAAAGCATCATTTCCCATTCTTACTGAAAACTGAAACACCATTAATTAAATTCTAAGAAGTACCTATAATATACTAACTACAGTACCTATAATATACTAACTACGCAGTTAAAACAATAAATAAAAAATAGTATTTCCAACCATAATTATTGCTTGCTCTCTACTTCACCCATGGTAAATTCCCAAACACTACCAGCAGAGTGCTAATGCCTTGAACTACAGAGAAGTAGCCATACATTTGCTCTTTACCTCATATCCTTTTCTTTTATTTGCTTTGTGGAAAGGAAATGCCAGAACAGATCACCCGCAATGACAGAAAAGATCAAAATACTGCTAACATTGGCCGGCGCCATAGCTCACTAGGCTAATCCTCTGTCTGCAGCGCCAGCACCCCGGGTTCTAGTCCCGGTTGGGGCGCCGGTTCTATCCTGGTTGCTCCTCTTCCAGTCCAGCTCTCCGCTGTGGCCTGGGAGTGCAGTGGAGGATGGCCCAAGTCCTTGGGCCCTGCACCCGCATGGGAGACCAGGAGGAAGCTCCTGGCTTCGGATCGGAGCAGTGCGCTGTCTACAACGCGCCCGTCGTAGCGGCCACTTGGGGGGTGAACCAACGGAAGGAAGACCTTTCTCTCTATCTCTCTCACTAACTCTGCCTGCCAAAAAAAAATACCGCTAACATAAGGTTTTAAGTGAGGATGACACATGAACAACTTTCATCATACAGATAATGTTCCTTTTCCTTCAAGTGTTTGCATTATTCTATATAAGTATAAAATGTCAACTGCAAAAATAAAAATAACCTCTGTAAATAAAATGAGTATCTATCACAAAACAGCAAGTGGGGGGGCAAAGAAAATGGCCAGGAGCACCTTGCAAATTGTGCTTTCGTCCTTCCAGGGCTCATCAGAGAGCTCCAAAGCACAAAAAGCCCATCCTCCTTCTAGGCGGGTCAGCATCCTCCACCACAACGACATTGACCGCAGCCATGCACACCAACAGCCAGATCCTGAATCTTCATTTAGAAGTGTGCCTACTCTAAAGCTTTAAACTCTCCCAAAGCAACCTCAGCCCTCCTGCGTCTCTCATGCCCTTGCTCCCAGGAGAGATCTGTTATCCAGCTCCTCCAGACCTCCTGCTCTTCCATTTTCCCCAGACCTATCAATTCACTCTCAATTCCACCGAGAACAGAGGCTCCACAGATGACTTTCTTATCAATACTGTGCACTCCCTCGATTCCTTACTCTTTTTTTTTTTTAAGATTTATTTATTTTTATTTGAAAGTCAGAGTTACACAGACAGAGGAGAGGCAAAGAGAGAGAGGTCTTCCATCCGATAGTTCACTCCCCAATTGGCCGCAATGGCCGGAGCTTTGCCCATCTGAAGCCAGGAACTTCTTCCGGGTCTCCCATGGGGGTGCAGGGGCCCAAGAACTTGAGCCATCTTGCACTGCTTTCCCAGGCCATAGCAGAGAGCTGGATTGAAAGTGGAGCAGCCAGGTCTCAAACCGGCACCGGCACTTCAGGCCAGGGCATTAACCCACTGTGCCACAGCACCAGCCTCGATTCCTTGTTCTTACACTGCACGACCCAACAAAACCCCAATCCTGGAGCACTATTAGAAAAATAAAAAGAAAGAAGGCACAACTCTTTGGAACCCAGATCTCAATGGTTTGAGAGGGAATTAAATGTGCATAGCAGAAGCAGGGAGTTTCCAAGAGCTTCTATTACATTCAAAAACAGTATGTCTTCCCGATTCTGCCTCTCCCTCCCCCCCCCCCCCCAAAACAACTGGGTCAAGTGAACCTTTCCTATTCTCCCATAGCACACTGGACTTGCATCCATCACAGCACTTCTCACAGGGAATTAAAATTCTCAGTGGACTCAACTGTTCCCACTTCTTGCACACCCCCCACCCCAATTTTTTAAATCACTGTCCACTCTGCCTGTCAAAAAAAATTTATTTTCTTTTATTTGAAAGCAGAGAGATAAAGAGAGAGACAGATGGATGGACCGATATTTCCCATCTGTTGGTTCTCTCTCCAAATGACCACATACCTGTGTTGGCCCTGGTTCAAGCCAGGAAGCTAGAACTCAACCCAGTCCTCCCACATGGATGGCAAGGAGCCAACTACATGAGCTATCACCTGTTGCCTCCTAGCTTATATATCAGGAGAAGCTAGAATCAGAAGTAGAGCCAGGACTCTACAAGAAAAGAGGAGAGTCCAAGGATTTCACCTTTTACTTAATCTCTCACTCTTTACTAAATACATTTTTAGATTTGGGCTCCCTCCTCCTTCTCATTAGGGGAGGCTTTACATGGAATTGCTTTAAATGTGAACCATGAAAATCAGAGCTCAGCGTTTACATGCTGGTTCTATCACTTAGGTTCTTTCAGATCTCTAAACCTGTTTCCTCATCTACAAAACAGGAATAATAAAAGCACCTATCATAGATTGCTGTGAAGACTGAAGAGTACTTAGCACAGCTCTGGCACACAGTAAGATATGCAGTTAAGGTAGTTAGTATCATTGTTTTCTTAAGATTTTTTTTAAAATTGTATTACTCTCACCATATATATTAATTCCATTTAGGTTGTTTCCATGTTTTATCTTTTCAAAATGAAAGGGGGAAGGGTACATGGTAGTGCCACAGTTAAGCCCTGTAGGACACTCACACGCCATATCAGAGTACCTGGGTTTGAGTTACAGCTCTGCTTCCAGTCCGCCCGCCTGCTAATGTACAGCCTGTGGGGCAGCAGGTGATGGCTCAAGAACCTGGACCTCTGCCACCTCTCTAGAAGATGGACGGAGGAAGCTCCTGGCTTCGGACTGGCCCAGCTCCGGCAGTTGTGACCATCTGGGGAGTAAACCAGCAGGTGGAAGATATTCTTCTCTTCTCTCTCTGCCTTTGCCTCTCTGTAATTCTGCCTTTCAAATAAATAAATAAATCTTTAAAAAAAAAATAAGTCTATTTGCCTTCACATTTTAAGGACATACACTGATCAGGTTTCCCTTTGCACATCATCAATTCAGAAGTACAGAGAAGCACTATTTGTGCCCCATGGGAAGTAAATATTAAATTTTCCTAAATTAGCTTATATATTTCTTTTGCATTTCTTGCTATAATTTATGAGTCTATAAACTATCTTAGGATTTTAGAGGAACAACAAAATGAAACTAATAATTGAAAAAACAAAGTTTATTCAATTGCATCTCAAGGAAAAATTTTTTAAAATTTGAGGGATCATGAAAAATGAGTACATGAAAAGTCAGGGGAGAGGAACATTTCAAGAACATAATATGTGGGCTTAGTAAGTCCAGTCAACCCTCAATTAACTGAGGAAACAAGGGAAGGGGGATTAAGTAGAATACGGGAGAAGGGGAGGGAAAGATCAGAAAATACCCAAAATATTTTTTATTTATAGAAAGAGACAGCAATGCAAATAATGACTATGTAAATATAGTCAAGATCACCATATGGTTAAAATTGCTTACAATATTGATCAACATTTTACTCTTCCACAAGTAGCACTAGAAACTGTAAAAACAATGCACCAACAGTTGAAAAGGAAAATACAGAAATTTGACAAAAATGGCCAAAAGGACACTACCAGGAAATATACAAAAGAAACTTTACCACAACCTAATTCTTGTCTGATGTCTCCCTGCCGTCACCGTGCCCCACATATGAGGGGAAAACCTATGCATGCAACAATCTGAGTCTACTGACCTCTTAGCTCTCTAAATAAGCAGACCATCTGGGGAGGCATTTCGACTCCACAGCACGCATAATCATGCCCTTGTTAGACATTCTCTCTCCTTCAAAGTCGCTGTCATACTTCTGTCCACCAAGGGACAGCAATTCTGTCACTGCTATATGTCAACCCCAGTTAACAGATACCAGTGCTGAGCTGTTTCCACTCAGAAATTAAAATGCCTTCTTCCTTCATGTCAGCTTCCTTATGTTACTTGTTCCCGGTGCCCCAGAGAAGCCCAAACTTGGCTAATTTAGAGCCCAGGGTAATCCAGCACTGGAAAGCTTTTAGTATGACCCTCCTTCGTTCCAAGTCCTTAGAGAGGAAAGAAACTGCGGGACTGTAAAGCATCTGACCAGCAAAGAGCAGAGTGACTCAAGTTCACTCCCATCCCTAAGGTGCTTCTGAAAAAGGTGCAGGAATTAGCCGGAGGGCGTGGGCACTGAAAGACACTCACGGAAAGAGACTGTCTAAAAAGTCATAACTTTCAGGAAAACTACACTTACTCTGAAATGGCTAGAAACAGTGCAATATACAAGACAAACAAATCGTTGTTTTACATTTGAAAAATATACAGAAAAAAGATAAAAATTTAATAAAATATATGTTACTATTCCAAAAACCTAAAAATTAAAAGTGAGACTTTTTCATCCATCAATCTTAAAAACACTTAAAAGACTGGGAAATATCAGTGCTGGAGGGACTGTGGAGAAACTGACACTATTAAATATGATACACAGGGGCCAGCGTTGTGGCATAGTGGGTTAAGCCACCACTGCCAACACCAGCATCCCACAGAAGTGCCGGTTTGAGTCCCATTTGCTCTACTTCTGATCCAGCGCTCTCTTAATGCACCTGGGAAAGTAGCTGAGGATGACCTAGCTACCTGAGCCCCTGCCACGCACACTGGAGACCCTGATAAAGTTCCTGGCTACTGGCCCAGCCCAATCATTGCAGCCATTTGGGAAGTAAACCAGCAGATGGAAGATATCTTTCTCTTTCTTTTTCTCTCTACCTTTCAAATAAATGGATAGATTTGGGGGAGGGGGGAACTGTAAATAACAATACAATTTTGAGAGTGAGCATTTTAGCCTAGCAGTTCAGATGCCAGTGTCTCATATCAGAGTTCAATTCCCAGCTCCTAAATCAAGTTTCCTGTTAATTTATACCCTAGAAGGCAGGAGTAATGGCTCAATCAACTGGGCTCCTGCCACCCTCACAGGAGACCTGAATTGTATCCCCATCTCCTGGCTCCAGCCTTGGCCCAGCCTTAGCCCTAGTCCCAACCTTAGCCATTATAAGCACTTGGGGAGTGAACCAGCAGATTCTCAATCTCTCCCCTGACCTTCACCCCCATCCCCATCTCCCTGTCTCTCATTCTGCCTCAATTTCTTTTTTAATTTTAATACACTTTGGTATCATTCTCAAAGGCAACTTAACATGTACAACAATTTTAAATGTATATATTCTATTGAAATTTATGAGAAGCTGTTATTGTGGGCTACCTCCTGCATGAGGCCTTATTGATCATTTGTTGGAAGGTATAGAATATCATTCATAAATTGTGACTGTGGATCTGTTCACTAAAAAATATAAAGATCATGAAAATAACCTAATTTGAAAATCATCAGCTTGTCAACTAAACCTACTCTTTCTGAACTATGCCAAACTTTAGTTCCTTGATAGTGCTAGGTTTTTTTCACTAGTTTCAAGAACTACATCTATGCTATTCCCTTTGTTCCATTTTCTTAAAAAAAAAAAAAAAAAGATGTATTTATCTGAAAGGCAGCTACAGAGGGAGAGAGATAGAGAGACAGGAAGAGACAGATCTTCCAGCAGTTGGTTCATTCCCCAAATGACTGCAATGGCTGGGGCTGGGGCTGGGCCAGGGGCTGAAGCCAGGAGCTAGAAGCTTCTTCCAGGTCTCCCATGTGGGCACAGGGGCCCAAACCATCTCCCAGTGCTTTCCTAGGTGCTTCAGCAGAGAGCTGATAGGAAATTGTCCACCCAGGATTCAAACTACCATCCATATGGGATGCCAGTGCTGCAGGCAGTGGCTTTACCCACTGCACCACAGCATTAGCCCTCCTTCAGCCACTTTCAAGCCCACTTCCCACACCCAGCCTTGGACTGATCCATCCTAATGTCTCTGTAAACATCACCTCCTCAGAGAGCCTTCCCAAATCCTCCTGTATTCTAAGAATGCTCTTAGAGGTTTGAGACAAGCACATGCTGCTGGGGACAGAGTAGGCATTCAGCAGTTAATGCTGCATTGATTAAATGAGCACTCCTCTATCTTTGTTGTGATCAGAGTCACCTCTGAACTTTTCAGCATGTGAATGCCCCTGGCTCACCTGAGTTCCTAATATCAGAGGGCTATGAAAACCTGTATTTTTAGAAGTACTCTAAGAATGCTTTTTTTTTTTTGACAGGCAGAGTGGACAGTGAGAGAGAGAGAGACAGAGAGAAAGGTCTTCCTTTGTCGTTGGTTCACCCTCCAGTGGCCGCTGCAGCCAGTGCACTGCGGCCGGCGCACTGCGCTGATCCGAAGCCAGGAGCCAGGAGCCTCCTCCCGGTCTCCCATGCAGGTGCAGGGCCCAAGGACTCCCGGGCCATAGCAGAGAGCTGGCCTGGAAGAGGGGCAACCGGGACAGAATCCGGTGCCCCAACCGGGACTAGAACCCGGTGTGTCGGAGCCGCAGGTGGAAGATTAGCCTGTTGAGCCACGGCGCCGGCCAACTAAGAATGCTCTTAATGCCCTCTGAACCTCCCACGTTTTCCTCACTGAACTACGCACAGCGGTAATGTATGACTTTCCTGACAGACTGTGAGCTCTCCGCACAGCTTAGTCTGAGAGGGCACAGACAGTGTCTTCTCAATCTCCTGCGCTGAGTGAACAGCAAGGAGTAGAAGCCCAATAAATACGGTATTTATTGAATTAAACAAACGCCGAAGGACAGCCTCAGTCAGTTACAATCAGTTCATACTCCCATTGAGTACTACAATACTTGTTAGGGTTACTGCCCTTGTTCATATTTTAGCTAGTAGGATGCCTCAAGTTTAAACTCTATATCCCATCTTTCAGTACCAGCCATCCGGTAGGATCAAGCTCACTATGCTCTCTACCCTTGACATGTCCATTAAAAGGTAGTCAAAGGAAAGCCAAGGTGCTCAAAGTATCTGCTGTGTTTACTGATCTTCATACAAAAGATGTTTTTGAAGAATTCCTTAGTTTAAAAAAAAAAAAAAAGAATGAAAACTACTTATCTTGCTCAACCCACGATTTTATCAATGAGAATCCCATAGCTTAGAACAGTTAGGTGATTTGTTCAGAATCAAAAAGCTAGACAGTGATCAAAAAGCTAGACCAAGTCCCACAATTACAGAGCCTTTCTGATGCATTAATTGAGGACCACTGTTCACATCTTGAAACGCAACAAGTAAGCACTTCACACTACTGAATCACCTGTAGAACCTTTTAAAAATACAGATTTTCGGAACTCAGGTGAGCCAGGGGCATTCACATGCTGAAAAGTTCAGAGGTGACTCTGATCACAACAAAGATAGAGGAGTGCTCATTTAATCAATGCAGCATTAACTGCTGAATGCCTACTCTGTCCCCAGCAGCATGTGCTTGTCTCAAACCTCTAAGGAGGAGGACAAGATTTACTTACATAATCAATTAAAGAAAATAAGACAGGGTATAATGAAGTGCTGAGTTAACTAAATGAACACGAATCAAGTGCTAAATTCAGGGAAAGTAGGACAGGAGCTCAGGCTTGAAAGATGACTATTTGTGGAGACAGAACAATGGGTAGATAGGTCCCATAAGATAAGTAGAGAGGCAGGGAACCGTGGCACAGCAGGTAAAGCCACCACCTGCAGTGCCGGCATCCCATATGGGCACCCGTTCAAGTCTCAGCTACTCCACTTCCGACACAGCTCTCTGCTATGGCCTGGGGAAGCAGTGGAAGATGGCCCAAGTGCTGGGGCCCGTGCACCCGTGTAGGAAGATCTGGAGGAAGCTCCCGGCTTCAGATTGTCTCCGTTGTGGACAATTTGGGGAGTGAACCAGCAGATGGAAGACCTCTCTCTCTCTCTGCCTCTCCTTTTCTCTTTGTGTAACTCCAACTTTCAAAAATAAATAAATAAACCTTTATTAAAAAAAAAAAAAACTAGAGTCAAGTTTTCATATCATGCCCAGCAGGAGGCCTAAGGCTCCTACATGGGTCAAGGGCCACTACAGAAAGTAGCAGAAGATGCTTTTCCTCCCCAAAGTCCAATTTCAATCAGAACAGCTCCACTTCTTCCTTTGAAAAATAACACAGAAGACTTCTGAAAGTCTGATATTCCTCTTGTTTTTTTACAAATGCAAATTTTGAAAAAAAAATCTGTGGTAACATAATTTGTTAAGTTACAAAGCTAATTAGTGACCGAGAAGCCAGGTTGCCCTTTTCACTATACCATACCACACTTCATGGCATCCCAAGGGAGGAGGCAGTGGAGCGAAGATTCTCAGAACACCTCAAACACAGGTTCCTAACAAAACCCAAGGGTTCTCAAACTGGAGGTGAGGAATAGAGAAAAGGGTGCAGGAAAGCGAAGGTTAAAACATCTCTCCAAACCTCAATTTTTGGTGAAATTCTCCTGAAAACTTAAAAGCCGATCACAGAAGTGCTGTACCTGCGGTGGTCCATTAGGGGACTTCCTTGGTAGAATTACTGAGTCATCTTATTTCAGGAAACAGTGGAATATAGGATAAGAATGCACATGTGGGTGCAGGGAGGTGGGGGGGGGGGCTACATAATGCAATGTCTGAAATCAAGGACAAGTCTGTATTTGCTTTAATGCAGTATCTCCATTCTATAAAGCTTTCCCAGAGCACAAACAGGGTACACTCCTCTGCTGGCTGCACACACGGAGATGTACAACCACAGTGAGGTGCTCCACAGAATCAATCATCCGCTACAGCGGCTCCTTCTCTACAGCAGCACAAGTAATAAAATTGCTGATTTTACTCTTGTGCTCATGTAAGAGAAACTATTACAGTACTTTGAAAATGCTTCTGCTATCAATTTGCTACTCCCCACAGCATCCCTCTAACACTGGTATTATCACCATCTTATTGTTGAAGGAAACAGCCATAGAAGTCAGTGTCAAAGCCAAAATGAGATGTCTAGAATTTACAGTGTTCAGACTCAATGCACAGTCCACACATAGTGGCATGAGCATAAATCTCAACCCTAGTATTCATATATTTGTCCCACATTTAATTCACTAAACAATTTTTGATTTCCACAAGGAACTTATAACCTAAGATCTATCCAAACATGCCAAACCACCTGGCTATAACTGAATTCACTGTCTTATTCCCCAAATCACTCCCTCTCCAGGTACTGCTCTTCTGTGGACCTAAGCTCAAAACCTGATGCCCCCTCTGCCTTTAGCAGCTAAACACTCTAAACCAAGGGCTCTGTCCATAGCATGTCCAGAACAAACAACAAATAAAATCCTCCACTGTCTGGCAAAGGCAACCCAAACTCAGACAATGCTGCCCAATACACGGCCTAAGTAACAGCTCCCCTGGAAGTCCTGCTGTTCCCCACACACACTTAATGCTTATTTAAAACACATGACCTTGGGAAGTCACTCAATCTGAACTTTATTTTACTCAACTATAAAATGGGTATAATAATACTCGCCTGAAAGGACTGAGGTAATGAAAATAAGAGCACTGCTATAAATCTTAAGGTACTATAAAAATACACACATTATTATTATGTCATGGTTACAGTCATTTTATTTACACCTGCCTTACTCCAGACAAGGACACAGGTAGCCCACATAAAACATAAAATGAGTTTAAAGATAAAAGCAATAAAAGAAATACATAACAAGCATAGGGATGTAAAACGGGGATTAAACACTAGGAATGAGGCTAAGAGAAATGCTACTATAGCTGCCCATGTATTCCTATTTGCTTTCTTTTAGGTTAATAATTTGGCTCAAACGCTAAGCTCAACTTGAAAGGTAATCTAAGTCAACCAGATGATTCAGTGTCCACAAGACTCAACACAAACGCACTGATCAGAAACCTAACAGTTCCTTCTGAAGACCAGACAAGAAAGGTCCTTACTCCATCTCAGGTAACTGGGCTGCTCTATTTCATTTCTATCACTGTTAGACTGAAAGTCTCCTAGGGTCAGGTAATTGTTTTATGATGTTTGTATCTCTGGCAGCAATCTGGCAATTAGTCAACAAACCAAAAACTGCAATTGCAACATATCAGTTTCTATGGATCCAATCTCTCCCTTGCTATTTCAAATCAACTCGTACTCCAATGTTGTTAATCTTGAAACATCACTTTTATCGCCTCAGTCCCTGGTTCAGAAACTCCCAGCAGCTTCCCTGAACAAAGGCTTCCTCATTCTGTACCCATACAGCACACACTGAACACAACCTTCTGCAACGGCCTCCCCGTCCCTCTAAATTCTTTGTGCCCAGCAAGGCTTCACTTAGAAGTCTCACCTCTGCAGAAAGCTTCCCTGGCCAGCAGCAGCAACCGGTAACCGGCAGAGGAAAGGATGGGGCGGGGGTACAAGGAGGGCACTAGAAAGTCCCAAGATTTTGTATTCTCATCTGTTACTCAACAGCTGCTGTCACTAAACCTTACCAAGAAGTGAAAGCTCTAGGACAGACTGTATCTAAACTACCTCCCAGCTATAACACTCTGGGAGGCCTTGGCTGATTCAAACTTGGACACACCCTGATCTCTTCTCTGATCTTCCTTATCTGTTACATATTTTAATATGTAATTATATACATTGTCTTAAAAATTTCCCTGCTTAAGTAAACATACCAACTCCTCCACAGCCCTCTTTTATCTCCCTGTCATCCCAAAGATGACTGGCACTGGATCCAGGATGCAGCAGACAATTTTTATAACCTAAGAAACATTCAACTAAAGATTGATTATAATATTCTTACTTGCTGCAGTATGAATCAGCAAAAACACAATTCTTAAATTAAGCAGACCATTAAAATAAGTGTACTGGGGCTGAAGTTGTATAGTAGCATGTAAAGCTATATGGGCGCCAATTCATGTCCTGGCTGCTCCACTTCCAATCCAGCTCCCTGCTAATGGCCTCAGAAAAAGAATGCAAGATGGCCCAAGTGCCTGTGCCCCTGCCACCCATACAGCAGACCCAGATGAAGCCCCTGGCTTCGGCCTGGCTCAACCCTGGCCACTGTAACCACTTGGAGAGTGAACCAGCAGATGGAAGATCTCTGTCTCTCCCTAACTCTGCCTTTCAAATAAATAAATAAATCTTTAAAACGGTGTACTAAACCAAGAGAATATCTAAGTTTCTAGAAAGCTCACTAGAGGGGAAAAAAAACCTACCATAATTTTTTTATTATATTACTGATTTAATTTCATATACTACTTCTATGATTCCAACATAAAAGCCAATAAAGTTATACAGAGAATTGATGTAAATTATGTGATAAATTAAATTGTATTTGCTATTACTTTCAATATTGCAAATACACTAAGCTTAATTTTGTGCTTTTCATCTTGTCTTTTTTTTTTTCTTTTAATTCTCTCTGGATAAAGTTTCCCAAACAGTATTTTAAAAGAGGCTGGTACTGGGGGCTACAGTGGGTTAAGGCACTACCTGTGACAGCAGCAACCCATATCGGCACAGGTTTCTGTCCTAGCTGCTCCATGGCCTGGGAAAATAGCAGCAAATGGCCCAAGCGCTTGGACACTTGCACTGCTGTGAGACCCAGGTGAAGCTCCTGGCTTCTGACTGGCCCAGCTCTGGTGGCCATTGCAGCCATTTGGAAAATGAACCAGCAGATGAAAGATGTCTCTCTCTCTCTCTCTCTCTCTCTCTCTCTCTCTCTGTAACTCTGCCTCTTAAATAAATCCATTCAAAGCTTGAGTATTTGTCTAACTGAGGGGAAAGGGGGGGGGAGGCAGGAGTCGTGGTGCAATGGTTAAACCAGTTTGGGATGGCTGCATCCCATAAAGGAGTGCCTGGGATCAAGTCCTGCCTCAACTTCGGATCCAACGTCCTACTAATGTGCCTGGAGAACAGCAAATGATGCCCCAAGTATTTAGGTTCCTGCCACCTACTTGGGAGACCTGTTGGAGGTCCAGGCCCCAGGACTGGCCCTGGACCAGCCTCAACTCTGGGGGGGCATGTGAGAAGGGAACCACTGGATGGAAGATCTCTATCTCTCCCTGTCTCTTCAACTCTGCCTTTCTACTAAACAATAAATAAATCTTAAAAAAAAAAAAAAAAGGAAGACATTTTTAAATAACAAAGGAGCTGACTCAGTCAAAGATATCCTAGCAATGCTTAATAAATCAACATCCTATAGCAAAAACGGAGCCTTAGAAACCACATATACAAACAGCTTCTTCAAATCAGAGGCTCTGAAACTCACAGAGACAATTCTCATATTCCAAATTCTAAATATACTCTAAATGGAGCAGTAAGTCAGGCAATGGCTCTAATTCATGCTATTTTTGTTGCCACTGCTATTACTGCTGAGAGTTTATAAGAGCTTGCTCCAGTTTAAAACATAATTAGAAGTAACAGCACAATTTACTTAAAAATCTATGATGTTATTCAACTATCTTTACTCATGAAATAGCAATAGTATACAAAATAGTCAGCAAAAGATACATAAGGAAGCTGCTATTCTCCAGGAGCCTTAAGTATTCCCTCTGTATTTCAGCAACATAAACATAAGAAAAATTTTGGTCCAAATGTTTCCTAGAAAAACAGGGAAGAATTTATTGAGAACAGATACAGAAACTCCAATGCAGCAGATGTGTTGCTTAATCAAATCTACAACCTTCACTCTAACACCTAATACTAGATTTCCTTGAAGACATAGTAAGTATGTTTGCTCAGGCATTTATGATTTGGGGAGCCACCAGAAACAAGGACACAGGTAACCAAAAAGGGCATGTTTTGTCTGGGACTAGTTTTGTTCTATAAACAATAACTAAGTGACTACTTCTAAATGTAATCGCTTCCATTAAGGAAAAACACATTCCTGCTTAAAATCAGGTTTCATAGCAAATCTTTATTAGTCACCCAAACCATAATAACTGAACCACTACTGGTTCATAAAAACCAGCTGATGATAGCCACACACCATTATTTTTAGTGGTATTTGAAAGAAGCCTAATGTGCAAAGATTGGGACTGTAGGTTTTCAATACTAAAAATAAAAATAATTCACAATAAGGCAATCACCATCACATATCAGTCTTCCAAGCAAGCACAAAGGACACCGAGATTCACAAAGGTGAGTGACCAATTTAAAAGCACAACCAAATTCAAGAAGAAGCAATACTGACTCAAGAAACACTTCAAATATTTCATTTTTAATGGAAAACATTTGTGAAAGGTAACATTGAAATTTCTAATTCTGTCAGTTTAGAACCACCTCCCTAAGATATTCAAAGCACTATTCAACACCTTTGGTAGCTCGCTAAAGGCAATTTAACATCTGAGCCCTAAACTTATTCCAAAATCCACTGGCCAGATGTACGACAGATTAACAATTACTTCAACATAGGCAGCAATGAAACATTTTAATTCTTCTTCTTTATACTACCTACTGATGCAGAGAATAGTAAATCTAAAATCTGGCAGAGCACAACCTCAATAACAGCCACTGTTTGTTTTTTTCCTTAACTACTGGGATTCTGACAATGACAAAATGAAAGGAATTAGAAAGTAATTTGGGGGAAGAGGTTAAAAATTACTTTTATAGTAATGGCTCAGAAGCAGAACAGTCCTTTACAAATTAAAAACATTTGGTCAGCTGTCACAAGAATTTTCAAGACCTTAATTCGAAAGTATCATTTTAAGAATGGGTCCAGTGAGTGAATAAAGGAATGACAATGGATTTTTTAGAAACATGAAAAAAGCTGCCTGACAGATAGGAAAGAGAGACAGACAGGTTACAAGCTAACAGCAGCTCAAAGGTAGCCTCTACTACTCTATCAGGCATGGCTCCTAAATTAAGGTTAGGAGTAAGCACAGCACAATTCTGTCAACTTCCCCGGACATTTTAATCACCAAATTAAGATGAACTAGTGAAAAATATGACGAGAAATTCCTAACAAGAAAATACAGTTGCATCAAAAAATTTAAGTGAAATCACTACCTTGCGGTGGAACAATTTTAAAAATCACTAATCAAAACAACAAAAATGCTTGTCCCGACCAATTTAAGATAAACACCAAAAGAATTCTGAATCTTTATTTTGAAAACTGTTCTAAAAGCACATGCGATACTCCAACTTATTTAAAGAAGTATATAATCCAACCTAAAATATATAGCCCTTGTGCTCTTCAAATCTGTGTTATTCATTGAACGAGGTAGGCCCCAAGGCAAATGCTCATGCCATCAGCCTGGGGTGTGTTCAGTCTTAGTCCAGGGCCTCACCAGGAACGTACCTAAAATACTCACGTATGTGGATTGTTTCTACACTTACTCAAAACTCAAAGTCAAGATTTGAGAATTTGGGGGAGTGAGTTTTACAACAGCCTGGAAAGCCAAGCAAAACAGAGAGCCAGTTCCTACTCATCCTTTTCTGTATAACAAAAACCTGCACAGTGAAATCCTGCTATTTAAAATTTTACTTGTAAAATGCAATGCACGCTTTATCATATTGGATAAAATATCTACAGCCTCAGTAGTGGTTAAATTGCAGCTATAAAGGAAATTGTCCCAAGATAAATGGTTTCCCTATGAGAAGGCTTCAATGCTACACTTCACCTCAGGACAATAAATCAAATTAACTGCACCTTGTCCTCTGTCCAATGACATCATCAGTTTGACCACATCTTGGGAATCGGGTACAAAAACATGTGCTCCTTAAGGCATGCAATCACATTACTGCTGTTTGTCCATCCAGCCTCCTGCCGCAGGTCTCTGAGCCAGTCATTCACCTAACATTCGCATGAAAGCTAGAGGGTTTTTGTTGTTTTGGGTTTTTTTGCTGATGCATTCAGGGCCTGCCTACTTGGGGAGTAGGGGGTGTGGTAAGAGAAAAATGGTAAGAACTGGTTACTTGAAATTAGCGTGCAAAGCTCCATCAAATCCAGAAGTTTTGTTACAAATAAACTGAACACTAAAGCCCCAAAAACAGTTATGCGGCTAGCCATGAAGTGCCTTAACATAATTTCATAGGTTTTACATATTAATGCCACACATTACTCTAGGAGTACTTCCCTCAACTGGCAGTCGACAACCAATGTGAAGCAACACCATCATCAACACTGAAGTACATGGCCATATGCATACACACCCCAATCACCGAAATAAAAACGTTAAAGAAAACTTTACCAGGGTAATGACTAAAATTCAAAGTGATTATTTCCTCTACACAGTAAACGTTAATCTGCTTCTTACAAGCGACTGTCCTAAGTCTAGATAAAACATCAAATCAATCCAGACAAGTTAAAGCAAAGGGAGGAGAGCGCTGGGAGGAGGGTTAAGTTCCAAGATTAGGGCAGACACAATGCTCTGTGTTTATTTTTCTATTTTCACTCATTTAACCATGACACAAGCACTCAAAGAAAATATAACCCCATTTCTGTTTTCAGGAGTGCTATAATTAAAATAAGCAAGCCCATGACAGCGATAGCACAAAATTATGTCAGTCCCATTTTTAAATCAGAATGCAGAGCTTGGAAAGAGAACACCACACTGCGAAATTATGAAAATGGTGTTAATTGGAATTTCTAAACTACTTAGTTATCCCATGGGGGGGGGAGGGGACTACTAGTTTTACAGATACTGCAGGCCATTACAAAGCTGAAAAGTGTTTAACTTGGGGGTGGGGAACAAAAGGGGGGGGGGGGAGGAACTACCTCCAAAACAAAGTTACCAATTTGCATTCAATGAGAAATAGGGCAGATTCCCCCCTAGGCCCAATGTGACTGCAAGCTGTTAAGAAAGTCTTTTTTGCAGAGAACACAAACCAGTACAGAGTCGGTGCTTAGCTGGGAGCTGTGTGCTCGCTGTTGCTGCCCCAAGAGAGCCTGCTCTGCCCGCGCAGGAGGGGTGCGTGGGGGGCAGTAGGTGGGGGAGTCACTGCGGTTATTAGTAAATAAATCAAGCGGCAGGGAACTTGAGGCCTAGACTACTGCCAGAGGAGCCAAGGCCTAGCTCCCTGCTTCTCTTCCCGGCACAGCCAGGGTTTGATCTCACAGCCCTGTGGATTGCCAAGGGGAAAAAAAAAATCATATCGAACCACAAAAGCACATGGGGCGAATGTAAAATATAAACACGGCGTTGGGCTGTGAGTGGCTGTTATTAAAGGTCTGAATTACTAAACATGAGAGGCGGGGAAAGCCAGGCGGCCATTTCAATAATATAAACCTCCCCGAATTAGACATTATTCAAATGAGAAGAGGTTCGGCGAAGACGCCGAGTGGAGAGCACCCTGCACCCCGCAAGCAAGCGGCGGCGCAGCGCCAGGGAGGGGGAGCCCCGCGGGCGAGGGGGAGCCGAGCACCCCGCGGGCTTGTCAGGCCGGCCGCCCGGGGCAGGAGGGCAGCCCCGGCCACGGAGGGCGCGGGAGGCCTCGGCGCGCTCGGGGGCCTC
The DNA here is from genome assembly GCF_033115175.1 of Lepus europaeus. Taxonomy (NCBI): domain Eukaryota; kingdom Metazoa; phylum Chordata; class Mammalia; order Lagomorpha; family Leporidae; genus Lepus; species Lepus europaeus. The sequence continues at coordinate 132,718,370 of NC_084831.1, read as the reverse complement.
GCGGGCCCCCGGCCCCCGGCCCGGCGCGGCCGGAGGCGGCGAGAGCGGGGAGCACGGAGCCGGAACCACGCCAGGGACCTCCGACCCGACTCGGCGCGGCCGGCGGGGCGCAGGGGGGCCGGGCTGGGACCCCCGGGAGCTGCCGGCCGACGGAGGGGACACTTGAGTGGCCGCGGAGGACATGCCCTCCGAGGTGAACTTCCCCTCGCCCGAGGAGGGCCCCTTGCAACCAAGGGGGCGAAGCGGACCCCGCGCGCGGGCTCCCACCCCCGCCGCCGCGCTCACCCCTACCCACCTAGACGCAGGCCCGGCTCGGGTCGGGCCGCCACACCGGGCAGGAGCGGGGCGCGGCCGAGGCGCCGGGGCCGTGACCCCGGGCTCAGCCCCGCTCGGACCCCGGGCGGCGGCGGCGGCGGCGGCCGAGCGCGGGCGGAGCGCTCTCCTCAGGAGCAAGCCCGCCGCCCTCGGGGCCGCCCCCGCGGCGGCAGGCCCCCCGGCCCGGGCCCGCTCCCCAGGGCGGACGCGTGCGACTGTCCGGCCGCCGGGGTCCGCTCCGGCCCGCCGCCCGCCCGGCATTGTGCTCGCCGCCACCGCCATCCCCCTCCACGCCCCCCCACCCGCGCCCCGCCGCGCCCCGCCGGCCCGGCAGCTATGAATATGTAAAATGTCTTTATTGTCCCCGCCGCTGCCCCGGCCCCGCCGCCCCGCCGCGGACCCGCTCGGGTCCGGGCTCGGCGGCGGGCAGGCGGCGGCGGCGGAGGAGGGCCGGTGCCGGCGGGCGGGCCGGCGGGGCGGCGGCGGGGTGGGCCGGGGGCAGGAGGAGGGCGGTGGATCGCAGCCCCCTTTGCCCCTGGTCTTCCCCCGCCGCCCGGCCGCTGCGAGCCTCTTTCCCCCTCCGCTCGGCGCCCGGCGGGGGCTCCGTGCTCCCCGGCCCCCCATCTCCCCGCCGTTAATTATAATAATCCTGAGTACTAATAAATTATGCTAAGTCGCGGGGGGGGGCAGCGGGAGCCGGGCTTGAGTATGAATATGAATATGTAAAATGCTGTAATGATTACCTGCTGCTGCTGCCGCCGCGGCTGAACTCTCATCTTGACTCGCTGCTCCTCCGTCCGCCATTTTGAATATTTTAACCAAAATCGCCCGGTCGATAAACCCTCCCTCGCTCCCGCTCCCCTCCCCCTCCCGCCCCGCTTGCCTCCTCCCTCCTCTCCACCCCCTCCCGTGCCCGGCTCTCCCCGGGCGCGCGCCAGGGGGCGCGCGAGGCCGGCGCTGCTCACCGCCGGCCCCCTTGGAAGAGCTCCACCCCCTCGTGCGCTCTGCGCACGCGCCTCCGGGCCGCTCCGGTCCTTGGGTGGCTGAGGCGCCCTCAACCTGCCAGTCACCCCTTCCCTACATTTTTTACAGCGCCCCCCGCCCACGCCGCCTCTGGGTTCTGCGCGTGCGCGGCGTTCTCCAGGCGCCCCGAAGGGAGCCGCGCATGCGCCCCCTCGTGCTCGCACCCTTCAGAAGCGTAACCCATCAAGCGCCTGTATTTGCTGTCCGCCCTCCCGCCTGGCTCCCGCCTGGCTCCCCACCAACTTTGCTCCGGCTTCCCCGCAGTGGCCGCGGGCACTGCAGAAGAGGGACCGAGGACGCGGCGGCCGTGGGCGTGGAGACACGTGGAGGGCCCGGCAGCCGGCCAGCGCCTGCACCCCTCCGCGCGTCCCTTTGCTCAGGCTTTTTCCGCGTGGTTGAAACCCTGACAACAATGGAGGGGCCGCTCCCCTGCTAGATAATTTCCGGCCCTGTGGGCAGGTAGGGGCGGAAACGGCCGCCGCGGGGGAGCCGGGCCGCGAGGCACCTGCTGCGCCACGCGCGGGCGTCCCGCTCTGCATTTGAATCCGCACGATTCCCCGCCCCCAACTCTGCCTGCGCTGGAGCCCCGGCCGCTGCCGCCGCGAGGGGCAGTGTCCGGCCGTGGCTGTAATTGGCCCCGAATCCCTTCTGCTCTACTTGTTCCCAACGCCCGGGCCGCGCGGCTCGCCACCCTGGCCAGCGAGCGCCGCCGGCAGACCGGCTTCCCCTGGGCTCCTGGAACCAACCTAGCGGCAGGGTGACGGCTTGGGAAATAAAAGTGTCGAAACCGGCAGCACCGTCACCGTGAATTTCACGCGGAGTAAACGTGACCGGGGTGAAAGCTGTCCCGTTGTCGCAACGTGCTGAGAGTTCTTTATCAGTGATAAAAATTCCCCGGGGAAGACCTGGGTCGCAGTATCTTACGGTTTTTAATAAATATCAAGATTTTTCCAAAGTTTTCTGCAATATAAAAAATGTATTTCGTGGTAAGCAAAGAAAGGTTTAAAAAAAATCAGCCTTAGTCCGGAAGAGATAAATGACCAAAGTTTCTGTTGGGTAGAACTGAAGATTCTATGAAAAACTTCTGTCTGAGGAAGAATCAGTTATTTTAACCACTAAAGTTTTCGTAATTGAGTTCTAGAATCTTAGATTCCCTACGCTGTGCAAATGCTGTTACAGCTATTGTCAGTGACAGCCGGTGATGTGGGGTGGGACTGATCCATTCATGCTAATTAAGCTTTACAACATGCGCATGACTGTTCCAACCAAATAATTGGACCACCCTATAATCTTGTTATTTCAAGCCACACCAACCAACAGTTGATGAAATGCAAAATTTAACCATGTAACAGTCTGGACATATGGCCCAAGCTACATTCACCAGTATTTACCGAAGGGAAAGGCTCCAAATCATCAACCTTACTTGAAATAAAGTTAAGTTTCAAATCCCAGCTCTGAGAGCAACTAGTCTGAAATCGTTTCTACTAAGAAAAAGAACTCACTGTTTAACTTAATTTTGCCTCTTGGTTTAAAAGTAAATATCCTTCAGTGTGGAAAGATAACATATTAGCAGGTGTCCTAGCTTGTAATCTCATTATAGAAGTGTACACATAGGGCTGGCACTGTGGCTTAGCTGGCAAAGCCGCCACCTGCAGTGCCAGCATCCCATATGGGCTCCAGTTCAAGTCCCGGCTGCCCCACTTCCAATCCAACTCTCTGCTATGACCTGGGAAAGGAGTGGAAGATGGCCCAAGTCCTTGGGCTCTTGCACCCACATGGGAGACCCAGAAGAAGCTCCTGGCTCCGATTTCAGATCAGTGCAGCTCTGGCAGTTGCGGCCAACTGGGGAATGAACCAGTGGATAGAAGAACTCGCTCTCTCTCCCTCTGCCTCTCCTCTCTCTGTGTAACTCTTGACTTTCAAATAACAAATAAATAAGTCTTTTAAAAAAAGTGTACACAGGGATGAAAATAGTACACACAAAAACATGTACACAAATAGCAACTATATTAATTGCCCCAAATGAAAAGCAATTCAAATGTCCCTCAACAGGTAGTGTCTTAACAAACAGGTACATTCATACCATAGGATAGTCAGCGATAAAAGAACAGTAGATCTCAAAAACTTTATTCTTGCTCTGGGTTGTGACACAGCGGCATCCTAGTGGTAGCTTTGGGATCCGCAAGGAGGGAAGGCCTACACTTCCGGGAATGGAGAAGTCCCTACCTGTACTTTCCGGGAAGAAAAGTCCTTGTCAAGGTCCCTGCGGGTGCCTAAAGGTTAACCAATGAGGATCAGACCCGCCTCAACCTTTAACCCCCATGCCCTGAATCTATAAAAGGAGCTCTCCCAATCTCTGACGCGCGACTTCCCTGGCCCCAGCTCTGTTGCTCTGTTGGGGCCGTGGAACTTCGCCCGGGAGCGGAACCCCAATAAAAACCTGTGAATTAATCGATTCGTCTGCCTGGGAAGATTTGTTACGCACTGGACACCTTGCACCCAGTTGCTCCCCTTCCAATCCAGCTCCCTGCCAATGTGCCTGGGAAAGCAGCGAAAGACAGCCCAGGTACTTGGGCCCCACCCATGTGGGAGACCTGGGTGGAGTTCCAGCCTCCTGCCTTCTCTCTGGCCTAGCCACAGTCATGGTGGCCATTTAGAGAGTGAACCAGTAGATACAAGGTTTCTCTCTCTCTCTCTCTCTTCCTCTCTCTTTCTCTCCCTCTCTGTAACTCTGCCTTTTAAACAAGTAAGATAAACCTTAAAAAACAATTAGGCTAAGTGAAAAAAAAGCCAGCCTCAAAAGGTTACATTCTATCTGGCTCCATCTCTTTGATACTGATAAAATAACAAAACTAGAGAAATGGAACACAGAAGAATGCTTTTCAGGGGTAGTAGTGGGGGATGGTGTGACTACACAGGGCAGGTGGACTGGGGGAATGAAGTTATTCTGTATCCTGATTGTGGTAGTGGTAATACAGATTTAGGTAAGGAGTCTTCAGAAAGTTCCTAGAGAAATACAATTAAAAGATAATAATGTGGGCTAGGTGTTTGGTAGTTAAGACGCCTGCATGCCCCAGTTGGAGTACCAGGGCTTGACTCCCAGTTCTGTCTCTGGACTCCAGTTTCTCACTAACAGAGATGCTGGGATATTTACCTTTGTACATCTAGCAGTATACACCACACACAGAGAGCACAGCACAGAAGTGGTACAGAGGCTGGAGGGTTCATCTGACCAGATGTTGCTGTTATTGTGTGTTTCCTAGTGACAGTCTTAGTACACCAATGAGAATGAGTCCAGGTGTCTTGCTACAGTGCCACGTGCCAGGCTTCCTTGCAGCTCTATGTGGCCAGGTGACTAAATTTTGGCTATTGAGTTTTGAGGAGCTACTCAGTGCGGTTTTCAGGAGATCTCTTAAAAGAAGTAGGTTTGTTCTTCCCTTCTCTCCTTCCTGCTGTGTAGAGTGCAGATGTGCAGACGGAAGTTCTGAAGTTCTTGCAGCATTATTGGTTCACAAAGTGCTGTTGTTCTCAAGACACTGCGTGAAGAGCAAGAGACAAATCTTTTCCCCATAGGCCGAAGGGAAGCTTTGCAGTGGGATTGCCACAGCCTTCCTTGTGTGGAAGTTAACTCTTGGTGGGTGCTGCCACATACATTTATTAAAAACTGAGGAATCCAGACCCTGGAAAATGCATTTTAATAATTGCAATTGCCTTGGTAACTAAATTTAAAATCATCTTTAAAAAAAGTTTCCCAATTTCACCTGTTTGCAAAGATCAGCATTATGGTAAACCAAATTAATTTATTTAGTGGCCTAGGCATGTGCATTTACTAATTCTGAGGCAGAGGTTTCAAACCATGCTCCGTGAGGCCCTCAAGGGCAACCTTGAAGTACCATGAAAAACAAGTCCTCCATTTCTCTTTGGCCAAATGGCTCTGCTTTGCCTATAGTAGCATTCAAGATAAGATTCTAGGGGCAGGAGGTGCAATGAGTAAGATGCTGCTTGGGACACCAGCATTCCATATTGGAATGCCTGGCTCTACTTCTGATTCCAATTTCCTGCTAATGCATGCACCCAAGAGGCAGCAGATGATGGCTCAAGCACTTGGGTCCTTGCCACTCCCCTGGGGGGACCCACACTGGGTGCTGGGCTCTCAGCCTCAGCCTGGCCCAGCTCTGGCTGCTCGGTATTTGGGGGAGTGAACCAGTAAAAGGAAGGTCTCTGTCTTTCTGTCTTTCAATAAATAAAAATAAATGAAGTTGACAGTTCAATGTTTAAAAAAATTGTTGTTCAAGAGATGAGATTTTGTTTGAAAACATGGTATAAGTGTGTTTTTTTTTAAAGATTTTTTTTAATCTATTTGAAAGGCAGAGTTACAGAAAGGCAGAGACACAGAGGTCTTCCATCCACTGATTCACTCCCCAAATGGCCGCAACAGCCAGAGCTGGGTTAATCCAAAGCCAGGAGCCAGGAGCTTCTTCCAGGTCTCCCATGTGGGTACAGGGACCCAAGGACTTGGGCCATCTTCTACTGCTCACTTAGCAGGGAGCTAAGTGGAACAACCAGGACTCGAACTGGCACCCATATGGGATGCTGGTACTGCAGGTAGAGGCTTAACTTTTTTTTTTTTTTTTTTTTTTGACAGGCAGAGTGGACAGTGAGTGAGAAAGAGAGAGAAAGGTCTTCCTTTACCGTTGGTTCACCCTCCAATGGATGCCATGGCCAGCGCGCTGCAGCCGGAGCACCGCGCTGATCCAAAGCCAGGAGCCAGGTGCTTCTCCTGGTCTCCCACGGGGTGCAGGGCCCAAGGACTTGGGCCATCCTCCACTGCACTCCCTGGCCACAGCAGAGAGCTGGCCTGGAAGAGGGGCAACCAGGACAGAATCCGGCGCCCCGACCGGGACTAGAACCCGGTGTGCCGGCGCCGCAAAGCGGAGGATTAGCCTATTGAGCCGCGGCGCCAGCTGAGACTTAACTTTCTACACCACAGCACTGGCCCCAGTAAATGAATCTTTAAAAAAAAAAAAAAAAAACTTTATACACATGTGCACATACAATGGCACTTCAGAAAGTTCAGGGGAAATTAAATTAAAAGATTAGTTTGGTGCAAAAATTTTTGAAATTCATGCTTTTTTTTATAATATACATTTTCCATGAACTTGTTGAAGATCTTTTGTGTATGTGTGTTACTGTCTTAGAAGATTCAACCATGGTATAATATGGATATGTCATTGAAGAAAAGCAAGATTGGTTTCAGTACCTTTAAAAAGGTTTCAAGGGGCTGACACTGTGGCACAGGGGGTTAAAGCCCTGGCCTGAAGTGCCAGCATCCCATATGGGTGCCGGTTCTAGTCCTGGCTACTCCACTTCTGATCCAGCTCTCCGCTATGGCCTGGGAAAGCAGTAGAAGATGGCCCAAGTCCTTGGGCCCCTGCACCCCCATGGGAGACCCAGAAAAGGCTCCTGGTTCCTAGCTCCTGGCTTTGGATCAGCTCAGCTCCAGCCACTGCGGCCATCTGGGGAGTGAACCAGGGGATGGAAGACCTCTCTCTCTCTCTCTCTCTCTCTCTCTCTCTGTCTTCCTCTGTAACTCTGTCTTTCAAACAAATATAATAAATCTTTTTTTAAAAAAAGTTTTCAAAGTAAGATGATCATTACCATTGTAGAGGAAGCACCAGGACATGGATCTCCTGTTGGTCCATGTTCCCAGAAATTTCTTCCAAGGAAGATTTTGGAATTTTTTTTTTTTTTTTTTTGATAGGCAGAGTGGATAGTGAGAGAGACAGAGAGAAAAGTCTTCCTTTTTGCCATTGGTTCACCTTCCAATGGCCACTGCGGCCGGCGCATCTCGCTGATCCGAAGCCAGGAGCCAGGTGCTTCTCCTGGTCTCCCATGCGGGTGCAGGGCCCAAGCACTTGGGCCATCCTCCACTGCCTTCCTGGGCCATAGCAGAGAGCTGGCCTGGAAGAGGGGCAACCGGGATAGAATCCGGTGCCCCGACCGGGACTAGAACCCGGTGTGCCGGCGCCGCAAGGCGGAGGATTAGCCTGTTAAGCCACGGCGCCAGCCCCAAGTAAGATTTTGATCCTGCCCCATATATTTCCAAGACCCTTCTTCTTGAGCAGCTGGACAATGAATGTATCCTGATCACATGTCTTAACATTAATTAAAGGACCTCAAACCTACTGACTGTAGCTGACTACCGCAATTTATGTTTCTACCCTTGAGGTATGATGTAGACTGTTTCTACTCAGAGAATGTATATGGAAATCTTTCTAGTTCAACACTTGTGTAAAAGTGCAAAGGCACTGGTGGAGAACTTTCTGATGGATACATAGCCTCTTACCCCTCTAGTTCACGGTCAGCAAATATGAGACACTGCTCTTCCAAGCCCCGGGGCCAACCGCTTTAATCCATACCCTTTCTTTTGCAAAGCCAAGACTGTTGCCCAGACGTGACTCTTCCTTACTGGGGCTTTGGGCAGCCATTGGCAACTCATCAGCATTGGCATGCAAAATGAAATCCACCTGCTATTTCACCTCTAGATACTCTTAAAAGCCAAACTCAGAAAGCCGTGCTCTTGAATACATCATGTTGTCCCCTTGTAAGATTCTTTCAGAGAATTGTGCTTTGGGCTTATGTCATCAGCCTACATTAAAATCCTAAGAAGAAAAAACTCTTAGAAATGTACTGGAGTTAGCTGTAGGAATGTTGTTGGAGTGGCTGTCTCCTTTCTTACCAGCAAAGGGGAAGTCATTCACCAAAAGCCGCACAATAAGGCTAAAAACTGAACCAAAGATTGCCTGATTCCATACCCTCTCGGCCTCCAGATCGCTCCCCAAGTTTGGACTGCCCCCCAAACTTGCCTTCCTCCTGTACCTACACGTTCAGTCCTTTACGAGGCTCCTGCTTCGCCCCCTGCATTTACCGCTTGCATTTCTGCCCTTCCTATTTGTCCAGCCTCCTCCTATCCTTTCTCATAAGCGTTTTCTAGATAAACTCTCCCTGCATCAGCCCACTATCATCTGACATCTGCTCCAATCATTGTCCTGAAATTACTTTATTGGAAGTCACTGATGACCTCCTAACTGCCAAATCTGATGACATCTTCGTCCCTCATCTTGTCCCATCTCTCGGCAATTTGACAATTGTTGATCGCTCCTTCCTTTTTAAACCCTCTCTGCCTCTGGCCCCAAGGACAAATCGCCCTCTGGTTTCTCCTCTTATCTCTCTAGTCTCATCTTGATTTTCCTCACTGGATCTTCCTCTTCCCATCTAACAGATTCTCTCCCAGGATCTGCCCTTGTCTGTCTCTCATGTTGCAAGCCTGTTTGGTGTCATAATCCATCTCCACAATTTCAACCGTTCTCCCTTGAAGACGAACCCCAAATCTACACCTGCAGTGCTGATCTCCCCCCATGATTGTCAGCCTATGTAACATTTGTCGCTTTCACTGGAATATCAACTTATGTGCTTATTTTCTTTGCAATTATTTTATCTTTTTATTCTCAATTTGAAAATGCAGGACCTAGTTATAGTCTGTGATTAACACTGTTTAAAAGAAATTTTCTTGCATACTTCTCCTTACATTTTAGTGGTCATCCAATGTCATTCAAGAGGCCTTTATTTATCATAAACATTAATCAAGCACTTGCCATACATTTGGCATTGCTCCGGGCCAAGCATTTCCTTTGGATTTTTGGAACACCCTAGGATCAGTACTCGCTTAATCCAATTTTTTTATCTTCAAAGCATACATCTATACTTCTCTCTCTCTCTCTCTTTTTTTTTTTTCTCTTTTAAGCTAGCTAAGCATGGTTGTGGGACTACATTTGTAATTCTATATTTTATCTGCTCTAATATGCACATTTTCTCACATTTTGGCATCTTTGATATCAAGATGTATCTATCTTATAAGGGGTTTAATAATAAAGTTTAAGCAATTTTTAATGGTACATTTTACAATCAATGACATTTTAAATTATTTGCAATATGATCTTTTATACTGAAAATTCAAGTTTAAATATTTCATTCTAAAATGCTTTATCAACCAAGAAATATTTAGCAAGACTGAGTGGAGTGGGTTTTCAAAAGAAGAAAAAAAGATATTTTTAAAGGATTTTTTTCCATTTTTTTCTCTAGTTAAAACTAAAGGACTTCCATTGGCACAGTGGTTTCACAGGTCCTAACATTTCCCCTGCTTTAAATACACAGTGACGATAGATAAAATACGGAAAGAGAAATCCTCCTCCAAGGTAAGAATCCTCTCCATGGCCCCAGAAAAGCACACAAATGCAGGTAGTGAGTGGGTCCACCGCTGACCACCTGTTGGGTAGAACCCAGCAGCAGGCAGTGGTGCCCGGGATGTCAGCATCGCCAAGGGAAAGTACCGGAATCAGACTCTGAGCTTGAAGCATCCTGCCCCCCCCCCCATACACACACTCCTACTCACACATTTTTGGTAAGTGGTGGCTTTTTCTTAATAATTCCATTTATTTTAATAGACACATCTTCTATAAAGCAAAACTACAGCATTTTATGGTTCAGAAAAGTCTCATGTTGACCCCATTCATCAACCACCTCCCTCCTCTTTAGGAAAACATTTTCATTCATTTGCTAAATATTATCCCAACATTTCTTTTTTTAAAAATTTTATTTTTGGGGGCCGGTGCCATGGCCCACTTGGTTAATCCTCATCCTGTGGTGCCGGCATCCCATATGAGCGCTAGGTTCTAGTCCCAGTTGCTCCTCCTCCAGTCCAGTTCTCTGCTGTGGTCCGGGAAGGCAGTGGAGGATGGCCCAAGTGCTTTGGCCCCTGCACCCACGTGGGAGACCAGGAGGAAGCGCCTAGCTCCTGCTTTGGATCGGCGCAGCGCTGGCTGTAGCGGCCATTTGGGGAGTGAACCAATGGAAGGAAGATCTTTCTCTCTGTCTCTCTCTCACTGTCTAAAACTCTACCTGTCAAATTAAAAAAAAAAAAAAGGATTTTATTTTTTATTTATTTGAAAGGCAGAGTTACAGAAAAGAGAAAGAAAGACACAGAGAAAGAGAGAGGGGGAGGGAGAGAAAGAGAGATCTTTCATCCTCTGGTTCGCTCCCCAGATGGCCACAATGGCCATGGCTGTGCCAGGCATAAACCAGGAGCTGGGAGCTTCATCTGAGTCTCTTGAGTGAGTGTAGGGGCCCAAGCACTTGGGCCATCTTCCGCTGCTTTCCCAGGCGCATTAGCAGGGAACTGGATGGAAAATGGAGCAGTCATATCTCCAACCAGCTCTCAAGCTACCCCACAGCACCGGCCCCCTAACATCTTTTTTTTTTTTTTTAACAACTATATTTGCATAATTAATTTTTTCTCTTTCCTACACAAAAGTACATACTACATACACTGTTCTTTATTTTGCTTTTTTCATTTGACTGTGCATACAGGAGATTGCTCCATATGAGAACATGGAGATTTTACTTGTTCTTTTATATGATGTGTAGGCTTCATAGTGCACATGAACCATGATTACTCAACCAGTCCTCTGCTGGACACGGGCTATTCACAAATGCTTCCTGTTACTCACCCCCATGACAATGAACAGCCTTGCACTTGTGTTGTTTCCCGTTGTTACACACCTTTGTGAATGGAGGCTGAGTAAAAGCACTGCCTAACTTCTGCCTAGGGCTACAGCTTTATGGCAGATTGAGGCTTTAGCCAAGGAAGACAGTCTCACAACCAGGAAGTGGGGAAACCACACCCTGGTCCTTCTAATGTTACAGGAGCCCCTAACCACCATCATAAGGTTTAGCTATAGACCAAAAGAATCTCGGGAAGTGAGGGAGAGGTAATTGCAAAATTAATAAACAGTAAATGAGAAAGACACTTTAAAACAAATATATCTATATATACATGGATACAAACATATATTTCAAAAAGTAAATATATGTGTGTATGTTAATATTATATTTTAAATATATTTAATTAATTGAAACAGTAAATTACATTTATATTTAATTAATTTAAAGACTCTATATTAAAGCAATTAATCCAGTTTTGCAAATTGGATCTGTATGTTTCACTTAGACCAGAATCAATTCCTAGTGGTTCAAAGATATAAAAGCGAAAGATAAAAATAAAAGTTCTAGAAGAAAGCATGAACTATTTCCTTTACAGCAATATTGTTGTCAGAAAAAATGGAATTTAAGGCAAAAGGGATAAAAGTACTTGATAACAAAAGACTAATCCATCAACAAGCTGTAACAATCACAAATTTAAATGCAGCTAGCAACCTACCTTGAAAAATACAAAATGAAAACTGCCAAATTACAAACAGCTATCAGAATGATCATAAACATAGAAGGTTTTTAATACAAAAGGAGTTCTGCCTTTTGTTATCTTGCCAGAAATGCAAACTAATCATAATGCTCATTCCCCTCTTAGTACAACCAGTTGGGTTAGAGCAGGCAGATGGAGCTCATACAGTGCATACTGCTAATGTTCAGCCGTGTTTGGACACTTCAAAAGGATCATGGAGGATAGAATTAAAAGATGAATTTATTTTGATGGAATCATTTTGATGTCCATGCAGACGAAGAGTCTTCAAAAATCTCATGGCAAATTCACGTTATAAAAAACTATATGTGAATTTCAAGACTTTCTTCACCTAAATAAAGTTATGTTTTAATTCCATTTCTCCACAAACTTTCTGAGGTTCCTTCGTATCTATCAGGGTGAGGTAGATCAGCGTAAGAATACTTACTCAAACAGCTAAGGAATCTAATGGGAGAAAAACTGTTCTCAATGATCCTGATAGGACAGCCAAGCCCATCCTTGTCTTTCAAGAAGATGGGTGAGCACTGTGTCCACTCTTGGGTTAAGTTTCTAGCTGAGATTCCAATGAGCTCTCACCTATGGGGTCTTTCGGGGAGGTCCTCTTGTAGCAGAGGGAATAGTCAAGATTGAATACCCAGCATCTTTTTTTTTTTTTTTTTGCCATCTGTACATTAAATTTTTTTTTAACTTTTATTTAGTAGATGTAAATTTCCAAAGTACAGTTTGTAGATTACAATGGCTTCCCCCCCATAACTTCCCTCCCACCCACAACCCTCCCATCTCCCACTCCCTCTCCGATTCCATTCACATCAAGATTCATTTTCAATTATCTTTATATACAGAAGATCAATTTAGTATATATTAAGTAAAGATTTCATCAGTTTGCCCCCACACAGAACACAAAGTGCCAAATACTGTTTGAGCACTAGTCGTATCATTAATTCACATTGAACTACACATTAAGGACAAAGATCCTACATGGGAAGTAAGTGCACAGTGACTCCTGTTGTTGACTTAACAAATTGCCACTCTTGTTTAAGGCATCAGCAATCTCCCCAGGCTCTAGTTATGAGTTCCCAAGGCCATGGGAGCCCCCTGAGCTCTCTGTCTTTGATCTTATTTCAACAAGGCCATAGTCAAAGTGGAAGTTCTCTCCTCCCTTCAGAGAAAGGTACCTCCTTCTTTGATGGTCCGTTCTTTCCACTGGGATCTCACTCACAGAGATCTTTCATTTAGGGTTTTTTTTTTCCCCCAGAGTGTCTTGGCTTTCCATGCCTAAAATATTCTCATGGGTTCTTCAGCCAGATCTGAATGCCTTAAGGGCTGATTCCGAGGCCAGAGTGCCGTTTAGGACATCTGCCATTCTGAGTCTGCTGTGTATCCTGCTTCCCATGTTGGATCGTTCTCTTCCTTTTTTATTCTATCAGTTAGTATTATCAGACACTAGTCTTGTTTGTGTGATCCCTTTGACTCTTAGATTTATCATTATGGTCTATTGTGACCTGAAATTGATCACTTGGACTAGTGAGGTGGTATTGGTACATGCAACCTTGATGGGATTGTATTGGAATCCCCTGGCACATTTCTAACTCCACCACTTGGGACAAGTCAGCTTGAGCATGTCCCAAATTGTACATCCCCTCCCTCTCTTATTCCCACTCTTATATTTAACAGAGATCACTTTTCAGTTAACTTTAAACACCTAAGAATAATTGTGTGTTAATTACATAGCTCAACCAATGGGAATACCCAGCATCTTGAGAGCATTGACTAAACAGAACGGGTGCCTGACCCATTAGGGTAGCTGGCATGTGTGCCCCATACCTCATACCAGCTAGAACGAAAACTGTCATTCTAGCCCAGTCTATAAAGACCAACTTACTAAACTTTCTGTAGGATAGAAGGGCACCAGATGCTTTTTTGCTCCTTGGATAGAGTTTAACACACTAGAGAGAGAGAACTCTGTCCCATTTCAGCAAATCGAAGAATGCAGTGCTTTGGGAGAGAGGACCAGTGGGCACCAACCAAGAGCAAAAACAGTGCTGGGAGAGGGAAGCTGAAGTAAGTGAAGGGGATACTGCGGGTAGCTGCTCAGAGTAGGGTGTGGGAACGGTGAGGTGCGCATGCTGGCATCTGCTGGGCTGAGACTGATCCTTGTTACTGCTTAACCTCACACAGTGCACTCAGAGACTCAAATGTCCATGCTTCAGGATCACCCCAGCCCCACCCCAACTCCCGTGAAATGGGGATCACAGTGCTTTCCCAGTGTTTCCTATTACTGCAGGCAGTGGTAGGATCACATGAGACACCCCCACCACTCACCAGAAGTGCCCACAGAGACCAGCCCTGCGTGGGTGGCCAGGGCAAGAGCCAGTGACATAAGAGCCACCAAAGTCATCCCCTTGAGCAGAATCGGGGGCGGGGGGGCTAACAGAGTCTCTCACTGAGTTATTGTTATTCTTCCCCTTCAGCCCCATACATATCATTTCCAGAATTAAAACTATGCATCCTTTCCTCCAGACTATTTTTTAAAAAGAATTATTTATTTATTTGAAAGGCAGAATTACACAAAGAGAGAAGGAGAGACAGAGAGAGAGAGAGGTCTTCCATCCGCTGGCTCACTCCCCAGATGGCCGCAATGACTGGAGCTGAGCTGATCCAAAGCCAGGAGCCAGGAGCTTCTTCTGGGTCTCCCATGGGGGTGCAGGGGCCCAAGGACTTGGGCCATCTTCTACTGCTTTCCCTGGCCACAGCAGAGAGCTGGATTGGAAGTTGAGCAGCCGGGACTAGAACCGGCGCCCATATGGGACGCCAGCACTGCAGGCAGCCGCTTTACCTGCTACGCGACAGTGGCAGCCCTCAGACTATTTTGATCTACGTGGCACTCACCAGTGTGGGTTAAGTAGGCATTAGGAAGTATGCTCAGATCAAAGGAGCAGGTACATCTGACTCCTGAATTGGGGATTGGGGCCAGAAGTTGTCTGGAGTCAGGGACAGGGTAGGGCAAAGTGGGGAGAGGAATCTTAGACAACCTCTAGCTTTCCGGTTAGGTGGCTGGGAATCCCTGATAGACAAGACATAAGGGCACAGTGAACAAGTCCCTGCCTGCGGTGCTAGCACCCAATATGAATGTTTGTTCAGGTCCCTGATGCTCTGCTTCCAACCCAGCTCCCAGCTAATGTGCCTGGGAAGGCAGTGGAAGATGGCATGAGTAGTTGGGCCCCCTGTCACCTACATGGGAGACCTGGGTGCAGTTCCTGGCTCCTGGCTTTGGCCTGACCCAGTCCTGGCTGTGGCAGCTATTTGGAAAATGAACCAGCGGGTAGAAGATCTCCCTTTCTCTCCATGTGTTTCTCCTCTCTTTCTGATGGACCTTTCAAATTACATTAATTAATTTAATTAACTTTTAAAAAGTTCATTTATTTATTTATTTATTTGAGAGGTAGGGTTATAGACAGTGAGAGGAAGAGACAGAGAGAAAGGTCTTCTGTCCGTTGGCTCACTCCCCAGATGGCCGCAATGGCCGGAGCTGCGTCGATCCTAAGCCAGGAGCCAGGTGCTTCTTCCCAGTCTCCCACGTAGGTGCAGGGGCCCAAGCACTTGGGCCATCTTTTACTGCTTTCACAGGCCACAGCTGGATTGGAAGAGGGGCAGCTGGGACTAGAACTGGGGCCCATATGGGATGCTGGCACTGGAGGCGGAGGATTAACCTACTGTGCCATGGTGACAGCCCCAATTAAATAACTTTTTAACAAAACAGAAAGACAAGACATAGGATAGGGGGAGCTGTACCTGAGGCGAGGACCGGCAGCAGCCTGTGGGGGCAGGCCCACTGTTTCCCAAAAGAGGGGCTGTAGGGTGGATAAATGTGCTAAATGTACTTTCCTTTTTATGCAATCTTATGCCATCCTTGGGAAGGCAGGGCCATGTCAATGCATGGCTCAGAGGGACCAAGGTTCAGAGACACTTAGTCACCTGTGTTGGAGTCACTCAGGCACTGACAGTAGAGTGTAGGGCCACCTGCCGTCAGCTGTGCTCTCTCAGGCTGGCTGCCCCTGCTCAGGAGAGAGGAAGCCTAGAACTTCTCATTGCACATAGCTCTGATTGCTATTTACTTTCTCATCTACTTCATATTATGGTAATGTTTTCCTGGAATTGGATGATATAATACTAGAAATTGAAGATGTTTATTCGCGACAAAGATGACATCTACAGGCTTCCTGTCATAATCAAGGGAAGTTGCTCATATCATTTATGATTTCCAGTCTTCTCTGTGTATGATAATGCTTATTTTAGGAAATATGCTTTTACCAAGCCTGCTGATCTTTCAAAGGAAAATGGGCAGAGGAGGGGCCTGTGCTGTTCCCTTTTGATGTTTATCGAGTCTAGAGTCTTCCTTAAATTAGTTTGCTGGGAAGCATTGTATGTGATGAATGGTATAGTATTTAAATGATACTGTGGATGTTTTCTCTTGTTATAAAGCAAATTACGAAACTCTTTTGTTTCATTTGTTATACAAAATTCATGTTTGAATTCCATCTAGGTCTTAAAATTTTAAATTTCCATGGTAGGTTCTGTGCATTATTAAATTGTACACACCACTGCATTATGCTTTTGAAACTGATTGTCCAATGTAATTAATTCAGAATATTAAGTACCATTTCCTTAAAAATGAACAAGATAATATTGACCAGGGAGAGAGTGGGTTACAGTCATCTCGCCTCTCTCCCAAACATCCCAACTATATGTAGATTTAAAATTGCTTCTCTGGGAGTCCCCCATCCAGTAACTTCAATGTAGGGAATACAGCCAACACTAAAAGTTAGTTTAAAATACCTCCAAATAGACAAAATAACTATATTAAAGACTTGTGCTTCATTCCTGGGCATATTTTTCCAACACTCTCTCACAAGTTAGAACCCCATTATTTATTTATTTATTTGCCTCTTTTAGCCAGAATTTTCATGAGTCATGTGATTTAAAAAAAATTTTTTTAAAGATTCATCCATTTATTTGAAAGACAGAATTAGAGAGGCAGAGACAGAAGCAAAGACAGAGAGAAAGATCTTCCGTCTGCTGGTTGACTCCCTAAATGGCTGCAATGGCCAGAGCTGAGCTGATCAGAAGCCAGGAGCCAGAGCTCCTTCTGGGTCTCCCATACAGGTGCAGGGGCCCAAGCACTTGGGCCATCTTCTACTGCTTTCCCAGGCCATAGCAGAGAGCCAGATGGAAAGTGGAGCAGCTGGGACTAGAACAGGCACCCATATGGGATGCTGGCACTGCAGGCGGCGGCTTTACTGGGTATACCACAGTGCTTGCCTGATACTGGCCTCTTGACCACTAGGCAGATGCCAGCTGTCTTCCTCCCAGTCCTGTTGTCTTTGCGATTTGTTGTATATTTGTGGTAGTATGCTTTGTTTGCTTTCTCTTTCTATTTCTCTATGTCCACTAAGGGTGTTTTCTTTGTGGTTATCACCTAGCTTACAGAAAGCATTTCATGGTTATTATATGCTAAGTTAAGCTGATAGTACCTGAATTTCAATTCCATAAAAGACTTTTATCCCTATACATACATTTTATGTGGTTATTGTCATCCTTTACATCATTTTATGGTGCATCTATAAACCAGTTGAAAAGATTTTTTTATTTATTTGAGAGGTAGAGTTACAGACAGTGAGAGAGAGAGAGAGAGAGAGAGAGAGAGAGAGGTCTTCCATCCGCTGGTTCACTCCCCAAAAGGCTGCAACAGCCAGAGCAGCGCCAATCCAAAGCCAGGAGCCAGGAGCTTCTTTCAGGTCTCCTACGCTGGTGCAGGGGCCCAAGTTGGACCATCTTCTATGGCTTTCCCAGGCCATAGCAGAGAGCTGATCAGAAGAGGAGCAGCCAGGACTGGAACTGGTGCTCATATGGGATGCCAGCACTGCAGGCAGAGGATTGACCTACTACACCACAATGCAGGCCCCCATCCCTTTGTTCCAGGGTGGAGGGCTCCTTCAGCATTTCTTGCAGAATCAGCCTCTCAGTGCTGGACTCCCTCAACTTTGGTGGACTTGGAATGTCTTTATCACCCCATCTCTGAAGGACAGAGTTTCCAGATACAGTAATCGCTGCTGACCATTTTTTTCTCTTAGCACTTTAACATGTCATCCATTTCCCTCCTAGAATGTCAGGTTTCTGTTGAGGAGTCTGCTTAGCCTTATGGGAGATCCTTTACGTCTGACAGTCTCCCCTGTCTTGCTGCTCTCAAGATTCTCTTTGCCTTTGCCAATTGACAATTTGATTAAAATGCATTCCAGGGTATTCTTTTTTTTTTTAGATTTATTTTATTTATTTGAAAGACAGAGTTACAAAGAGAAGTAGAGACAGAGAGAAGGGTCTTCCATCTGCTGGTTCACTCCCCAAATGGCTGCAACGGCCAGAGCTGCACTGATCTGAAGCCAGGAGCTTCTTCCAGGTCTCCCACACGGGTGCAGGGGCTCAATGACTTGGGCCATCTTCCACTGCTTTCCCAGGCCACAGCAGAGAGCTGGATCAGAAGAGGAGCAGCCAGGACTAAAACCAGCACCCATATGGTATGCTGGTGCTTCAGGCCAGGGCTTTAACCCATTGCACCACAGCACCGGCCCCTGCAGCGTATTCTTTATTGAACCCATCTTGCTTGGGATCCTTTGAACTTCCTTTCCTGGAATATGTCCACATCCCCCCAGTCACGTGGCTGATGCTGGGCCCATAACGGAGACCAGAGTTGGCTGGCCTATTCCCAGGGGCTCTAGTGGGCATGGGTCCGGTGTGGCCCCTGAATGGACTATAATGTCTCCAGGACTTTGGTGTGGGGTTGCAGCTGGTATGAGGGTCTGCGTCTGCATTTGTAGTCAGTGGACCTGTTTTCAGATGTTCTGGCGAGTGTAGCTTCCTCTTGGTCTCTGGGAGGGCTCCTTTTTGGATGACTAAATGGGTCCCTTGACTGGCCGCGTTGCTCTAAACCATGGGAGAGGTGGCTGGAACTGAGAAGCAGGTCTGTCCTGTTTCCCCACCACTGTCCGCAGCTGAGGCTGAGATCGTCTGGTGTGACTCCAGGGTCTCAGATAAATGTGCCTGGTGAGCAGACCTTCTCTCAGACCGCTGCTAAGAAGGGCTGGAGTCAGCGCAGAGGGCTGCTTCTTAACGGGACTGAGGCCGGTGCATCAGCCTGCAGGGGCACGGCTGGACCTGCCTCTCTCAGATGCCTTGGCGTGGGGAGCGGGGCCAGAAATAGTCTCAGTCCAGAGATGTGAGACACCAGGACCTAGGAGGATTCCTTGATAGAGCAAGTTGGTTTTTTAAAAAATATTTATTTATTTATTTGAAAGTCAGAGTTACACAGAGAGAGAAGGAGAGGCAGAGAGAGAGAGAGAGAGAGAGAGAGAGAGAGAGGTCTTCCATCCGCTGGTTCACTCCCCAGGTGGTTGCAATGGCTGGAGCTGCGCCCAAAAGCCAGGAGCCAGGAGCTTCTTCCGGGTCTCCCACGTGGGTGCAGGGGCCCAAGGACTTGGGCCATCTTCCACTGCTTTCCTAGGCCATAGCAGAGAGCTGGATCAGAAATGGATCAGCCAAGACTCAAACGGCGCCCCTATGGGATGCCGGCACTGCAGGCAGCGGCTTTACCCACTATGCCACAGCGCCGGCCCCGCAAGTTCGGCACACCTGCCGTAGGAACTCAGACATTCATGTCTCCCAGTGGGACCCTGGCTGGGCTGAAACTGCTCTCAGACTACAGCTCGGAGGGATGAAACTGAGCTGCACAGCTCATTCAGAAGCTGCTGTGGGACAGGTGTTGGAAGGCCTGACCCAGCAGCACCGGTGGATGGCACTCTCAGCAGTTCTTTATGCAGATAAGGTTACTGCAAGTGAGAGGGGGTCAGATGAGACCCAGGGTCCCTTCAGGAACTGCTGACGAGTCTGTCCGCTGTGTCCCCAGGTGTTCCCTGCACAGGTGCAAGACCCAAGGTTATGGCTGAGAGGGGCCAGAGCTGGGACAGTACCCTTTCATGATGTGCTGTTGAACAAAGGCTGACACAGGTTGGTGAGTGGCATAGGCAGCACAGAGTCTCTTCCTGGGTCCCTGTGGGAGCAGAATTAAGCTGGGACCTCAACCGAGGAAGGCGGCCAAGGCGAGTTACAGTATAACTTTGAGATCTACTGGTGAGATGGATGTCAGTGGGCAGATGGACCTGTCAGCCCAGGGACAGTGCACTCAATTCCTCCTGGACCCCTTGGCGTTGGTTTTGGTAACAGCTTAAAGCCAACCAAAGCTATAGCCATGCCCTGCAGGGACCATTCCCGGGACTGAACCCAGGACCACATCTGTTGGGTCTGCTACCTGGCTGTGGATTTGCATTCTCAAAGTGGCCTCTCCATGTGGTATGCTTCCCTGGGTCTTCACAAACTGCTACCTGAATTGGAAAGCTCACACCAAGAAATTTTTGTCTGTGGATGGAAGCAGAATTCTTGTTGTTGTGGGAGGACATGAGCAGGTAGCCCCCGAAAGTGCCATCTTGCTGATGTCACTTGTCTCTGTACTCTCTCTTCGGATACATTCATGTGATTTTTCTGTGTGTATGTGTCCGACACTTACCGCAGCATTTTATTTATCTTGCATTTTAGTAAGTCTGAATATATGAGAGAGAGAGGAGAAAAAAAAACCAGCAAGAGATCTTCCATCCACTGACTCATTCCCTGAATGCCCACAGTACTGAATGCCTTTGCAATAGCCAGCGCTGGGCCAGGCCAGAGCCAGGAGCCTGGAGCTCCATCTGGGTTTCCCACATGAGTGGTAGGGGCCCAAATCCTTGGGCCATCA
Organism: Lepus europaeus; assembly: GCF_033115175.1. Classification (NCBI taxonomy): domain Eukaryota; kingdom Metazoa; phylum Chordata; class Mammalia; order Lagomorpha; family Leporidae; genus Lepus; species Lepus europaeus. The sequence continues at coordinate 132,697,878 of NC_084831.1, read as the reverse complement.
CCTGCTGCCTCCCAGGGTGTGCATTAGCGGGGAGCTGGATCAGAAGTGGAGGAGTGAGAACTTGAACAGGCACTCTGAAGATAGGATGCAGGCATCCGAAGAAGCAGCTTAACACTCTGTGCCACAACTCCAACACTCCCTTGGCTACTCTGGCCCCTTTGCTCGTTTGTTTGTTCTTTCTTTCTTTCTTTCTTTCTTTTTTTCTTCTTTTTTTAAAGATTTATTTATTTGAAAGTCAGAGTTACACAGAGAAAGATGGAGAGGCAGAGAGAAAGAGAGGTCTTCCATCTGCTGGTTCACTCCCCAGTTCGTCGCAATGTCAGAGCTGTGCTGATCTGAAGCCAGGAGCCAGGAGCCTCTTCCAGGTCTCCCATGTGGGTGCAGGGGCCCAAGGACTTGGGCCATCTTCTGTTGCTTTCCCAGGCTATAGCAGAGAGCTGGAACAGAAGTGGAGCAGCTGGGACTCGAACCAGCGCCCCTATGGGATGCCGGCACTGCAGTCGGCAGCTTTCCGTGCTGTGCCGCAGCGCCAGTCCCCACTTTGCATTTTCACACTAATTTTACAACCAGATTGCAGAGTTTCTGAAAAAAAAAAGAAAAGAAAAAAAAATAAAAAAGATTGGTGGGATTTTCACTGAGGTGCCATTAAATCTCTAGGTTACTTTTGGGACATTTAGTAACTACAAACCTCAGCCTTCAGGTTCCTGAACAGGTCATGGTCTTGTCTATATTTAGGTCTTTTCTCTCTGTCAGCCTCGTTAGGTAGCTTTTTCTGAATCGATTTTTAAGTGAACATATTTGGGACCTATTTCAGTCTACTGGGTAGGAGTCTCTAGGAATAAGTGCTGGTTATGGAGTCTCTAGGAATAAGTGCTGGTTATGACCGGGAATACTTCCGTGCTTCCCCCAAGACTTATTGCTTAAACAAAAATACAAGTGGGCATATTTGGAGCAGAGCTGATCTGGCCCTTTGATAGGTCAGTATGGTTACCTCAAGTCTCCTTCCCGGCATTTTGGGCTGACTCTGGTGCTTGTCCTGCTCCCTCCCTTCCTTCCTTCCTTCCTTCCTTCCTTCCTTCCTTCCTTCCTTCCTTCCTTCCTTCCAGATTTTTTTTATTTATTTGACAGGTAGTGTGAGAGGGAGAGACAGAGAGAAAGGTCTTCCTTCAGTTGGTTCACTCCCCAAATGGTTGCAATGGCTGGAGCTGCACTGATCCAAAGCCAGGAGCCAGGAGCTTCCTCCGGGTCTCCCATGTGGGTACAGGGGCCCAAGCACTTGGATCATCCTCCACTGCTTTCTCAGGCCACAGCAGAGAGCTGGATTGGAAGAGGAGCAGCTGGGATTAGAACTGGCACCCATATGGGATGCCAGTGCTGTAGGCGGTGGATTAACCTACTGTGCCATGGCACTGGCCCCCTGTCTTGCTCTTTTCAGTCTAAGATGGCAAACTCCTGGAAGCAATGGTCTCACGGTCACTTCTGCACACACAGCCCTGATCCCACTGGACTCTGGATCTTACTTTAACCCCAGGCCAAGACTTCTCCTCTTCTTCCTCTCAACACCCTGAACAAAGCAGAAGCCCCATATGTGGACGTGAACCCCCTTTCTGTGTTTCTTCCCTTTGACACGTTTCTAGGATCACTTCAGCCCATGCCTTCTACAGTCAATTCTGGCTCAATCTGGCTCACCTGCACGTGCCCAAACCTGATGAAGCAAAGGCCATCTTTTGCTTTAGCAAAAAAGGCCAGTGAGAATTTGGGGGTTCTGTTTGTCCTTTCCTCCCCTGCCTGCCCCAGTCTCCACTAGACTCTATCCACAGAAAGGACTTAGCTTTGTCCCATTTATAGAAATTGTTTTGGGGGTGGTGTTTGGTCTAGACACTGGTTAGGACACTGCTTAGGATGTCTGTGTCCCATCTCAGCATGCCTGGGATTGATTCTTGCCTCCAGATCCCAATGCCAGCTTCCCACCATGGCAGACCCGGAGAGGCAGCAGCGACGGCTCAGGTGTTGGGTTTGGGTTCCTGCCAAGCATATGGGAGGCCTAGATTGAACTCGCATCTCCTGGTTTCAGCTCTGGCCTGGACCTGGCTGTTCTGGGCAACTGGGGAGTGAACCAGCAAATGAAAGCTGTCTCTGTCTGTTTCTCTCTGGCACTCAAACAAGTAAATAAATAAATAAATAATTTTAGAATTCCAACTTTGTACATAGAAATTTTCTTATAGACCTGTATGTTTATATGTGTGTATATAACATGTATGTTTGCGATTACATATGTACTTGAGGTCTTCTAAAAACTTCACAGAAAATGCATATTATGAAAAAGAATGCATAGATGTAACAGCATTTATGCACCAAAATGAACTTACCTTTTCATTCCATTTTCCATAAACTGTTTGAAGTGCCCTCGTAGAAGAGAGTATGTGTGAAACACACATTTAAATTTGCTTTTTAAACTAATGCCCCTTCTTAAATCAGTTATGGAAATTTTAAAAGCAATTCTCTTATGATTTTCAGGTATACAATCGTGTTATTTGCCCATAACAATAATTTAGAAGAGAGAGCATCTAGAGGAAAAGGTGTGTACATTTACAAATGTGATGAGCACTTTGTAGTTTTGAAGCCTGCACGCTACGTGCCTTGCATTTTACAAATATTTTTATTTCTTTGAGAGGGAGAGAAAGAGAGAGACAGAGAGCATTTCCATCCACTGGTCCATTTCCCAAATGCCCCCAACACTAGGGACTGAAACAGGTGGAAGTCAGGAGCGAGACACTCAAGCCAGGTCTCCCACATGTGTAGCAAGGACCCAGCCACTTGAACCATTAATTGCTGCCTCCCAGGGTCTGCATTAGCAAGAAGCTGGAATCAGGAGTGGAGCTGGTACTGGAACCCAGACACTGCCACCTGGGATGCAGGTATCCCAACCAGCAGCTTATTCAGTATGCCAAATGCCCAGTCCCCTACCTTGCATTTTGATCGAACGTCATAAAAAGATTGGAAAATACCTTCACTTTACTAGTGGGTCTAGATGTTCATGATTATTAGCTACAAAGCAATTTTTTTCTCTGAGTTTGTATCATGTTTATGATGAGAGGAAAAAATATTTTCATTTAGAACAAAGCAAGAAGAGGGTGGAAGCTGTACACTTTCTCGTTTATGTTTTTATATTGACTTTCACATAAGGAGTTTGCTTACCACTGGCTTAGAATGCAGGGATTAATTAGATCCGTTTGCATTTTTTAAAACACTCCTGTCCAAGAAAATGCTCATGACACCTCACCTGTTGAATAGAAACTCCCAGGCCTCAGGACTCTCATCTGTGGTTAAAGACGTGTGGACTATTGCTTTGAGAGATGAAAAGTTGTGTAACAAAAGGGGGCTACCAAGGAGCAAGATTTGCCAACCAAGCTGCCTCTAACAGATTTTGGACTAACATATCTAGTAATTTTACCTATTTTATACAGCTTCCCCCCACCACATCAATGTTATTTCACAGCTTTGCATTCCAAAGTTGAGAAAAAAACACATGCGCATGCTCCTTGATGTGTGATGATGGGGTTATTGCAGGTCAGAAGTGCGGTTAACATACCTGGCCCACTGAACGTGACAGCTTAGCCACGCAGCGCACTGGAGACCATCTGTCGCTACCCTCAGGGCTGCACAGCTGATGGGGAGCTGGGGCTCACTGGCACTGCCCAGCTTCGTGAGAGAGGTGTGTAGGGCATAGATGAGGAGTAGTCAGGGGCAGTGCTGCTCAAGTTACACTTTCCTAAGACAATCGATCTTTGGGGTGCAAATACCATAGGTATTGAGACCCCCAGCCTTGGATGTCTTCTAATTGAGGTGCTCAGAACCCTGGCACACGTGGCTCTGTAAAGTGTCACGTACACATCCCCAGGGGGTGTACCTGAATCTCTTCTGCACCATCAGGTGCTGTGTGTGCCTCATCTGCCCCTTTCAGGCTTCGGCATAGAAGTGCACGTGCGTTCATCTGAGCTACAGCGCTTTCCGTTATTGGATGTCGTCCATACATCATTAATAGCATTTGAGTTACGGGATTTTCTAACTGCTTGCAGTAAGAAGTCATAGCACCTCAGCTGGTAACAGGCACATCTCACCGAGGGAAGACTTCTGTTTTGCAGAGAGATGGTGATTGTCTCTTGCACTCAACAAATACTGTTTCTGGTCAAAAGCGTTTATTGACTCTAAAGGTTTTATCAATTTTTTGATAAAACAGAAGGTGAGTCAAAAGTGCTAGGGTGGGGCTGGTGCTGTGGTGTACTAGGTGAAGCCTCTGCTTGTGATGCCAGCTTCCCATGTGGGCACTGGTTTGTGTCCCGACTGCTCCATTTCCAATTCAGCTCTCTGCAGATGGCCTGGGAAAGCAGTGGAAGATGGCCCCCAAGTGTTTGGGCTCCTGCACCCACTTGGGAGACCTGGAAGAAGCTCCTGGCCCCTGGCTTTGAATCAGCCCAGCCCTGGCTGTTGTGGCCATTTGGAGAGTGAACCAGCAGATAGAAGACCCCCCTCTCTCTCTGTCTCTACCTCTCTCTCTCTCTCTCTCTCTCTCTTTAACTTTGCCTCTCAAATAAATAAATAAACCTTTAACAAAAAAGTGCGAGGGTGCTCATCATAAACCAGTTTTTCAATCTCAGGAAGTAACATTTGTAGAGCACAGAATATAGATTATAGCTTTTAGTTTTTAAAATCATAAACGTTGGTTGGCTGGCGCCGTGGCTCACTAGGCTAATCCTCTGCCTGCGGCACCGGCACCTCGGAGTTCTAGTCTCGGTTGGGGCACCAGTCCTGTCCCAGTTGCCCCTCTTCCAGTCCAGCTCTCTGCTGTGGCCCGGGAGTGCAGAGGAGGATGGCCCAAGTGCTTGGGCCCTGCACCCGCATGGGAGACCAGGAGGAAGCACCTGGCTCCTGGCCAGTGCAGCGCGCTGGCCGTAGCGGCCATTTGTGGGGTGAACCAACAGAAGGAAGACCTTTCTCTCTGTCTCTCTCTCTCACTGTCTAACTCTGTCAAAAAAAAAAAAATCATATATGTTGGGGCTGCGCTGTGGTTTAGTGGGTGAGGGCCACCACCTGCAGTGCTGGTACCCCTTATGGGCGCCGGTTTGAATTTTGGTGGCTCCACTTCCATCCAGCTCTCTGTTATGGCCTGGGAAAGCAATAGAAGATGGTCCAACTCCTTGGCCCCTGCACCCATGTGGGAGGCCCAGAGGAAGCTCCTGGCCCCTGGCTTTGGATCAGCACAGCTCCGGCTGTTGTGGTCATCTGGGGAATGAAGCAGCAGATGGAAGATCAATCTCTCTTTCTCTCTGCCTCTCTGTAAATCTGCCTGTCAAATAAATAAATACATCTTTTAAGAAATTGTATACGTTTAAGATTTTTAACAACCCTAAGAGGAGGTTGGCTGCACTGCCCATTGCACAGACGAGGAGGCGGAGACACACAGAGGCCTCATGCAGGCTGAGTAACTGGCCAGCGTCCACACGCTGGAAGGTGAAGCCAGTCTTCAGATGGAAGTCCCTGTGCCTCCCTCACGGAGCTTCTGGTTGCTGTCCTGTAATTGGAAACTGCTTTCACAATCGGTACTCACTGGGGAAGGCATCTGCATGCTTGCTTCCATCCCATATCAGAGTGCTTGGGTTGGGGTCCCGGCTCCAATTCTGACGCCAGCTTCCTGCTGATGCGCACCCTGGGAGGCAGCAGGTGTCGGCTCAAGTTCTTGGGTCCTTGCCATCCACATGGGAGATACAGGTTAAATTGCCAGCTCCTGGCTTTGGCCTGGCGCGATCTTGGCTGTTGTGGGCATTTGGAGAATGAATCAGTGGATAGGGGGTTCTCTGTCTGATTCTGTCTCTTTGCCTGTGAAACAAACAACAACAAAAAACCAGAGACTAAATCTTTTTACATATGCAACAATAATTGTTAGAATGACAATTGTAGGTGATGTTGCTAGATGTGAATCACCATCAACACCCCATAAAGCTGGAACAACCTGCACACGTGCTTTGTGACAATAGCTAATGTAACAGTTATAACAACAGTAATACCTCTTCTGTGTGCAACCCAGAGCAGATGACAAAGCGCTTCCCTGTGTTATACACACTGCTTCTATTTAGTCATCGACTCACATAGATTTCAACCTGAGAGCCAATGCCAAAGACTGGTAGGGCTTACTTAGATTTCTGGACTGAAAAGGATTTAGGATCAGTAAGAATCAGAGCCATGATTGATTAGTCATATGTGCTATGACAAAGGAGTTAGGATGGATGGCACATTTGTTGTCTTGAATCTCTTTTAGTTCACATTTGTAGAAATGAATACATAACTTGTCTATGGCCACACAATATGCAATGAAGCTGAGATGAAGACTTGGTTTTTTGTTTTTTTTTTCAATCTGTAGTCCTTGTTATTAACTAGGTCGGATGGGGAGTCATGTAACCACTCAAGTTTAGTATGTCGATAGGCTGGAGTTGATTATAAAGGTTTGAGCTCAATAATGCTTAGTGTGGGATAAAATTAGATGTCTTCTACAGGAAAATGCAAATAGAATTTGCTGCAACTTTGGAACAGCCGTATAGGGATGTCTCAGACAGGCGACAGCTGTGCTGTCCACCTGTCACGCAGAGGGGGCTACCAGCAGGCCAGGTCCTCTTCAGCTACATGTTCTTCCCTAGCTGATGAGGATACCTTAAAAATCCAAGCAGCTCCCCTTTATATTAATTAAAAAAATTTTTTTTAAGTCGAAGAAGCTCACAAACCTATTTCCAAGGCCCAGAGCTTTTTGGAGAGTGTCAGTGTGGTGTGAACACGGCGGGAGACAGCACATCAAAGCTTTAGGCTGACACAGCACTGATAGCCACCGATCTCTCTGTTAACTCAGAATCACCAGCCTGAGGCAGAAGCGTGTTTAGCTTCTTGAAGGATCGTCCTGGCTCAGTGTGGATACCACTTTGGATAAAGAGGTAAGAGGAGATGAGTAACTGTGCCTATGCGAGTGGCGACCCCTCAATGACCTTGGAGAATGCAGTAGATTCTCGCAGGCTGTCAGGGCTCTTTCAGAGTGAAAGCGGTGTGGGCGGTAAAGCTACTGCCTGCCGTGAGGTCTGTAGAGGCGCTGTACTGTTCCCGGCACCTGTAGCACAGCTCACAGGTGTCGGCACTGTGGCCACTCTCCCCTCCGTTGGCAGTCTGGTCTGGGATACAAAAGACAAGAAAGTACCGATTCTGTAGGCAGTTCAACCATCAAAGGCCAAATGGCTTTTCCATCCGGCTGGAGCAAGCCGCCAGACTATACAGTACCTAGGGCCCGGGGCATGGGCGTGGTCGGCTTACCCACCCACCCCACTGCTAGGCCGGAGTCACCTCTGAGAGAGCTGACAGGGATTTCTGAGAGCTCACACACCGCCTTTGTTGTTTGTTTCCAAGGTGACAAAGTGCTCCCTTGTCTGCGGTTAATAAAGGCAGGGGTGGAGGGGTCCAACCCTTTCCTCCTCCTCTCTCCGCCTCTGCGGGTTGCCTGCTTCTCGGGAGGGCTGATCTGTAAAACCCTGTTTCCCAGATCACGCCTTCCTCGGGGCTGCTCGTTTGTGCTGGGGGTGTCATGGGGCCTTGCACGGCCCATTCAAGGCCCTCTGTCCTCACTCCGAGCGTTTTCTCGTCGTTGATGATGGTACTCTGTGTTCCCGGTTACTCACTGCATCTCCAGTGAGAGGACTGGATTGTCCCAAGCCAGTGCCACTGGTTCTGACAGGTGGCTTGCTTTGGCCAAATGCACTCTCAGAGAAAGTCACACCTGCCCTTGTGAGCAAAGACTTTGGGAGCTGTTCTCGTGGTTATGCCAAGGGGAAGGTACGTCCTAGCTAGGAGTTGTTTGTTCATTTGGCCTGCCCCCCAGAATGAAGATGTCTGGAGACCACAGCCACAACCGGCAGCAGCTGACAGGTACTACGAGTGATGAACAAAGCTTTGTATTCGTGCTACCAGGCCCTGCAGTCTGGAGAGCGTGTGTTACCACAGCCTAACCTACAAAAGCCGACTGAGCACTTTGCAGGCGAGAGTGGGGAGCAGGTGAGCAGGTGGGCCTGGTGGTGACTGCACCCAGGTGGGACGTGCGTTCCAGTCTGAAGGGAGCAGTGGCACCATGTTCTGCTGAGGTCTTAGAGAATGCCGGCACCCCGGCTTCTAGTCCCGGTTGCTCCTCTTCCAGTCCAGCTCTCTGTTGTGGCCCAGGAGGGCAGTGGAGGATGGCCCAAGTGCTTGGGCACTGCACCTGCATGGGAGACCAAGAGGAGGCACCTGGCTCCTGGCTTCGGATCGGCGCAGTGTGCCGGCCGTAGCGGCCATTTGGGGCGTGAACCAACAGAAGGAAGACCTTTCTCTCTGTCTCTCTCTCTCTCACTGTCTAACTCTGCCTGTCAAAAAAAAAATAATAATAATTTAAAAAGGTCTATTTATTTGAAAGGCAGCATGACAGAGAGAAGGGGAGAGGGACAGAAAGAGAGAGAGAGTTATCTTCCATCTGTTGGTTCACTCCGCAAATTACTACAATAGTCAGGGCTGGGCCAGGCCAAAGCCAGGAGCCAGGAACTCTACCCACGTCTCCCGTACGAGCGGTAAGGGACCAAGTAGTTGAGCCGTCTTCCCCAGCCTTACCAGGTGCAGTAGCAGGAAGTAGAGCAGCCAGGACTTGAGCCAGAGCTCCAGTACAGAATGCTGGTGCCACAGGCAGCGGCTTAACACACTGCACCATAATGCCAGTCTCTGGAGATGCCATTTCTTAGAAAAAAGATTAAATTGCTACTATCACCCCTTTCCCCCCATCATCCACGTTGATTTAACCTCTGTAATTTTTACCTCTCTTGAAGCAATTCTGTTCCAATTGTCTCCTTAATATCCCTAAGAATCTGATTTAAATACTAGGAGAATCTAGTTCTTTAATTAGCAAGTACTTATAATAAGTGTTTTCTTCTATTTTAAAAGGAAGTTATTCAGTGCATATGTGGGAAAGGACCAAATAACACCCAGAGGTATTAAACCAATTACTAGAAGATATAAGACCAGCTCAATGCTAGGAAAATAAGATCAGAATCAAACAAATCACTTGGAGTGAATCATTTCCCTCTGGCAACTGAAATTAATTTAAACACCCCCTCCGCCCGCCCCCAGTTTTGTTTGACATTTGTTTCAAATGCCAGTGAGCACCTCGCTTTGTGAAATTAGATAAATCCAAGCTGCTGGCTTCATGCAGCATTGAAGCCATATGGCCATACGTCTGGGGTGTTCCAGGACACTCTGATTTCATGTAATTTTAATCTTTTTAATAAGGCAATTTGTTCAATGTGTAACTAAATAGGAAGCAATTTTATGTATTTGCAAGACTTCATATAATTAAATTCACAAGTAAGGAAACATTCTCTGCTATGATTCTATTAAATGCAACCAACATTTACTGACTGTTCTATGATATGTTGGTTTCTAATTTAGGTCAACGGGACCTGGAGATAAATATGACATAATACCAGCTCCCAAGGACCTTGCAGGATAAGCCAAAAATTGACAATTTTGAGAATCGTGTATAACAATCCAAATATGTTCTGAACACAAGGGAGCTAAGTGGCAGTGACTAACTTATTTAGTCTGGAGATGGGACAAAGGCAGGGAAAGGCTCCAAGAAGACGTGACACTGGGCTGGGTACTTCTTTTCAAAAATTATTTATTTATTTATTATTTGCTTCAATGTTATTTGAAAGGCAGAGAGATAGAGGGAGAGGGAGAGAGAGGGAGAGGGAGAAAGAGAGAGAGACAGACAGACAGACACTGTTCACTCCTCAAACTCCTGCAACAGCCAGGCATGGGTCAGGCCGAAGCCAGGAGCCTGGAACTCCGTTTGGGTGGCGGGAATTCAACCACGTGAGCTACCACCTGCTGCTTCCCAAGGTGCACCTTAGCAGGGAGCCACGTCAGATGCAGAGGAGCTGGGACCGGAATCAAGCCCTTGGAAATGGAATGTAGGGATCTCAAAGAACACCTTCAATGTGTGCCAAACACCCACCCCAGAGATGGAGTCTGAAGAAGCATAGCAGTGCAGTAGGTGTGTCAGGGAGGGGTAGACCTGGTATTCCAGGTGGAGGAAGAGCCTGCGTGTGTTGATTTCCTGTTTAGGAAAACAGGATCATCCCTGCAGAGACAATAGACAAGAGCCTAAGGGTATTTATCGTAGTTCAAAAACGCCTCTGAGGGACTGGCATTGTGGCACAGTGGGTTAGGCTGCTGCCTGAGACACTGGCATCCCTTACAAGCACCGATTGAGTCCCGGCTGCTCCACTTCTGATCCAGCTTCCTGCTAATGCACCTTGGGCCCTGCCACCCACATGGGAGACCCAGATGGAGTTCTAGGCTCCCGGCTTTGTCCTGCCCCAGTCCCAGCTATTGGGGCTATTTAGGGAGTAAACCAGAGGGTGGAAGATATCTCTCTCTCTCTCTCTCTACCTTTCAAATAAATAAATAGATAGACAAATATCTTTTTAAAATGCCCCTGAAAATTTAATTTTCATTTAAAATATGATCTAACTAGTCTCAGTTGGGAAGAAAATTTATTATAGGATACAATTTTATTTGTTTAAAGACTGTGACAACTATTTTTTTGTATTTTATTTGCTTGGCAGTGAAATATTAAGCATTTTCTTATTCTTAAAATAAAATATTTGCATATTTCAAAAAGTTCATGGAAAATGGAATTAAAAGATGAATTCATCTTAGTGCAAAAAACTTTTGAAATCCACACATAGTTGCTCATGATGCACAGTTTCCATGAGCTATTTGAAGATACCTTGTGTACATCCTCAACACTAATGACTTTTATATATCCAATAGAGGGACAAACTGGATTTCTTTCTTAAAAAAAAAATTTCATGTATTTAGTTGAAAGTCAGAGTTACAGAGAGGGAGAGACAGAGGGAGAGAGATCTTCCATTCACTGGTTCACTCTCCAGATGGCGAAAACATCCAGGGCTGGGCCAGGCTGAAACCAGGAGCCAGGAGCTTCTTCCGGGTTGCCCATGTGGGTGCAGTGGCCCAAGCACTTGGGTCATCTTCTGCTGCTTTTCCCAGGCAGGGAGCTGGATTGGAAGTGGAGCACCATATGGGAGCACCAGTGCCCATATGGGATGCTGTCATTGTAGGCGGCGGCTTAACACGTTACACCACAGTGCTGGCCCCTGACAAACTGGACTTGTGTGCTTGGGGTGGAGGGCTGTCCATGTTTCACAAGATGAAGAGAGGAACACCCTGAGGCAGCTTTCTGGAGATCTTAGATGATCATCAAAGCCTTCCAGCTCTGTTCTCCTTGACGTGATTGAGAGGGAAAGACAGGCCAGCTCCAGCAGGTGCTCCATCGCACTGTCGGGAGGATGGTGGGTCGTTCCCTGCTTTGCTCTAAAAGCTTCCTAAAAAGCTGCCCGAGTGCAGCTCTGGCTAGAAAGGAACTCAAGAAGGAACAGCCAAGTTGCTCGCCACGGTTCCTTTCCCGCTGCTCCTCCGGGTTCTGGCAGCTGTAATCATCTCCCAGCCCTGCCTGCTGCTCTCCTCCGCGCTGCACCTCCCAGCTGGTGCATCGTTGGAGCCTGAGCCCAAGCCAGGTTCCGCGCCCAACAACAAATGCCATGAGGGTCTCTGAACTGAGATGCAACCCACCTGCTGGAGGCACCAAGCCAAATGGAAAGGAGAGTTTGCTGTTTTGGAAATGGCTAGTTTGTACAACCATATTGCACCATCTCTCTTCCAAGGCACTGGACAAGCCCGGCATTTTCTCTGATATTTAAAAAGGAAAGAATGCTCTATCGTCAGTGGTGATGGTGACAGTGTAAGGGGGCAGGAGGAGAGGAAGTCATTTGAGCATGATCTGGAGTTAGCCTTAGGCTAATAGTCCACTAACTACAGATGGTGATGACCCCAGAAGCCAAGGAGAATTTGAAAGTTTGGGAAAAGCTGGTTTGTTCTGTTCTTCTCAGCTGGAAATACACGACAAACCTCCCTGCCCAAAGACAGAATCTTTGCTCTACAAGCCCAAAGTGACTAATGATTACAAGACCTCTAGGCAATAGAAGTGCGCATTATGTGCCTTAATAGAATGAGTCTTTGAAAAGTTGAGGAGGAGGTCGGCGCCGTGGCTCACTAGGCTAATCCTCTGCCTGCGGTGCTGGCACTCCGGGTTCTAGTCCCGGTTGGGGCGCCAGATTCTGTCCCGGTTGCCCCTCTTCCAGGCCAACTCTCTGCTGTGGCCCGGGAATGCAGTGGAGGATGGCCCAAGTCCTTGGGCCCTGCACCCGCATGGGAGACCAGGAGAAGCACCTGGCTCCTGGTTTCGGATCAGCGCAGCGCGCCGGCCGCAGCAGCCATTGAGGGGTGAAGCAACGCAAAAGGAAGACCTTTCTCTCTGTCTCTCTCTCTCACTATCCACTCTGCCTGTCAAAAAAAAAAAAAAAAAAAAAAAAAAAAAGTTGAGGAGGAAATAGGATGACTCTGCTCGCAGATAAACCACTCACACGGCAACGCATGCTTTTCCACACCCCTGCAAGGCAGGCATTCCCAGAGAATGGGTGGATGAGGCACATAATGAATGTTCCATTTTCAGAGTGCTGAAAACATGGCGAACACTATAATTCTGCCCTGTGCTTTAGACAGAATCTTTATTGATCTGTTTTCAGCGTTTTATTTCGCTAAATGTTTTCCTTTAAAGTTAATTGATCACATTAGGCCCAGTGGACATCTGACTTCTGCTAGACTGACAACTTTAGCATAACAGTGATTTTCAGCCTTCTTCCAAGTCTTTTAAGTGAACAAGAACTTTGCCTCATGTTGCTAATAAGAAGACTTTCATTCCCTATTCTCTAGTCATTAAAAATGTTTTATGCATATCAAAGTAACACACATGTGCATATATAATCAATATTACTATACTATTAGAATTAAAAGTGTTTGCAGGCCAGGGTGTTTAGCCCAGCAATGCAGATGCCTGCATTCTCTATCAGGGTGTTTGGTTTTGTCACCCAGGATCCTGACTTTGGAATCTTGCTAATGCAGACCCTGGGAGGCCTCAGTAATGACTCAAGCAATTGAGTTCCTGTCACTCATGTGGGAGGCCTGGACTGAGTTCCCAGCTCCCAGCTTTGGCTTGGCCCAGTCCTGGCCATTGCCAGCTTTTGGAGAATGAACCAGTGAATGGGAGTTTTTTTTTCTCCCTCTATTTCTTTTCTCTCTCTCTCCCACTCCCTTCCCCCTCCCTCTCCTTATCTCTCTTTCTCAAATAAATATTTAAAATAAAAAATATATCCTGATACCATATCTCTACCCATTCCCATGCCTTCTCCCAGAGGTCACAATACAGAAATCTTTTAGCTGCCTTTACTTCCTCCCTTATTTTTCTTTCTCTCTTTTTAAAAAAGATTTGTTTATTTATTTGAAAGGCAGAATTACAGAAGGAGAGGGAACACACACACACACACACACACCTTCCACCACTCCCCAAATGACTGCAATCACATGAGATGCTGGCATCCCAGGTGGTGTCTTACCCACTGCACCCTGATGCTGGCACCCCTACTTTTCTTGTAAGTTTCTACTTCTCATTTGCTTATGTTTCTGTTTTAGACATTCCAGGGGTTGAGAATCTCTTATGCTTAGGGTCACAAAGGTGCTTCAGATTTCAGATATTTTTTGGATTTTGGAGTGTTTGTAGATACTTAATGAAATACCTTGGGGCAGGGATCCAAGTCTAAACACAAAACTTTGTACAGGGGCTGGCACTGTGGTGTAGCAGATAAAACTACTGCCTGCAGTGCTGGGATCCCATGTGGGTGATGGTTCGAGTCCCAGCTGCTCCACTTCTGATCCCGCTCTCTGCTATGTCCTGGGAAAGCAGTAGAAGATAGCCCAAGTCTGTGGGCTCCCGTACCTGCACAGCAGAATTGGAAGAGGCTCCTGGCTCCTGGCTTCAGATCAGCTCAGCTCTGGCCATTGCAGCCAACTGGGGAGTGAACCAGCAAATAGAAGACTCTTTTCCTTCCTTCCTTCCTTCCTTCCTTCCTTCCTTCCTTCCTTCCTTCCTTCCTTCTTCCCTCCCTCCCTCGCTCCTTCCTTCCTTCCTTCCTTCCTCCCTCCCTCCCTCCCTTCCTTCCTTCCTTCCTCTATTGAAGGCAGGCAGGCAGACCATCAGAAAGCTCCAATCAGCTGGTTTACTCCACAAATGCTCATAATGGCCAGGTGACTGAAGCCGAAAGCTGGGGACTCAGTGTAGGTCTCCCGCGTGGATGGCAAGAACCCAGCTACTTGAGCCATCATCTGCTGCCACCCAGGGTTTGCTAGAATCAGGAATGGAGCCATGATTCAAACCCAATATGGAATATTGTCACCCTAAGTTGTGTCTTATTTAGTGTGTAAAATACCTCTCTGCATTGTATTTCTTTCATGACATTTTAATTAGGTTTTAGAAGGAAACAGAAGAAAACCTAGGTTCGAATAACCATATCTAAATAAAAGTGTCCAGAGTCTTATTTTTTATAATTGAACAAAAATTTCAAATAATTAGACAACCAAAACAATTGTGTAGGTAAAAACATTGCTGTTGAAACTAAACATATTGGATGGCTGGTGCTACTCCTAGTGGGAAGTCCAAGGCACTTCAATTGGCAAAGTATAAAAGTTTGAATTCTCCCTGTGAAAAGCCAGACGTGTGAGTACACCAACTGTATCAAAGTCACTTTGAAGTGAGGTCATAATGAAGGGAAAATTATGCCACAGTAACTTGACTTATTTCCATGGCTCAGTGATGAATCATTGAAGGGACAAGAAAGAGATATACAGTGAAAATTGAAATTTTATTAAGCTTTTCTTATAGCCCAAACAGAAAAATGTGGTCTATTCAAACTATACTCAATATTTTTTGTATATAGGAACTTTTACTTTAAAAATTATATTGTTATATATTTTTGAAAATCTACAAGCATTCAAGAAGAAAGTAAAACTATAAAATTTTATTTCCCTGATGTTTTGAAGTTTTTTTTTTCATGTAGATGAATATATTCATTTTGATAGTTGCAAGGAATATGCCATGGTCTTATATACTGTAATTTACTTGACTAACCTGGAGCCATGTTGTTTCCAAATTCTTAGATATAATAAACTAAATTGTAATTAATAACTTTGGTCATGTACAGTACAGCTCAAGGAGTTCTACAAAATAGCAAGTGTGCTTTAGGTTATCTACTGATGGAGGAAATACACAATGACCAAAATATAATGAGTTTGGTAAAATTTTTATACATTTGTGATTAGTTGTTCAGAGCAGCCTTAAGATGCATCTCAAGTGTAGAAATGCACACGTAAATGAAACATTATTACAAAAATCTACAGTGATGGATAGAAAACTAAAAACAACTCCAAGCCCCTCCCTCAAAGATTCATGACTCAATGATTTGGAATTTTTGGATATACAACCGATGTGATGTTAATGGTGAGACTGCCCCACAGAATTTAATTCTAGACATCTAATATCTTCATCAACAATTTAGATGATGGACTAGGAGAGCACTCATTACTTTTTCAAAGGACATGTCAGATAGTGTTTTTTGTGAACATTTGAAGAGAGGGCAATATTACCTTCTAAAAATGGGGGTGGTGGTAGCCTGTGGAACAAAATAGTCATCTCTTCCTTATGAGAAAACAGACATAGCACAGGAGAAAAGCATGATGGGTTTAGTGGGCCATGGCTGGAAGAGAGATCTTCTTGAGATAACCATGGTGATAGGATAGAGTAACAAGGGTGACACGCTGAAGCCGAGGTGTAATCCATCCAGTGTATTTCCAGTGGCCCAACAGGGTCTAGTGGGCATGCATTTTTACCAGAGTACCTGATTCTCCTGCAGGAAGTCATGGCCAACATAAATTAAAATTACTCATTTAATGCATTTCCATAGGTACAATACTTTCATTGATGGGTCTCGTTCTAATGGGTTACAGAAATTGATTCTCATTCCACCTTCCAAATAATACAAGCCAAGATTTTAAGCTAAATATAAGGATACTTCAAACATGTTGTAAAGAATGAATTAACAAGTAAGTTTACTATGGTACAAAAATATTTTGAAATCCATCCATATGAGGGATCCTCAGAGAGTTCATAGGAAATGTGTGTTATGAAAATACTATGCGGGGCTGGGTTGTGGCACAGCAGGTTAAGCTACTGCCTGCAGCACCAGCATCCCATTTGAGTACTGGTTCAAGTCCCAGCTGCTCCATTTCCAATCTGACTTCCTGCTGGAGAGCCTGAGAAAACAGTTTGCCCCATGTTTGTGCCCCTGCCACCCATGTGAGAGACCCAGAGGGAGTTCTAGACTACTGGCTTCAGTCTTGTTAACCCTGGCTGTTGCAGCCATTTGGGAAGAGAATGAGCAGATGGAAGATCTCTCTCTCTCTCTCTCTCTAGCAGCTCTGCCTTTCAAATAAATAAACAAAAACTTTTAAAAAATGCTGTGCAAGGATTTCAAACATTTTTGCACCAACACAAACTTATCTTATAACCCATTTGAAGAATCCCAATGACCCCTCTGGGCTATTGCTTCTTATTCTCCTTCCCCAGACTGATGACTGTAACTGGCTCTGGAAGGCTGCTTCTCCCTCACTTTCTGGACACTGGCAGTGCTCGCGTGTAAAAAAACTTTTCACTAAAGCTTGCAGGTAAATGATGGGACAGTAAGTAAAGGAGCTAATTCTAGGCCAGCTCTGCAGATCCTTCCCTCTGGGAACTTGGTGAAGCCACTCCACCACTCTGAGACTCAGTGTCACATTCTGTCAGTGTGAATAATAGTCTCCTTGTGATAAAGTTTTTTGAGGAAAGATAAAATAATAATTACAGCTAACATCTACTGAACACATATTTCCATGGCCTTCTCTGTGCATTTTGACATCTGTGCAGGTTCTGGGTTGGGCCAGTCAATATCAGTTGCCTAATTATTCTCCTCAATCTGAGTCACGTTTTCTTGTTTCTTTGCCTGCCTAGTAATCTTTGATTGGATGCTAGATATTGTGAATTCTATCTTGTCAGGAGATACACACTTCTGTATGACAGTAAACCTTGAGCTTTGTTCTGGGATGCAATTACTTAGAAATGGTTTGATTTTTTTTTTTTTTTTTTGACAGGCAGAGTGGACAGTGAGAGAGAAAGAGAGAGAAAGGTCTTCTTTTACCATTGGTTCACCCTCCAATGGCCACTGCGGTCGGCACACTGCACTGATGTGAAGCCAGGAGCCAGGTGCTTCTCCTGGTCTCCCATGGGGTGCAGGGCCCAAGGACTTGGGCCATCCTCCCCTGCACTCCCGGGCCACAGCAGACAGCTGGCCTGGAAGAGGGGCAACAGGAACAGAATCCGGCACCCCGACCGGGACTAGAACCTGCCGTGCCGGCGCCACAAGGCAGAGGATTAGCCTATTGAGCCACAGCAACAGCTGGTTTGATCTTTATGGATCTTGCTTTTACAATTTGTTAAGTGGGTCCAAGGCAGTGTTCAGTCTAGGGCTAAATGCTTCCACTACCGAGGCAAGACCTTCCTGAGTTCTGTACCCAATGCCCCATAAATTGTAAGATTTTTTTGTTTTCAGTCTGGCTGAACATGCACACACACATACACACACGCACTCTTCAGGCACAATTTCTGGCCTTGTTTTAGGACCTGGCACTGTAAGCTGTAATCCTTCCTCAAGGTCAGCATTCTGATGAGTATTTTCTCTCTGTAGATTTCTGCGATTCTCTCTCCTCTCTTGTAGCCTGTCCTCTCAACTCTGGCTGCTGTGGTCTCCCCACAGGGAGCCTCAACAGGCTCTGCCTCAGTTCCCCCTCCCTGAGTTGTGGCCTGGAACCACTTTCAAGGCAGCGAGAGTAATTGGAGAGCTCATGAATTTTTCTACCCATCTCTCTAGGATCACTGCCCTCCATTGCTTGATATCCAATGTCCTGAAACATTGTTTGATGTATTTGTTTTGGGTTTTTTGTTTTTTGTTTTTTTTTTTTTTTTGGTTGCTGTGATTTTAGGCAGAAGGATCCAATCTAGTTCCTGTTGCTTAATTGTAGCCAGAAGCAGGAGTCTGAAGTTGATGTCTGAAGTCACCTAAATTTGGATTATGTTGCTGACTTTGTTCCTTAAGGCTCATGCGACCTCAGTTAATTTATATAAACTTCCGAGCCTTAGTTTATTTTCTGTTAAATGGGGGTAAACAAATCATTGCTCAGTGGGGTGACACAGGGGAAGAATGAGTAAATCTCTGTCACTTAGTGTGTGCTGAACCAGGAGAGGATGAGTAGCCAGAGAAAGCAGGAGAGAGGAATCTCAATGAGAGATTGAGAAGTGAATTGAACAAGAGAAAAGGAGGAGAAACAGCCAGTGACAACTGTTTTGGGTCCTTGGGACGGGGAAGCTATGGGGGAGAGTAAATGACCAGGGTGGAGAAGGAGAATGAAAGACTGAGTGGGCATGACAAAGAGAGGGAGAGGGAAGGACTTCTATAGCCACGCAAGGTTGTGGTTTGGGCTCTGCATGGAGGAGCCCAGGCTAGGGATGAGTGGAGTTTGAAATCTCACCTGAACACAGCGATCCAGGCTGCTATCCCTGAGGAAGGCACCTCTACCTTCTCACAGAGGCTCCGTGGGCCACCGATCTGTCTAGAGGCCTATATTGAGCCAATTCCCTCAAAGGTGTTGTGTGGGTGGGGTAGCCCCGCCCACAAACACTGGATTGTGTCCAGAGATCCTCCTGTCTTGAGTAAAACATCTCTCTCCTGGTTGTGAATATTAGACAGTAAAGAATTTCTTTGCTCTTTGTTGATTTCTTTGTTTATTTGTTAATTAATTAATTAGTTCCACAATCACATACCCAGTGTCGCTGTGGGCCAGGCACTGTGCTGGAGGCTGAGGATAAAATGATGAACAGGGCAAGTCCCTGCCTTCAGGAGAGAGGCTGTCACTCTGTGCGATGTGGCACTTGAGGGCTGGCAGCCAGAAGAGAGGAGATGGGGTGGGGACCAAGGGACTGCCTGCATTGTATATCTGTCCCCAGGGGGCTGACTAGTAAGCCAGGTTACAACCCCAGTGGGACAGAATGACTCCCAGTGACTATAGCTCTCTCTTTTTCTATCAAACACGAGGGGGAAGGGTGCTGGCACTAGGATAGGGGCTAGCACAGCTAGACTGGGAGCCTTGGGGAGGTGTCTGGTGCCTGCCTTAGAATGCAGCCTGTTTAGTGTCCAGCATGAACCCCAAGTTCCAGGCAGCACCCCTTACATTTTCCCTGTGAGTACAACATTGGACTCTCACAAGGAACTGCTGTCCACATGGGGAAGACAAAGTCTTGCTTTAAATAGCATCCATGGGTTGCTCTTGATATTCTGTGGTTTCACTATCAAAATTCCATTTTCATCTTCAGCGTTCAAATCCAGGCTACACTTAGCAGCTATTGCTGGACTTAGAAAAACAACCTGACCACGGTTTGCAGGAGAAGCTTTTTTATTTTAAGCTTGTTGAATAGATACAAGTTACATGAAAATAACATGCGAAAGCTAAGTTCTGCCTTTTGCTTTTGCACTTAATGTAGTTAGGAGATCTAACCAGGCTCTAGTTCTCAGCAACTCTTCAAGCCCCAGCTCACTCATTATCAGGGGACGCTGGGTAGAGCTCAACACCAGTGAGCCAAAGCCCTCCCTACGCCTGCACTGGCTGCCCTGGCCTTTTGTTTTAGTGGAAGTGAAAACCAGCAATCTCGCAGGGCTGTGCTTAGACCCCACTGCAGAGCATAATGCAGAACTCGATCTTGGTCACTGCCTGAGAATGTTAGTGACCTCGTGGGGCCATGTGATAGCTCTGTGCTTCCCTGTGGATTCGCCAGCATCATTTGGAAATGTGCTCCTGCCACAACGGCCCTCTGGCCAGAGATTTTTTTTTTTTTTTTTTTTTTTTGCCTCTGCACAAAAATCAAAAGACTCAGGACAGTTTTTATTTGTTTATTTTTTTAGCCTTCAAATCAGTGCATTTTATTTAAAGCTTTTCATCTCTTATTTAAATATTGTTCAAGATAAAAGTCAACACATAATCTGGGTGATCAACTCGACACTCTTCGGAAGTGATTATAGCAAAAAATATTCATCGGAATGCGAAACTTTTTGCAAATGATAATGTGGCTGGTTGATTTTTTTCACAAAGAAAATAGTAGAAGTTGTTTTCTGAGATATTTTAAATCCAACTTATGCTAATTTGGCATGGTGTAAGTAAATAATGTTAGTTGGAAATCCTTCCTTGAAAAGGGTCCAATTCTTTCTATGCCTTTGTGTCAGCTTTTCTGTTCATTTCTGTTTCTTTCACCCAACTCCTTCCTCCTGCTTCTTCAGTTACTTTAGAGAATTTTAGCAAAGATCCTGAGACCTGAGCAAAGCCCCTTTTTGTCTTTAAACAACCCCTATTCACCAGAAGCTCCTGGAATGTGTCTCCAAAATGTAGACTCCTTGGCCTTACTTCTGGAAAGTTTAATGCAGTAGATCTAAGAGGTACTTTTTTTTTTTTTTTTCTGACAGGCAGAGTGGACAGTGAGAGAGAGAGAGAGATAGAGAGACAGAGAGACAGAGAGGTCTTCCTTTTCTGTTGCTTCACCCTCCAATGGCCACTGCGGTCGGCGCACCGCGCTGATCCGAAGCCAGGAGCCAGGTGCTTCTCCTGGTCTCCCATGGGGTGCAGGGCCCAAGCACTTGGGCCATCCTCCACTGCACTCCTGGGCCACAGCAGAGAGCTGGCCTGGAAGAGGGGCAGCCGGGACAGAATCCGGCGCCCCAACCAGGACTAGAACCCGGTGTGCCGGCACTGCAAGGTGGAGGATTAGCCTATTGAGCCGTGGCGCCGGCCCTAAGATGTACTTTTAAAAGTTTTCTAGAGCCAGTGCTGTGGCACAGTAGGTTAATCCTCTGCCTGTGGCATCGGCATTCCATATGGGTGCCAGTTCGAGTCCCGGCTGCTCCTCTTCTCATCCAGCTCTCTGCTGTGGCCTAGGAAAGCAGTGGAAGATGGTCCAAGTGCTTGGGCCCCTGCACTCACATGGGAGACTCAGAGGAGGCTCCTGTTCCTGGCTTCGGATCAGCCTAGCTCCAACTATTTCGGCCATTTGGGGAGTGACCCCACAGATGGAAGACCTTTCTCTCTGTGTCTCCCTCTCACTGTCTGTAACTCTACCTCTGGAATAAAGAAATAAACTCTTTATAAAAAAAAAAAAAATGGAAGCTTTCCGTGTGACTCCAGCAGGCACTCCCAGCTGACAGCCATGGCTTTGCAACATGTGATGGGGATTCAGTTCATTGATTGACTCATCCACTCCACGTGTATGGGGCATGTTGATGGACTGGGCACTCTTCCGGGTGTCTGGAATAAATCAGAGAAACAAACTGACAAAAAATCTCCACCCTTGTGGAGTTTACACTGTAGCACTTGTTAAAGAAAAAAAAAAAAACCCAGAACACTCCCACTCCACCCTCAAAACTGCACTGTCCACCAACTGAGGTTACACCTGTACACTCTGTTGTCCATCTTGCAAATGTCTGCAGCCTGCTCACAGGGAGCTCATCTATACCCGGATGGAATATGGATGCTTAAGACCAAAAATCCTAAAGAATAAAACAGATGGCAGGTAGGCTGTCTTCTTGGAGGACTTGTCTTCAATCTCTTTTTGAAATTTCTGCTTCTTGTAACTTTTTTAAAAAATTAGTTTATTTGAAGCCGGCACCGCGGCTCAGTAGGCTAATCCTCCACCTGTGGTGCCGGCACACCGGGTTCCAGTCCCGGTTGGGGCGCCGGATTCTGTCCTGGTTGCCCCTCTTCCAGGCCAGCTGTCTGCTGTGGCCCGGGAAGGCAGTGGAGGATGGCCCAAGTGCTTGGGCCCTGCACCCCATGGGAGACCAGGAGAAGCACCTGGCTCCTGCCATCGGATCAGTGCGGTGCGCTGGCCTCAGTGCGCCAGCCGCAGTGGCCATTGGAGGGTGAACCAACGGCAAAGGAAGACCTTTCTCTCTGTCTCTCTCTCTCACTGTCCACTCTGCCTGTCAAAAAACAAAAACAAACAAACAAAAATTAGTTTATTTGAAAGGCAGAGTTACAGAGAGAGAGAGAGAGAGAGAGAGAGAGAGAGGCTGAGACAGAGAGAGAGAAGTCTCCCATCTGCTGATTCACTCCCCAAATGTCCGCAGCAGCTGGAGCTGGCATATCCGAAGCCAGGAGCCAGGAACTTCTTCCGGGTCTCTCACTTGGGTGCAGGAGCCCAAGAACCTGGGCCCTCCTCTGCTGCTTTCCCAGGTGCATTAGCAGGGAGCTGAATCGGAAGTGGAGCAGCTGGGACTCAAATCAGTGCCTATATGGGATGGACTCCAAAATTTCTGCTTTTATAGTTCCTGTTGAGTGGCCAAGTTGCTTGGACTAAGACCATAAACATGACCACAATTGGATCAATCTAATGTTCTTTTTTTTTTTAATATTTGTTTTATTTATTTGAAAGGCATAGTTATAGAAAGAGGGAGAAAATAGGAAGAGAAAGTGATCTCCAATCTTCAGGTTCACTTTCCAAATGGCTACAACAACTCAGGCTGGGTCAGGCCAAAGCCAGGAGCCGGGAACTTTATCTGGGACTCCCACATGGCTAGCAGGGGCCCAAACACTTGGGCTGTCTTCCATTGCTTTCCCAATTGCATTAAAGAGAGCTGGGTCAGAAGTGGAGCAGCTGGGACTTGAACTGGTGCTCCGATATGGGATACTAGCATCCCAAGAGGTGGCTTAACCTGCTGCACCACAACGCTTGCCCTAGATCAATCTAATTCATTTTCTGCAGAGTTTGGAATGTGCACGCAGAACATTCAGTGGGATTGCGAATTCAAATACCTATAAGCACCAGGCAAATATAAGGAGTGATGCTGGCCAGGTATGAGGAAAACAGCACAAATGCTACGGCAGACAGCACCTGACACACATGACCTGGAGTCACAGATACTGCTATAAACTGAGTGTTCATGGCCCAGGCTGACGAGGGCAAGTGTAATATAGAGAGCCGTGGCAAGCTGAAGTGTACCTGCTCTGTGCAAAGAGTGGCTATTATTCAGCTCCACCCACTGTTGCCACAGGAAGCCCAATTTGCCAAACTTTATGATTTTTTAAAAATCATGTCTTTATATGAAATCTCACAATTTAGCAATGTTGAAATTACTTTAAGTTACAAATATTGTGTTGTCCAAATACAATGATGAGCACAGTGGCAGGCCATGTCTGCTGCAGAGCACTGGCTGGACTCCTCTGCCGGCTTCAGCCAGGCTGTATTGGAAACCCAGTCAAGGAAGTGTGGGAAAGCAAGGACTGATAAACAAATAAAGCAAATGTGCGGGAAGAGGGACCCGGGTCCTGACAGCCTGGTTTTTGTCCTTTTTTCTTATTTTTACTTATTGCTTCTGGACCCTGGGTTCCATAAGAAGCTCCTCTTTTATTATAATAAACCCCCTTAAAGGCGTTTAAAACTATTTATTTATTTATTTGAAAGGCAGAATTAGGGAGAGAGAAGGGGACAGAGAGAGATTTTTCCAGCTGCTGGTTCACTCCCCAAATGTCCACAACAGGCAGAGCTGGGCCAATTCGAAGCCAGGAGCTTTTTCCGGGTCTCCCACATAGGTGGCAGGGGCCCAAGCACTTAGGCCATCTTCTGCTGTTTTCCCAAGCACATTAGCAGGGAGCTGGGTTGGAGGTGGAGCAGCTGGAACTTGAACCAATGTGGCTTTACCCACTACACCCCATAGTGGCCCCTTAAATTTTTTAATTTGAGAAGCAGAGGTACACAGACAGAGAGACAGAGACCTCCTAACCAATGGTTCACTCCCCAGATACCTGTGATGCCTGGGGCTGGAAACCCCATCTGGGTCTCCCTTGTGGGTGGCAGGGACCCAGCTGCCTGCACCATTACCACAGCTTCCCAGAGTCTGCATTAGCAGGAAGTGGGAGTCAGGAGACAGAGCCAGGCATCAATCTCCAGTACTCCAACATGGGATGTAGAAGTCTTCACTGGTGTCTTAATCTTAACTACTAGGCCACACACCTGCCCCAAAAACCCTCTTGTTGCTTAAGCTTCTGTCACACATACGCTCCCTGATAGAGGCTGTGGGTATCTATTAACTTCTTCCTAGTTAAGAGGAAGAATTATTACTAAGCATCAGTGTAACTATTATTGACTCCTCTGTATCCCTCTGAATTTGGTATCTGTCAATAGCATCATATGGTCCTGGCATGTGGACCTATTGAATTGAATTCGTGCTCATGCAAACCAGTGGCTGCCGAACCTGGCTGTACACCAGAATCACCTGGGAAGCTTGGAGGAAAAATACTTGTCCTCCAGACCAGCCCAGAGCTAAACAATCAAAGGCTCCCAAGGTGGAGCCTGCAGGCTGCACTGCACACATCCCAGGTGATTCTGATGCAGCCAGAAGGGACCACGGTGGGCAGCTGCTGATTGGATATTTAAGAATGATCTCAAAGAGAGACCAACTTCCAAGTCAGTTTGTCCTATGCTGTAGGAAAAATCTTCCATCATGCCCAGTTATCCTTTCTGGAACTAGGCCTACTGTTCAGGAGTAGGAGACCCCGGGGCCTCTGGGTTAAATTCCACATGGGAACTGCACGCATCGGCCTGGACTGGCTCTTCTGATTTCCTGCCATCGCACAGTGGTGAAGGGACACTGCTGCTGAGACTGCCTTCTGTGAAGCTTCTTGGTAACATGACAGAAGTGACCAGGTGACAGGGTGGACCCTCAGATCTGAGGCTAGCAATGGTACATGCACTTGGCCATTATAGGTCTCTCCCTCAAAGGCTTCAGAGTGCTCCATGAAAGGTAAGAGCTTCGAAAGCTAATGTGATTTCCATATATAAATGAGCGTTGCACTTTCTACCTGGAGTCTATGCGCTACTGCTCAGCCAAGGCAGGGGTCACTCAGATTTAGATCTGGTTAGAAGTAACATTTGGGGCTATTATTGTATACTTAGGCAAGCCCACCCACCACCCCCATTAGCCACCTTGCTCCTTTATCTTACTTTTGAAAAAAGGGTCATGTGGAAATGTAGGCTAAGAGCACTTATGCATAGAAGGCTTTTTAAGGGACTTTAGGTCTGTGTCTTCAGGTTAGGAAAAAATTTTTTTTAAAGATTTATTTATTTATTTGAGAGGCAGAGTTATAGACAGAGAGAGGGAGTGACAGAAAGAGAAGTCTTTCATCCACTGGTTCACTCCCCAAATGTTCACAAAGGCAGGAGCTGGGCCGATCCAAAGCCAGGATGCAGGGGCTTCCTCCAGGTCTCCCATGTGGGTGCAGGGGTCCCAGCACTTGAGCTACCTTCCACTGCTTTTCCAGGCTATTAGCAGGGAGCTGGATTGGAAATGGAGCAGCTGGTACTTGAACCAGTGCCCATATGGGATGCCAGCGACTCAGGCAGAGGCTTAACCTACTATGCCACAGCACCAGCCCCTAGGAAACTTTTTATAAATAGACTAATAGCTTTAAGTCTCAAACCAAGTATTGTTATCTTCTGTTCTGTAACATGCAACCCCAAAAGTTAGGAGCTCAAAGCATAGCCAGCAAAGTATTGACCAATGTTAGGACATGGAAAGCCAAAAACAATTATGTTAAATGGAGGAATCTACACACAGGAGGTCCCATTTTATGTGATTCAACTGATGGGAAATATCCAGCACAGGTAAATCTATAGAGAGGGAAATCAGACAGATGGGTTCCCGGGCCTGGGGGAGAGGGGAGCAGGGAGTGATCATTGAATGGGCGTAGGGTATTCTTTGGAAGTGATGGGGATGTTTGGAACTAGATAGAGGCGGTGGTTACTCAATGTTAATGTATTAAAGGCCACTCATCAAATGGTTGACCTCTTGCTATATGAATTTTATTTTTTAAAAAACCACATGCATTTTCTGGACTCCCATGTTTTACTCATGCTCAGCCAGTTTCTGTTGTGTTTGCAGGAGGTCATTTGGAAGGATTTAACACCAGTTGGGCTGTTCTGGAGGCCCCGAGATGGCTTTGTCCCTGCCCTGGCAGCTTGGAGGGAGCAGCTGGGAGCACGGTCTCAGGAGAGTCCCCCTCCCTGTCTGTATCCTCTCAGAGCTTCTCCACCTGGCCTCTCCAGTAGGGCAGCAGAGTTCCTATGTGGAAGCTTCCACCTCCAAAAAGACCAAGGCAGAAGTTGTCAATCCTCTTAACAAGCAGGCACATGCCACATTCTGTCCATCAAAGCAGCCAGGCCTTCCTTCACGCAAGGGGAGGAGAAATGATTCCACTTATAGAAAATATGCAGTACAGACAAATCCGTGAAGAGAGAAATCAGAGAGGTGCCTCGATATCTTAACCCCATCCCAACGGGGGGAGCAGCAGAAAAATTGTAGTTGTCTCTAATCTACTCAGATTCCCTTCTCTTGGTGAGGTTGTCTGTTTTGATTGCTAAGGAAGACACAAAACTCAGAACCCTGACCCCTGATAATGTTGAACGGCCACATTTGTCAATATACTTAATATGAAAATTGATGGCAATCGTTAATCAATGAATATTTATTGAGCACTTATGGTAGACAGAGCTTTGTATTGTAATAATATTATGGTTTATATAAAGTGTGCATGCCTACCAAAAGCCTTTGTGTTTGGGGCTTAGTCCTCAAAGTTATATGTTAATAGTTAATGGATTAATGGTAATGGTTAACAGATGCAGGGTGGACACTTGATCAAATTATGGTGGCTTGGAAGTGGGCGCATTGGGAGGTCTTTAGATAACCAGGGACTTGCCCTTGGAAGGTAGGTCTTGAGAGAGTGTTGGTCGCTGCCCGAGTGTGCTCCCTGTCTCTTCCTACTTCCTGGCTCACCACGGGACTTCCTCTCCTCCATCCTTCAGCCTCACCAGGTGCCCGAATCAGTGGAGCTGCTGTCTTGGACTGTGAAATTCCAAATTGTAAGTGGAAATAGACTTTCTTCTTCCTGAGTAGCTTCTCTCAGGTACACTAGGCAGAGTAATGAAAAGCTGATCAATATGAATAACAACCACAGAAATCAATATGACAGCAATAACAGCTTTCATAATTGCAATCTTAGTTTTGTTAAGTATGCTGGGGCCATATGAACATGAGTGAGACACGCCTAGAAGGTGAAGTCAAGGGCGGCATGATCCTGAGAGCTGAGGCAGGAATTTTCTCAGGCCCGAGGGCTCCACAGTGCGTGAATCTGGTCCTTGGCCTCCTTGGCTCAACTTCCTGACATGACACTTCAAGGCTGACGTCTTCATAGTTCCACCTTTATTTTCCTGGTGTTTGGTTTGCTCCTTTTTCCTTGACCTGGATCCTGAGATCCCTACCTTTCTGGCCCTGACCAGCTTCTGACCAGCACATAACTGAAGTATGCTTGGGTCATTTCTGGGTCCCCAGCATCCACCTTGAGTGTCTGCTTACTAGTGTTCCATGGTTCTAAAATCATAGCTGCCTTAACACGCCTTCTTAAAGACTTGGCTTTTGGCTTCTGGCTAAGGGTCATCACACCAGTGGTTCTTAACCTTCTTTAATTCATTGAGGACTTTCTAAATTTTTGAATCTATCTTATTTGTTTGAAAGGCTGAGAGAGAGAGAAGGAGAGAGAGAGAGAGAGAGAGAGAGAGAGAGAGAGAGAGAGAGAGATCTCCCATTCCCAGCAAATCCCCACAAAATCCAGGACTGGGCCAGGCTGAAATCAGGAGCTAGGAACTCAATCCAGGTCTCCCACATGGGTGGCAGGGACTTAAGTACCTCAGCCACCACCTGCTGCCTCCCAGGGTGTTCATTAGCAGGATGCTGGGATCAGGAACAGAGCTGAGCCTTGAACCTAGGCATGCTAATAAGGGATATGGTATCCCAAGTGGTGACTTAACTGCTACGTCAAACTCCCGCTGACTAAGAACTTTCTAGTTTTACATTTCTATGGCACTTCTGGGAATAGTCCCTAAATCCACTGAGAAAAATTGAGTAGGAAAAAGTTCTGCTCTTGGTAGAAGCAAGAACTTGGAGAAGAGATCAACAAAAAGTTCACTGGGTTAGGGAAGTGTTAACTTAGCCTATGAGCCACACGGTACATGGTTTTTCAGTTGGATAAATATTTCAGTTCCCCCACAGAGGAGGGTTACGCATTGCCATGCCAATGACACCAGGTTTCCTACAAAACTTACTCTGGCCAAAGAAATGTTGACTGACATAGCCAGATGGTCTGTTGTGATCCTCACTTTCTAGTATTTGTGTCTTTGTCAATTTCCTTTAAGAATGAGTCAGGGCTGGCCCTGTGGTCAATAGACTTTGGCAGGAGTGACCGTGTATGATTTCAAGGACAAGGTTTTAAATGCTTCTGCCCCTCTCTCTAGGACTGTTTGGTCTGGGAAGATCATCCGCTATGCTGTGAGAGATGCTTGTGGAAAGCACTAAGACCCCAACACATGACCAGCACCCTGGCCATCAAGTACATGAACCACCTAGGCAGTAGATCCTCCATCCCCAGACAAGGCTTTAGATGACGCAGCCTGCACAGCAAGCAATGGGAGACCTTGAACAAGACCACACGACCTGAATTCCTGCACCCTAGACACTCTGAGATGACGATTATTTAAGAGACTTTGCTTTAGGGTGCTTTGTTACATAATAATGGCAATACTACAATAAGTATAAGTAATGTAGGTCCTTTCCTATAATGTGGAAGATCCTGCTTGGGTTTTGCCAAAGGTCACTTCAGTGTGGGTCGTAGAAAACAGGCAACCTGGAGGCCAACCACAACTAATCCACAAGGGATGTGGTGCATGAACAAGAAATATGTCTTTGTGGTTGCAAGCCCTTGAGACTTGAGGGTTGTTTATTGCCATAATTATAACCCAGGATATCTTGGCTGAAATAACTACAGATTGACCATAGTACAAATTAAACTCAAACTGACTCTGTTTTCTAAAAAGCTATGGAATAATGAAAGATTATTGGTGGTAGAAGCGAGATGTGGGGTACATGTGACTTGGAAATGCAAGGCAGAGAGAACTAGAGATTGACAGTCCTGTCCTGAGCACCTTGTCCTGCCCTCCCTGTCAGCAAACCCTCATCTGCTTGTGTGATCCAAAGAGTGTAGGCGGTTTGTGCCCAGTGGTTCTACTCTTCAACTAGGAACAAAACTGGCTACCAGCAGCCATTCTTCCTGTGCTGATGAGAAGAGAAAATGCAGGTGCCTTCCAAACTGTGAGTGGGCCTTGCCCAATGACTGCGAATAGTCATTCTACATGCTAGGTAGCAGCTTGTGGATAACTCAGCAAAAATACAGATTTCATTGACTTGACTGCTAATTATGTCTCTTACTAAAGAGACCAGCAGGAGGAAGGAGGGAGAAGAGTCCAAAGACTTTGCAGCATTATGTACGTGTTTTCCAAGTTTAGGATTCATTGATTACATGGGCTACTGATAGAGTAGCCTAGAACTGCATGTGTATCAGCTTCCTAACTGAGAGATACCCAGTGGGGGCTGATGTATCTGAGCATGGCTGCGGGGGTTGTCTTGAGCTGATTTGTGAGGTGCAGTGGGCATTGCAATCTAGGCTCCCAGGGCTCCAGTGCCTGGAGAGAGGGCCAGACAGCACTGCTCTGAGAGAGCAGGGAGCCGATCGGGAAGCCGTTTGCTCCCTGATAGTGAATCCTTGGAAGGTTTGGGGAGGAGATCTCCAGGCTCCTGCAGAGGAGGTCAAAGGATCAGTCCAACTACTTCTGGGCTCTCTGTCCCCAGAAGTGACTCCATTTCATCTCCCTCCATCCAGAGCACCTGTTCTTATGACTTCCATGACCATGCTGGCACTGTCCCCTGAGTCTGAGTCCCCTGAGCTGACCTCTGCTGACTTCCAGGCCAGAATTGCCAGCTTCCTCTGGCTATCTCCACTCCACGCCTGTTCTCTCCCTACACGTATCTCGAATTCCTCCCTTCACCAAGCCGATTTGCTCCTCGTCTTTTCTTGCTCGTTTCCTATTCCTGTTAACTCATGCCTCTCTTACAGTGGCCCAGACTAGAAACTTCGTGGTCCTCATGGACAATTGCCATATAGGCTAAGCCTCAAGAAGCCTATCATGTCCCCAGTCCTTCCCCAAAGCATATCTTTCCAACCATGTGCTCACACCAAGTGGCTGAGCCTCCTTGTCCACAGCTGATGGGGCTAAAGGCAGCAGCAGGTGCATCACTGAGAATGCGGCCTCACAGAGACAATGGGTAGACGCAGCACTGTTCAGAGCTTCCTTCTCAAGGTTTGACCTGGAGATTCAGAGACAAGTTGATTAGTCAGTAGGGAGGCGAAGTTAAAAGATACAGAGATAGGAAGCCAGGTGTGTCGCCAGCCTGCAGAAGCAGAGAGGAAGCAGCTTCTGAGAAGAGAGAAGGCTTGTGGGGCGAGCCATAGAGCAGGAGAAGGCAGATCTCCACAGCAATGTCTCTGAATGGCCTGGTTTGTGGCTGTTCCTCTGTCCCCACTTCCCCCCAGATGTAGGGATAATAAATCATTCTTTCTTGATGAATTTGAGTGAGAGTCTGTTTTGCACAATCCAAAGTCTCATATACCTCCTACCCTCTCAGACTCCCCAATTCAATCAGTAACCAACCCCAGGAGTTCTACCCCAGAGAGCGTTTCTTATCTGCCACCTCTTCCCTCTCCCCTTTGTGCCCCAGTCATCCCCGCCCTTGCTCTCTCTCGCACTGACTGCTGGATAGGCCTCCTTGTTTGTCTCTGGTTCCTCCCTCATGCAGCCCTCAGAGTTAACCCATTGACTGCAATGCCAATGCTTTGCTCCCAGGTCATCTCAAATGGTTCTCTATTGCTGACAGGTCAGTCATCTATCTATCTATCTATCTATCTATCTATCTATCTATCTATCTAAGAGGGAGGCAGTGAGTGAGCTCTCATATACTTCTCCACTCCCCAAATACCCACAACAGCTGGCACAGGCAGGGGCCAAAGCTGGAAGATAGGAACTCAGTCTAGGCTTCCAGTATGGGTGGCCAGAATCCAACCACTTGAACCAATACTGCTGCCTCCCAGGGTCTACACGGTAGGAAGCTGAAACCAGGCTCAGAAGCTGGGAATAAATCCAGGCTCTGCCATACCAGGCACAGGCATCTCAACCACCAGGCCAAATGCCTGTCCCCACATTTCTTAGAAGATCATTCACAGCTGAATGTGATCTGACCTTAAACTTCACTTTCAGCTTTGGCTCCTGCTACACCCATGCTAGCTGTCTTTAGTTACTCCCAAGCTTAGCAGGTCAACATGATAAACGCTGTCCCCTCACGTGATTTCTCACAATAGCTTAGCGGAGTGGTTCTTGCTGAGGGTCACTCACAGGCTCTGGTGGAGTTGTCGGCTCTGGCTGCGGCCGTCTGAAGGTGATGGAGGACCCACTTCCAAGCTCTCCTGTGTGCAACATGCGGGTGTCTCCGCAGGGAGGCTCCTGACGTGGCTGCTGTTTCTCCAGGGTGAGTGATCCAGAGAGAACTTGCCGGAGACAGAGTAACCACAGCGTCTCTCCTAACTCACTACAGGGGCAGCACGCCATCTTCCACGTGTTCGGTTGGTGCACAGACCAACCCTGGTTCGGTGTGGGAGACCACACAAGCTCATGAGTACCAGGAGAAGGGGATCGCTGTGGGTCATACTGGGGGCTGGCTGCTCCACATCCCTCTACAGTTCTGACGATGCCCTCACATAACTTTGGATCTAAGTTCAATTCTAGTTTCTCAGCCCACGAACCTTTGTATTTCTCAAAATCCAATTCATATTTTAATTTATTTTAAAGATTTATTTATTTATTTGAAATGGAGAGTTACAGAGAGGCAGAGGCAGAGAGAGAGAGAGAGATCTTCCAACCGCTAGTTCACTCCTCAGATGGTCTCTCGACCAATATATATCTTATATATTCCTCTTCAACCTTCATAGTAAGATGTAAAATGACTTAAATAGAATTGTTAAGCAGAAAGGAATTAGAGCTTAAAATTCAGAAAATTTCTCAGCCTATCAATATAAAAAAAAGGCAGGGGAGAAGATGTGCAGAGAAGAGAACATTAAAGATGTGGGATACTGGCTATTTTTAAAAAAAGACTTATTTATTTATTTGAAAGTTATACAGAGTGAGAAGGCAAAGCAGAGAGAGAGAAAGAGGTCTTCCATCTGCTGGTTCACTCCCCAGTTGGCCGCAACGGCCAGAGTTGTGCTGATCCGAAGCCAGGAGTCAGGAACCTCTTCCAGGTCTCCTGCGCGGGTACAGGGGCCCAAGGACTTGGGCCATCTTCTACTGGTTTCCCAGGCCAAAGCGGAGAGCTACATGGGAAGTGGAGCAGCCGGGACTCGAACCGGCGCCCATATGGGATGCCAGCACTGCAGGTGGCAGCTTTACTGGCTACACCACAGTGCTGGCCTCGATACTGGCTACTAAATAAGGAAACTGGTGGAGGTGTAAACCACAGACTTAAGTAGCCATCTCAAGAGAAGTCAGAAGGAATGAAATGGGATTACTCCAGGATAAACACTACCAGCTGGATCTGAAGGAAACTGAAAGAACAGGAGGCCTGGAGCAGGCGGTGAATGTGCCTTCAAGACGAGGGAAGAAAGGCCCTCAGGGCCACTGCCGGCTCTCAGCAGGACACAGGGCCTCCAGCAGAAGCCATGGGGCAGAATCCGTCATGGCTGTGGGGGCGACACTGATTCCTCAGTGGGCCTAGAGGGCGGAGACTTGAGCCAAAGAGGATTCTCAAGACTTCAGATCTCGTGAGATTTGCTTGCTAGGTTTTGGACTTTCTTGGGACACAAGAGTCCTTCTTTCTCTTCAATCACTCCCTTTGGAAATGGAAATGGCCACCCTCTGCCTATCTAACCAATGTATTTTTTAAAAAAGATTTATTTATTTATTTGAAAGAGTTACACAGAGAGAGAAGGAGAGGCAGAGAGAGAGAGAGGTCTTCATCCTCTGGTTCACTCCCTGATTGGCCGCAATGGCTGGAGCTGCGCCGATCCAAAGCCAGGAGCCAGGGATTTCTTCTGGGTCTTCCACGGTGAGTGCAGGACCCAAGAACTTGGGCAAAATCCACTGCTTTCCCAGGCCATGGCAGAGAGCTGGATTGAAAGTGGAGCAGACAAGACTTGAACCAGCAGTCATATGGGATGCCAGCACTGCAGGTGGTGGCTTTACCTGCTATGCCACAGCACAGGTCCCTAACCAATGTATTTTGGAAGCACTTAGCTTGTTTGGCTTCATAGGTTCACAGCTGGAGAAGAACTAACCTCAGGATCAAATGCACTTTGAGTCTCACCCATATGGGAGTTAGATGAGACTTTGGACTTAAGACTTCTGCATTGATACTGGAATCAGTTAAGACTTTTGGGGCTGTTGAAATGGAGTGGATGTATTTTGCACCTGAAGGACATGAATTTGCAATAGGGCAGGGGTGGCATGTTACAGACTGCACTTTTGTGTCCCTTCAAAATTTGTGGGTTGAGCTTCTGTGCCCTGATGTGATGGAATTAGGAGGTGGGGACTTTATGGGATAATTAGATCTTAAGGCTGGAGCCCTTATGAAATGGGGATTGGTGCCTTTATGAAAGAGACATGAGAGATCTTGCTTCTCCTCTCTGCTTCCCACCATGTGAGTTACAACAGAGAAGATGGCCACCCAACCTCTCCTTTGATACTAACCTGTGGGACTGGCATTGTGGCACAGTAGGTTAAGCCACCACCTGCAAGGCTGGCATCCCATATGGGTATTGGTTCAAGTCCCAGCTGCTACACTCTGATCCAGCTCCCTAGTAATGTCCCTGGGCTTTTGTTAGCTACAGAGGAGACCTGAATGGAATTCCTGGCTCACAATTTAGGTCTGGACAGTTCCATGACTTTGGCCTGGGCTATCCCCAGCCATTGCTGCCATTTGGGGAGTGAACCAGTAAATGGAAGGTCTCTCTCTCTCTCCCTCCCTCTCTCTAATTCTTTCTTTCAAATAAATAAATGAAATCCTTTTTCTAGAAAAAATACTAACCAGGAAGAGAAGCCTCACCAGATACCAGACCTGTTGGCACCTTAGTGTTGGGCTTTGCAGCCTCCAGAACCATGCGAAATGAAAGTTTGTTATATAAACTGTGTGCTCTTTCTGGGCCCTTCCATCAGCTCAGAGGCCCCACCTTCCACCTAACGCTGAAGACCTCAAACCTACACCCTGGGGAGACGTCTCCCGAGGTGTAGCTCTCAACCTAGCACAACTTCCTTCCTTTCTTTCTTTTTAAAGATTATTTATTTATTTGAAAGTTAGAGTTACACAGAGAGAGGAGAGGCAGAGAGAGAGAGAGAGAGAGAGCGAGAGTGAGAGAGGCCTTCCGTCTGCTGGTTAACTCCCCAATTGGCCACAATGGCTGGAGCTGTGCCAATCCGAAGCCAGGAGCCAGGTGCTTCCTCAGGGTTTCCCACATGGGTACAGGAGCCCAAACACTTGGGCCATCCTCCACTGTTTTCCCAGCCCATGGCAGATAGCTGGATCAGAAGAGGATCAGTCTTGAACCGGCACCCATATGGGATGGCGGCAATTCAGGCCAGGGCGTTAACCCACTGCTCTACAACCTAGCACAGCTTGTATCACTTCACCTGCGTGCTGGCCCTGCTCATCAGGGCAATACCAACACCCATCACAGCAGGAGGCAGCTGGGGTGGGCAGGCAGCATGCTCACTCTGGAGCTAGACTGCCTGGGGCCTGCCCTGGCACCACCACTAACGAGCTGGTGTCCATGGGTGAACTGTTAACTACTCAGGGCCCCAGCTCCTTCATCTCTAGAATAGGGGGTAAGGATGTTGGCCCCCTCATAGGTCGGATGTGCGGGCTGATGAGTTTAACAGGTCTAATTAGTTCCTGCAACTTGTCCTTGGCACGTGGTAAGACTTTGTCGGGAACTAGTTTATCTGGTGCTTGTCATTGTATTCACTTAATTCTTAGACTAGCCTTATGAAGCTTTGAGAGACTGGTCAGACCCCAGGGCTGAAGATGCCAACGCCACGCTGCATTCTGCACTGCTGAGCCTCCACTGGCCCCCTGGCAGAACCAGGTGCTCCTCCTCCATGTGCTGCCCACCCAAGGCTTAGCTGACTCCACTGTCAACTCCCAGTGTGCCTGTGTGCCTCGACTCCCCACCAGGCTACCAGTGCTTCTTGCCTACAAGGCTTGGGCTTTGTGTATCTTGTTCTCACCGGAGAATACCTGGACAAGTAACACATATTGTTAAAGAAATGACTCAATACATGAATTCATGAAAATGATTATTGAAATGGCTGCTCCGCCTCCTCCTTTCTTCTTCCAAATAGTGTATCATATGCAGTTTAGTTTCAATGACAGTGTCCCTTGATATCCACGGCGGCTTGGTCCCAGGACCTCCCACAGACACTATGATCTGCAGATGTTCAAGCGCCTTAGGCAAAACGGTGTTGAATTCGCATTTGATCTATGCAGATCAGCCTGTCAATGGTAAGTCATCTGTTAATTATTTATAATACTGGATACACGTAAGTGCTATATAAGTATTTGTTATCCTGTTTTGTTTATGGAATAATGACAAGAAAAGGGCATGTACATGTCCAGTAGAGATACAATTAAAAAATATTTCTGATCCATGGTTGGTTGACTCCGTGCAGGGCTGTGGATATGGAGGACTGACTGCATGGTTTAGATACAAAAGCATCACATACATACTTGTTGCAGGAAAGTTTCCTGTTTAGACACACACCCCGTTAGGGTATCACTCTTCAGAGAAAACGACCTCATCTTTGAATCCATACTGTCAGTGATTCACAGGTTTTTAACATAACATAAACTTTTAAATTAGGATAGTTTCAGATTTTCAGAACACTCTGAAGATAGAGACAGAGAAGCCTCATACACACCCAGCCCAGTCTCTCCTGTATGGTCATCAGACATGGGTGTGGTACATTTGTCACAGTAGTGAGCCCATTTGGATAGGTTATTACCAAAAGAAATTCACATTCTATTTATATATATATATATATATATTTTTTTTTTAAAAAGATTTACTTTATTTATTTGAAGGAGTTACAGAGAGAGGCAGAGACAGACAGACAGTTCTTCCATCTGCTGGTTCATTTCCCAGATGGCTGCAAAAGTTGATCTGAAGCATGGAGCCAGGAGCCAGGAGCCCCTTCCGGGTCTCCCACGTGGGTGTAGGGGCCCAAGGACTTGGGCCATCTTCCACTGCTTTCCCAGGCCATAGCAGAGAGCTGGATTGGAAGAGGAGCAGCCGGGACTCGAACCGGCGCCCAGATGGGATGCCGGCACTGCAGGCCAGGGCTTTGACCCACTGTGCCACATTCTATTTATATTTCCTGAGTTTCCCCCAGTGCCCTTTCTCTGTCCTGGACCCCCTCCAGGACAGGGCTATGGCCTGCCTTGTCACTTCTCCTTACACTTCTCTCGGCTGTGAGTGTCTCTGCCTTTGAAGAGCCGAGGAACTCCCAGTGGGCTGAGCGGGTCGGGCCCTGCTGCCCCTGCGGCTCCTGCTGGGTGGGTTTTCCCTGCAAGGGATTTT
Source organism: Lepus europaeus (assembly GCF_033115175.1). Lineage (NCBI taxonomy): Eukaryota > Metazoa > Chordata > Mammalia > Lagomorpha > Leporidae > Lepus > Lepus europaeus. Next base: position 132,661,164 of record NC_084831.1, on the reverse strand, counting down.
CAGAAGCTTCTGGAGGTGAAGGGGGAGCCACAGAATTCACCGGGGGAAGCAGCTGATTAAACCCCACCCTGCCTGCGCTCCTGGTGGGGAGCTGAACAACCAGCAGGGAAGGCGGGTGCAGCCAGGCAGGTGCGCACAGCAAAGCTCAGTGCCCTGGCTGAGCAGTGTCTTGCTGGCTGGTTAGGCCAGGTTTGGGGCAGTTTCTTCTTCCAGTTCTTGCAGGAAGCCTTCCCCAGCCCTGGGCAGTGGTCTCTCGGGGGGAGAGCTAACCTTCTTCTCACCTGACCCCTGCTTTCTTCTACAAACAGACCCTTGGCCTCTCCAGCCCCTGCCTCCCCAGTCCCTGCCTCGCAACAACAACTGTGTATTTTCACATCAGGCTCGGATCTGGGGACATCAAAACTAACACTCCATCCTGCCCTCGGGCCAGCATCAACTGCACTAGCCCATTCCCTGCTGGCCTCAGGGTTCTTTCTTTTAAAAATCTCTTCTCTCTCTCTCTCTCTCTCTCGCTCTCGCTCTCGCTCTCGCTCTCGCTCTCGCTCTCGCTCTCGCTCTCGCTCTCTCTCTCGGTCTCTCACTCTTCCCTCATCCAGCTCCTTTCCCTAACTCTGGACCAGGAGAGAGAGGACTGGGGACAAAAGCAGCTGCCTGGGAGGTAGCTTTTAAGCCTGTCCCCTCTGGTCTGTTGCTTTTCATTTCCTAAGTTACATTCCAAATGGGCAATCGCATTAGTCATCCCCAAATCCGGCCTGCCCCGTGGGGCCAGCCCCCGAGCTCAAGCTCCCTCCCTCTCTCTCTCCCTCTTTCCTGGAGCTGACTTTCCAACCTGTGCTCTCTGGAATGCGCTCCTTCCCAGAGACCAGCCACCCTAATCTGAGCTGAAGTTGCAAAGGCTTCTAGGATGTCACTTCTCCTCCCACACCTCCCACCTTGCGGTCAGCTAGCTGCTGCTGCTCAGAAGACTGAACAAGAGAAGGCTGATGGGGGGCCTGCTGAGAGTGGGGCAGGGCCCTGGGCTAAGAAGGCATGGAATGAGCACCAGGATCTGTGCAAGCCAGGCTGGATGTGAAATTGTGCATAACCGAACTGAACTGCAGCACTGGTGGTCAAAGATGAACAAAACTGCTTGCCAGCTTTCTCTACAAAATTGGCAGTTTCTCCAGGGTAGCTGTGGCTTCCTCTTCGTTGCGCAGGGCATGGGCAATTTCCCTAGGACTGTTCACTACGTCTTCTCCTCTGGCTCCAGCCCTCAAATGTACATTGAGATGTGTGAAGCAGCCACCTGGGCAGTTTCTGTCTCATTGAACCCCTGCTTTTGAATTCTATCCCTTGCACCTATAGCTGCCCCCACACCCCACAGGCCCTTTATCATTTTTGTTTGCCAGACAAACGGAAAGAGGGGGAGAGAGACAGACAGAGCAACCGTCCAGTGGTTCACTCCCCGAGTGTTTACAATCACTAGGACTGGGTGGGGGCTGGAGCCAGGACCCTGGAACTCCATCCAGGTGTTCCATGTGGTGGCAGGGACCCATCTGCACGACCCATCACTCTTACCTCCCGGGCTCTGCATCAGCAGGAAAGCAGAGTCAGGAGCCGGAGTTAGGACTTGAACCCAGGCATTCCAATGCAGGACACTGGTGTCTTAACCACTGGCCAGATAACTCCTCCCACAAGCCTTTTTTTAAAAGATTTATTTATTTACTTGAAAGGCAGAGTTACAGAGAGAGAGAAAGAGACAGGGAGAGAGGGAGGGAGAGAGAGAAGTTTTCCGTTCGCTGGTTCACTCCCCAGATGGCTGCAATGGCCAGAGTTGTGCCAATCTGAAGCCTGGAGCCAGGAGCTTCTTCTGGGTCTCCCACATGGTACAAGGGCTCAAAGACTTGGGCCATCTTCCACTTTCCCAGGCCATCGCAGAGAGCTGGATTGGAAGTAGAGCAGCCGGGACTCGAACCAGTACCCATATGGAATGCCTGCACTGCAGGCAGTGGCTTTACCCGTTATGCCACAGTGCCAGCCCCAGGAACATAGTGATTCTTCCCACCATCCCCGCCCTCCCACCCACATGCCCACCTCTCTTCCTCCTCCCTCTCCTCTTCCCATTCTTATCAAAGATGTGTTTTCATGGTTCATCTGCTCCCCTGACATTCACGGAGTGCCCACTGTGTGCCAGGTACGGTGTCAGGCGCCGGGTACGGAGAGAGTAGGACACCATCCTGCTATCAGGGGTCCATGTGACTGGGGGAGGGGAGGAACAGACTCTTTAACAGAAAAACCACAGTTACAAAAATACGGTGTGCATGTAACTGAGGCATCAGCAGATTACTATGCAAAGACACAGAGGGAGCCACTGAGGCTTCTGAGGAAGCCAAGGGAGTTTCCCCAGAGTTGACATTTATGTTCAGTGGAACAAGTTGGGTGTTCTGCTACGCACTGGGGACAGCAGTTAAATCCTGGCACTAACCACTTGGAGTTAGTGCAGCCCACAAGTCAAGGGCATGATGCTTTCAGGACTGCCCCAACTTTAGCCACAAGTTTAGGCAGTGCCAGGCCACATGCACTTTTTTTTTTTTTTTTAAGATTTATTTACTTATTTGAAGGGCAGAGTTACACACACACACACACACACAGAAGGAGAGAGAGAGAGAGGTAGCGCAAGCGAGATCTTCCATCTGCTGGTTCACTCCCTAAATGGCCAGAATTAGACTGATGTGAAGCCAGGAGCCAGGAGCTTCCTCTGGGTCTCCCACCTGGGTACAGGGGCCCAAGCACTTGAGCCATCTTCTACTGCTTTCCCGGGTGCATGAGCAGGGAGCTGAATGGGGAGTGGAGCAGCCGGGGCTCGAACTCGTGGCCATATGGGATGGCAGAGCCAGCGCCCCACGTGCACTTTTGAGTGACTCACTACAGATTCGGGAGCCCTCACAGCCTCTTCATGCACTATCATTCGCTGGAATGGCTCAGAGGCCTCAGCAAAGTGCTGGACTCAAGATTGTAGCTTTATTGGAAAGGGCACAGATCAGGATCAGCCAAATGGAATGACACACAGGGTGAGGGGTGAGACAGTCCTGGGTACAGAGCCTTGGTGCCCTCCCCTTGTGGACCTGGGCAGCCCACTCACCCAGCGTGCCCATGTGTTTACAAGCTGGGAAGCCCACAGAGCTTCAGCGTCCAGAGTTCTTATCGGTGCATACCTAATGAAGCCTTGGCATTACCATCAACTCAATCTCCATCTCCCTCTCCTCCCTCCAAACTCAGCTGCTTGGAGACCCAAGCTTCTAATCACGTGATTGGTCTTCCTGTGACCAGCTCTCATCCTGAAGCTTGCTAGGGGGTCTACCAGGAGTCATGAGCGCAAAGACAGCAATAGCATAGTGATCCAAGGGGCTCACGAATAACAAGGACACTTCCACTGCTCAGAAATACCAAGGTTGTGGCCCCTGGTGCTGTGGCTCAGTAGGTTAAGCATCCGCCTGCCGCACCGCCATCCCGTATGGACTGTGGTTTGAGTCCCAGCTACTCCTCTTCTGATCCAGCTCTCTGTTATAGCCTGAGAAACAGCAGAGGATGAACCAAGTGCTTGGGCCCCTGCACCCACCTCGGAGACCCTTAAGAAGCGCCTAGCTCCTGGCTCTTGGCTTTGGCCTTTGCGGCTGTTTGAGGAGTGCACAGGGTATGGAAGATCTTTCTATTTCTCCCTGGTTCTGTCTGTAACTCTACCTCTCAAATAAATAAAATCTTTAAAAGAAAAAAAATACTAAGGGTGTTGGAAGCTCCATGCCAAGAACCCGGGAAAAAGTCCAAATTCTTTACTATACAACCTAAGTTACGCTGGGTAGAAATTACCATCAAACGATCGAGTTCCTGGAAGTGATGTTCTGAGAGCCATTGTTCTAAACTGACCGAAAACTGAGCGGAAAAGATTCCCCTGGTCCCCGTGGCCGGGGTCATTAACGAGCTTAGCCCGTTGGCGCTTCTCTCCCTCGGCCTGGGTTTTGCGTCTGCCTCCGCTCCTCTTTTCCCTAGTTCTTTCCTGTTAGTTCCTCAGCCTCCCCTGCCTGAATCGCTTCGAGAGAGGGCAGAAAGTCCAGACCCCGGCGGAGCAGCCACGGCTGCAGAGCAGCCCGCGTCCTGACTGCTGCCGCCCGAGAATGGCGCGGGCCCATGGCCCCGTGGCCCCGTGGCCCCGTGGCCCCCGTGCTGGGTCTCACGTCGGCTCTGCCTCACACCACGTGCCTCCTTTTATCGCCGGATTCATCTTTGCCCTCCTCTGCGAGGCTTGAAAGAAATCGTCACTGTTGTCGCCTGACATATGGCAGTTTTGTCCCCAGAAGATCACAATGAAAGTAAAAAGGATTCCTGTGATGGCATATTCTCTCTCTCTCTCTCTCTCATTGGGATGCTTGCTGGTAGGGAAAAATCACGAAAAGGAGGGGGAAGCTGAAACTCGATGTGAATTAAAAGCTTTTATCCATGAGACAGAAGTGTTGCTCTGGTCTGCGTTCAGCGCGATGGTTCTGGTGCTCGGAGTGCTCGGAGGTCGGCCTGAGCCGGGCAGCGAGAACAGGTGGAGGGACCTTCAAGCCCTGGGCTGCACGCTGGGCTCTCCAGCTTCCTGCCCTGCCTTTGGATCTCTTCTTCTGGCCATTGTGATAGCATTGCCACCGTGAGACTTCTGCCAGCGTCAAAGCAGCCAGCACCACGCCCCGAACCTCCAGTCCCGTGAGCTAAAGAAACCTCATGTCTGTATAAAGTGCCCAACCTTGTGTACTCCGTTATAGTAAAGGAAAACTGACTCAAGCCATTATTAAATAAAAACGTCCCTCTTTCCAGCGACATGACGAGATGGGGTGGGGAAGGAAGAAGTTTGTTGGTTGGTTTGCTTTCCTTAAGGAGTCCCCAGAGCTCCCATTCATTCATTCATCACTCATTGAGCACCTGCCTCGTGCCCAGGAGGTGTTCGGAATACAAACTTTAGATCTGTAAGGCAATAGCAGTGCCGATGTCTTGCTTGCCTCCCCAAGAATGAAAAAGTCACCGAGATGGTGAAATTGACACTCTTGTGGGAAGACAAATTGATCATAAATACAGGACAGCAGGGGGAGATAACTACCAAGGAAATAGAACTGGTTAAGCTGTTACAGAAAGATGGTGCGGGCTGGATGGACTACAGGGAGATCAAGCACAGCTTTGCTGTGTGGTGACGTTTGACGTGAAGGGAGAGGAGGAGATTACTGGGGGTCCAGGGGGCAAGTTGCTGATGGAGGCCACAAAGGCAAGGGTCAGGCAGTAGGAGGCTTTAATGCTCACAGCCACACTAGAAAGTCAGTGCTATTTTTTTTTAAAGATTTATTTATTTATTTGAAAGTCAGAGTTACACACAGAGAGAAGGAGAGGCAGAGAGAGAGAGAGAGAGAGAGAGAGAGAGGTCTTCCATCCGCTGGTTCACTCTCCAATTGGCTGCAATGGCTGGAGCTGTGCCGATCCAAAGCCAGGAGCCAGGAGCTTCCTCCAGGTCTCCTACCCAGGTGCAGGGGTTCAAGGACTCGGGCCATCTTCTACTGCTTTCCCAGGCCATAGCAGAGAGCTGGATCAGAAGTGGACAGCTGGGACTCGAAGCAGCGTCCATATAGGATTGTAGTTTTACTCGTTATGATCTCTTAAAAAAAAAAAAGAAAGAAAGAAAGAAAAAACTCTGCTTTTCCACTTTCTTCATCCACTTCTTCCTCCTCTCTCAAATCTTCCTTCACCTTTCCCTCAGTCTTCTTCCTTTATTTCCCCCTCTATTAGCTTACTATCAGCCTTCCTAAGCACTCTGTTGGTGTAAACCCGATGCTGTACAGAAAATGCCAAGTTTCAAAAACAGGTAAGGGAGAGAAGTAGAAAGAGGGAATGTGTCGCAGCGAGTGACGCGTAGTGTACGGGAGCCTTGGTGCGACCACGACACGCGACGTGCTGCTGAGAAGCCCTTCGCCAGCTCTGGGTCTCCTGCAGCGCAAACCTCAGCTCTTCAAAGCCCGGGTGCGTGGCTCTGTCAGTCTCTCGCCGGCTCGGGAGAATGTGGGCAGTGGGACGTGTGCTGGAGGGAAAGGGGCTACAGACGGCTCCTTTCTCTGTCAGCCGCCCAACAGAAGACTCACCAGGATCTGCCAGAAAGATTTCCCGGTGCCTGAATTACAATCAGACAGCTTAGCTCTGTGCAGCTACTTTTGTGAGAGAGGGAATAATAGAAGCTGTTTAACTCCTCTGCGGTTTCAGAAAACACATCACGTCTTGCTGAACGAAATGAAAAGTCTCTCAGCAATGGCGCCGCTTCTTTCTAACTTTATGTCAAAAGATACACAATGATTAAGTCTTTGGCCCATAAAGGAAAACGCCCATGCACAGAGGCAAAGATCAGCATTGCAGCTGCACTGTCATAACTTTGGGTTGCCCTTCTGGTCTCGGGTCTGTTGTAGGGAGCAAGGACCAACTGAGGCTGGTGGCAGAGGTGGTAAAGAACCCACAGCAAGGAAGTAGCAGGCAGGCAGGTCAGGTGGGAGCTTACGACTGCCTTAAGGAGCCGCGCTCTGAGGTGTACACCGTGGCGACCGTCCCTTCCAGTTAGGACGACTGCTGTCAGGGTTCTAAGGAAGCAGTGGGCACATCCCCCGTACACTCAAAGAGCATTCTTGTGACTGCACTGTTTCCTCAGCTAGCAGGAGCTTCTGTGGTCCATGAGGTTGCCTCTGGTAGGTGATCTGCATCTTTGGGTGGAGCTGAGGAACCTCTACCCCACTTCATCCTAAGGGGCGCCACAAATGCTCTGGGGCCCCCCTGCATAGTCTCCCATGGAGTAAGGAAGACAGAGTATCTTTCCCACGGGGACCCTCTCCATCCTCTCCCGTGGAGCCTTTCCTGGCGCTGTCTGTCCTTTACCTCTCAGCTGCAGCTCTTGCCACACTGCAGGGTAACAAGTCACTTCCACATCAGCTTCCCTGCTAGGCTGTGGGCTCCTGCCACTCCATCTCCATGATCTGGTCCACTTAGCAGACACTGAGTCGTTCAGTAAACGTCTGAGCAGGGCCTGATTTCCTTTGCTTTCTTTTTTTTTTTTTTTAAAGATTTATTCATTTATTTGAGAGGCAGAGTTACAGAGAACAGAGAGGGAGACACACAGAGAGAGAGAGAAAGAGACAGAGAGAGAGAGAGAGACAGAGAGAGAGAGATCTTCCGTCTACTGCTTCACTCCCCAAATGGCTGCAACCGCTGGAGCTGGGCTGATCCAAAGACAGAAAACAGAAGCCTCTTCTGGTTCTCCCATGCAGGTGTAGGGGCCCAGGCACTTGGGCTATCTTCCACTTCTTTCCCAGGCCAGGGCAGAGAGCTGGATCAGAAGAGGAGCAGCCGGGACTCGAACCAGCACCCATACGGAATGCCGGCACTGCAGGCAGTGGCTTTACCCTCTATGCCACAGTGCCAGCCTATCGGTTCATTTCAAAATGGCCAAACCCAGCTCTGAGTTTCCTTAGAAGCAAGCTGGTGGCCCCTGGTGGTGTGTGTGGAATTGTCAGAGTTGCAACAGTGCCCTGGAAGTCTTAGATTATTTGTATGTCAGAAGGAAGGAAGAAGATGAAAAGAGAATGGAATTATGTAAAAAGGAAGCAGCTGACTCATTCAGACAGTAATTCAATGGGAAAATTGGTTGCGTAAGTGCATGAAATGTTGGTTGAGTCCCCATTATCCCAGGCACTGCACGTGTTGTTGTAGGCCTCGCAGTGTTTATGATCTAGTGTCCCTTGGGAGGCCCTGTAACACGAATGGCTCAGGCCGCATAGCTGGAATACCTGGCCACTCTCTAGCTGTTGCTATAGAGACCCCAGGGAGGAGAGGGGAGGGAAGTCCTTTCTGCTGTCTTCCAGTAGTTCCCAAGTTGTTCCTCCTGGCCTGGAATGCGGCCCTGTCCCCGATGTGAACCTGCTCACGCTGGGCCTCTGGGGGCAGGGGGAGAGAAGCTGCGGACCTCCGGGGGCTTCAGGAGGAAGTGACATTTTCTTTTTCTTTTTTTTTTTCATTTATTAAACTTTTATTTAATGAATATAAATTTCCAAAGTACAGCTTATGGGTTACAATGGCTTCCCCCTCCCATAACTTCCCTCCCACCCGCAACCCTGCCCTTTCCCGCTCCCTCTCCCCTTCCATTCACATCAAGATTCATTTTCAATTCTCTTTATATACAGAAGATCAGTTTAGTATATATTAGGTAAAGATTTCAACAGTTTGCCCCCATAGAGCAACACAAAGTGAAAAAATACTGTTGGAGTACTAGTTATAGCATTAAATAACAGTGTACAGCACATTAAAGACAGAGATCCTACATAATATTTTTCTTTTTTAAAAATATTTTATTTGTTTGAGAGGTAGCGTTATAGACAGTGAGAGGGAGAGAGAAAGAGAAAGGTCTCCCTTGTGCTGGTTCACTCCCTAAATGGCTGCAACAGTCGGAGCTGGGCCAATCCAAAGCCAGGAGCCAGGAGCTTCATCTGGGTCTCCCACATGGGTACAGGGACCCATGCACTTGGGCCATCTTCTACTGCTTTCCCAGGCCACAACAGAGAGCTGGATTGGAGGAGGAGCAGCCGGGACTTGAACCGGCGCCCATGTGGGGTGCTGGTGACTCAGACGGAGGATTAACCATAGCGCCAGCCCGGAGCATGGCATTTTCATCAACCCCCCAGCACCACCCCAAAGCACACCTGTTAGCAGTTATTCCCCATTCCTCTCTAGCCCCAGGCCCTCGCAACCAACAACCTACTCTGGTCCATGCAAACTGTTGTCACTGATGACTGGCTTCCTTCACAGAGCATGTTTTTTTAAGGTTCAGCCACAACAAACCACATGCTTGATTCCTTTTCCTGGCCAGGTAATATCCCACACAGTGTTTGGTTACCCCATTGGGCCTATAGAGCCTAAAGCAGCCCTTTTGGAACCTAAACTACAACCAATTTGGAAATTTTATGATCTATCTGTCAAGAAATTAGGATAAATTTCATCTTTACTTTTTACATAATATAAGCATCTCTGCAGGATGAGCAGGAAAAAGGAGAGATTGGGGGGAAGAATAGGACATTTCTATATTTCTATTCTTTCAGAAAAACAGAATTCTGTGCCCCCCAGGAGTGTTTTCCCATCTCTTCCCTGGGCTCACCCATCTTGCTAAGCCGTGAGAAGCCAGTGAATATAGCCCAGCCCCAGGCAGTGTGGAATCAGGACACAGGCACGTCTCCACTGGCTGCGGCTGGTCTCCACCTTGCTGGTCTCCCCAGCTGAGGACAGAGCAGTGGGCAGAGCCGCAGGAGAGCTCAGCTAAGCTTAATTGCAGGTGAGGGCAGTTTCTCTGGAGTTGCTGTCTAGACCAGCAAGCAGATAAGATCGAGGAAGTGCTTGGAGGGCCTGAAGGCACCCCCTCTGCAAATAGAGGCTTGGCTTTATTGTCGCTGCTGTTAATAAAACAGATGTTCTCAAAGCATTCCTCCAACCCGGGACAGGGCTTGGAAAAGGGCTGGGCCTTTACTGGTTGCTGAAACCAAATAAAAATCAAATTAAAGTTTAATTTGCCTCATAATTTTCTTTGTGGCAGTTCTGCTGGGCTGTCACAGGCAGAACCAGCCTCGTCTTCCTCCTTCTCCTCTGCCTTCCAGGTCTCCCAGGGGGTGCAGGGGTCCAAGGGCCATCTTCTACTGCTTTCCCAGGCCACAGCAGAGGGCTGGATTGGAGGAGGAGCAGCCGGGACAGGAACCAGCGCCCATGTGGGATGCTGGCGCCGCAGGTGGAGGATTAACCTACTGTGTCACAGCATTGCCCCAATTGATTACCTTCTAAGATCATTAAAATATTGCAGAAAAGACTCTTGGAAAAAAACTGGGGAGATTAACCATTTAGAGAACAAGGTAAGGCAACATGTAATTAAGACTTGTGGGTTACTCAAACTGTAAATCAACAGGGACATGTTAAGGAATGTTATGTATGTAAAAATTTAAAGAAATGCATTTCTTTCTACTTTTTTTTTCTAAGCCTATTTATTTTTGTTTTTGTTTTTAAAGTTACATACACAGTGCAACCCAAAATTATGACCCACTTTTTTCAATGCGTGTTATAAGAAGCATTTATCCATGTCATTACACATTGGTGTGATGTAAATAAATATCATATTAATCTGGCAATTTTTGATTGTGTATATTGTTAAAGAGGAAAAATTCAAAATGATCAGTAATCAAAAGTTATCTGCACAAGAAGCCAGGCAAACACGGAGTAATCTGAATGCTTAGAAAATTAATTCTTGGCTGGCGTCACGGCTCACTAGGCTAATACTCCACCTGCGGCGCCTGCACCCTGGGTTCTAGTCCCAGTTGGGGCTCCGGATTCTGTCCCGGGTGCTCCTCTTCCAGTCCAGCTCTTTGCTGTGGCCCGGGAAGGCAGTGGAGGATGGCCCAAGTGCTTGGGCCCTGCACCTGCATGGGAGACCAGGAGGAAGCACCTGGCTCCTGGCTTCGGATCAGCACAGTGCGCCGGCCGCAGCACGCCAGCCATAGCGGCTATTTGGGGGGTGAACCAACAGGAAGATCTTTCTGTCTCACTGTCTAATTCTGCCTGTCAAAAAAAAAAAAAAAAAAAAAAAAGGAAAGAAAGAAAAGAAAATTAATTCTTGGGACCAGCATTGTGGCATAGCTGGTAAAGCTTCCACATCCAACACCAGCATACCCTATGGGCTCTGGTTTGAGTCCTGGCTGCCCCACTTCTGATCCAGCTCCCTGCTAATGCACCTGGGAAAGCAGTTTGCCCAAGTGCTTGGGCCTCTGCACCCACTTGGGAGACCCAGAAGAAGCTCCTGGCTCCTGGTGTCAGCCTGACGCAACCCTGGGCTGTTGCAGCCATTTGGGAAATGAACCAGCAGATGGAAGATCTTGTGTCTCTGCCCTTCTGTAACTCTGCCTTTCAAATAAACAAATAAATCTTTAAAAAAATAAAGAAAATTAAGTCTTGTTCAGAGCATATACCTCCACCTTAAAGCCATACAACTTTCTAACCAGGCAGATAGGAGACACAATGAAAAGCTAAATATTGAAGAGCTAGAACTACTGTCTTTTTCTCACCCGTTTCTCAGCAATGATTTTTATAAAGCGATTCTCAGGATGAGCGCAGATGCAGGCTGGGACAAAGCAGTCAGCTGCATTGCCGAATGGGGCTGCTTTACTCCTCACTGAAACAAGTCTTGAAAGACACAGAACGAGAGTGGAAAGGTTTTTTAAATTCCAAAAGCTGGCTTTGAACATCAAAACCAAAGCGGAAGGAAGCTGGGCATAAAATTTATCCACAGACCACAGAAGAGGCAGGAATGCGGGACAAAAGAAGCCGCCCCCTGAGACCTGTTCATTACTGAGAGAAGGAGCTGATGCTAGCGTGTAACTCACCGCCGGCGCTGTGAGCACCGTGCAGTTGCGCTGGCACTGGTGTGTGTGTGTGTGTGTGTGTGTGTCCGTGTGTCCTGAGACTTTCCCGATGAAGGAAGCAACGTTTGGATGCACGAGTCTGGCACGGATCTGCACTTACCATGTTGCAAACCAGCCGTGTGAGCAGCATGGATGCAAGACAAGGCTTTTCATCTCCCAGGGGGAGGGAAAGGAGCACCAGGAAGGGAAAGAGAGAATGAGATATGGCTCAGCTTCCCCTTGAAGGTGTCGAGTCCCGAACACCCCATGCTCAGTCCAGGATCTCATCCCTGCAGCTGGGTGTAGGAAATGTGGGATGGAAACTTCTGGGGGGCCGGCGCCGTGGTGCAGTAGATTAACCCTCCGCCTGCAGTGCCGGCATCCCACATGGGCACCGGTTCGAGTCCCGGCTGCTCCACTTCCAATCCAACTCTCTGCTATGGCCTGGGAAAGCAGTAGAAGATGGCCGAAGTCCATGGGGCCCTGCACCCACATGGGAGACCTGGAAGAAACTCCTGGCTCCTGGCTTCAGATTGGCCCAGCTCCGACCATTGTGGCCAATTGGGGAGTAAACGAACGGAAGGAAGACCTCTCTCTCTGTCTCTCCCTCTCACTGTCTGTAACTCTACCTCTCAAATAAAATAAATAAAATCTTTAAAAAAAAAAAAAAAGAAACTTGTGGGCAGTTTAAGGGAAAGGGGGTCTGAGATAAGAAGGTCGTGCTCTACTCCCCAGGGTGGAGCTTAGGGAGAGGACGATCACGGGATCTTTCAGAAGCCCCCACAGCCTGCACGTGGCATGGTGCCAGAGCGGCAGCCGCTGAAGCTGAACGAGTCGCTTGCGAACCACCTCACAGGCCCCCAACGACCTCGAGGTACAGAGACCTGGTGTGGAGGGAGGAGAAATGGCAGGGGGGCCTTGGGTTGGGCTGTAGAGATGGCAGAGTGCTGTGCTGGGTGCTTGGAGGCCTCTGCAGTACTGTGGACAGGCACCACGGAGGTCAACAGGGGTCCCATGCCTGTGACGTCCCTTAGATGGGAAGACGCCATTGCGTGAAGATGGCCTTGTGTGGCCTCTCTTTGTTATGGGGCACTTAACCGACTCTTCTCACCACCCCCATTACTCCCAACGTGGGTGTCCGCTGCCACCCCAATCCTGGGAGGCACCGTGCTGTCACACAGTGGCCCACGTGCAGCTGTGTGTCTTGTGCTTGGCAGGAATTGGGAATGGTTGTCCCCGCCCCTCCCGCCACCCCATGGCTGACAAACGTGAACTAAGGTGATGTTAAGGGAGGGGAGAGGGCTGTGAGGGAAGCCCAGGTGTGACCTCAGGCCCCCACACTCTCCATCAAGTCACCCTAGAAGCCTACAGCACTGCTGGGACTCAATGGACCCGCCCCCTCTCCAGGGGGAAGCCAGGGAGCCCACGTCTGGGTTTTGGTTGAGGGTATGGGGAGGGGGTCCCCCCAGATGCCGGGAACAGCAGTGCCGTGACTCCCGTGCACGGATTTGAGCATTTCCTGCCACGAAGAAAGGGAGCAAGAGGTCTGCTCTGGCTGCCGTGCAGCAGAGCTGCCTCCTCTCCTCTCGTCACTTCCCTTTCCCACCCTGACTTGAGAATGCCCCAGACTGGGGAAAACTCCGGAGCCCCCAGTCAGAGATGTGTTCAGGTGCCTCTCTGGTTTTGTGCCTCGCTCACAAGGCAGGGCTCCAGGCTTGGGCAGCAATAAAAGGAGCAGCACTTCTGGAAGGCACGCGCTGTGGTCCCAGCGTGTCCCTGGAGTGTGTGTGCTGGAAATTCTGTCCCTAATGAACAGTGTTGAGAAGTAGAGCTTTGGGGGCGGCGCTGTGGCGTAGCCGGTAAAGCCACTGCCTGCAGTGCCAGCATTCCATATGGGTGCCCGTTCAAGTTCCGGCTGCTCCACTTCTCATCCAGCTCTTATGGCCTGAGAAAGCAGTAGAAGATGGCCCAAGTGCTTGGACCCCTGAACCCAAGTGGGAGACCCAGAAGAAGCTCCTGGCTCCTGGCTTTGGATTGGCACAGCTCCGGCCATTGCAGCCATCTGGGGAGTGAACCAGTGGATAGAAGACCTCTCTCTCTTCTTCTCCTTCTCCCTCTGTGTAACTCTGACTTTCAAATAAATAAACAACTCTTAAGAAAAAAGCAGAACCTTTGAGAGGAGATGAGGTCACGAGGGCTCTGTCTTCACGAGTGGATTCATGTCTTTATTGTGGGAATGATTTTTTTCCCCAAGATTTAGCTATTTATTTGAAAGGCAGAGTTAGAGAGAGAGGCAAAGAGAGAGAGAGAGAAATACCTTCCAACCATTGGTTCACTCTCCAAATGGCCACAACAACTGAGACTGGACCAGCCAAAGCCAGGAGCCTGGAACTCCATCTGGATCTCCCACGTGGGTGCAGGGGCCCAAACACTTGGGCCATCTCCCGCTGCTTTTCCCAGATGCATTAGCAGGGAGCTGGGTCAGAAGTGGAGCTTATATGGGATTCCCGTGGTATCGCAGGTGGCAGCTTAACCCAGTGCACCACAATGGTGGCCCCAGGTGTGCGGGTTTGTTATAACAAGAATAAGTTTGTTATAGAAGTCAGTTAGGCCCTCTCTTGATGGCTTTCTCTCACCCACATGATGCCTTTACTATGTTCTCATGCAACAAGAAGGCCCTCACCAGAGGCAGCCCCTCGACCTTGAACTTCAGCCTCCAGAACCATGGGTCAAGTAAACTTCTTTTGTTTGTAACATTCTGTTACAGCCACACAAAACAGACTGAGAAGACACACTTCCCCCAGATTCTGTGTGTGTGTGTGTGTGTGTGTCTGTGGAGAGAGACAAACCCCTGGTCTTTTTTTTTTTTTTAAGATTTATTTATTTGAAAGGCAGAGTTACACACACAGAAACGTCTTCCATCTGCTGGTTCACTCCTCAAATGGCTGCAGCGGCCAGAGCTGGGCCAATCTGCAGCCAGGAGCCAGAAGCCTCTTCAGGGTCTCCTACCTGGGTGCAGGGACCTAAGAACTTGGGCCATCTTCTACTGCTTTCCCAAACCATAGCAGAGAGCTGGATCAAAAGTAGAGCAGCCAGGACTCGAACCAGTGCCCATATGGGATGCTGACACTGCAGGCAGCAGCTTTATCCACTATGCCACAGTGCTGGCCCTAACCCCTGTGTTCTTTTTCATCACTGGCGACCAAGGACTGTCGTTGGAGCAAGATGCTAGACACTGTTTAAAAGCGTCCATCAAGGTGACCATGCTTGGCCTGAGGCAAAACAGTGCTTTGTACAGGGAGGTTGCCGCTGCTCCAGGATGTCCCCTGCTCGCCTGCTTACATTGTAAACGGCACTCAGAGAAGGAGGCCTGCAGCAGGTTGCCAGGCCACCCATGCCCTAAGCGATCCCGGGAATAAAGCAAAACAGACACAGATTTTTTTTTTCTTCTGTAGACCAATCTCCAGTACGCGTTCTGCAGAGGGAATAAAACACGTCCTTCGAGGAAGGACAGCCTCAGAAACCGCATTCTCTTTTAAAATTAATTTGGAAATCTAGCAGCAAGGTGAGGAGAAAATCCTTTTGTTTACCTTAAAAGGCACCGGGTATGGGCGGGCGCTGTGGCGTAGCTGGTAAAGCCGCCGCTTGAGTGTCGGCATCCCATACGGGTGCCGGTTCTAGTCCCGGCTGCTCCACTTCCAATCCAGCTCTCTGCAATGGTCTGGGAAAGCAGTGGAAGATTGCTCAAGTGCTTGGGCCCCTGCACCCACGTGGGAGACCCTGAAGAAGCTCCTGGCTCCTGGCTTCGGATTGGCCCAGCTCTGGCCTTTGCTGCCATCTTGGGAGTGAACCAGCAGATGAAAGACCTCTGTCTCTCCCCCCGCCCCATCTCTGTAACTGCCTCTCAAAAAAATAAATTAAAAAAGGGGGGGAGGCCGGCGCCGCGGCTCAATAGGCTAATCCTCTGCCTGCGGCGCCGGCACACTGGGTTCTAGTCCCAGTCGGGGCACCTGATTCTGTCCCGGTTGCCCCTCTTCCAGGCCAGCTCTCTGCTGTGGCCAGGGAGTGCAATGGAGGATGGCCCAAGTGCTTGGGCCCTGCACCCCATGGGAGACCAGGATAAGCACCTGGCTTTTGGCTTCAGATCGGCGCAGTGCGCAGGCCGCGGCGGCCATTGGAG
This sequence comes from Lepus europaeus, assembly GCF_033115175.1. Lineage (NCBI taxonomy): Eukaryota > Metazoa > Chordata > Mammalia > Lagomorpha > Leporidae > Lepus > Lepus europaeus. Next base: position 132,645,516 of record NC_084831.1, on the reverse strand, counting down.
GGTGAACCAACAGCAAAAGGAAGACCTTTCTCTCTGTCTCTCTCTCACTGTCCACTCTGCCTGTCAAAAAAGAAAAAGAAAAAAAAGGGGGAAGGAGTGAGGTCAACCCTAAATAGGAGATCCTTCTCCTTACTTAGTTTGAAGGCAGAGTGAGACAGACAGGCATGTGCAATGAAGGGAGAGGATTGCAGAACACTGACATAAATGAGGGGCACCTGCAGAACGATAATTTAGACCCCGCCACCCCCCCGAGGGGGGACACAGGTGCCCCCTGAGTGCCATCTGGAACTGATGTTGGAAAGGCGAGCATCCAGGCTGCTCTGAGCACCTGTGCCGGCTGCAGCAGCAGAGCGGAGCCGGGGAACATTCTTTAGGTTTGCAACGTGAGGCCTGCAGTGAGCAACTGGTAATCAGCAAAGCAGCAGACCCAGCCAGTGGCCTCGGATATTGCCTGGAGCCAGGGTGGAAAAGTGTGCGTGAGTGTGTGCATGTGTGTGAGTGTGTGTGGGGGAGGGATGTGTGAGTGCGTGTGAGTATTTACAGAAATGTGATAAAGCAGGGGAGTGGTTGAGAAGCTGTTGGTACCAGAAACAGAGGCTGGGGTAGGCTCAGGCAGCACTGAACCCCACTGAGGTCTTATTGAAGGTTCCAGAAAAGGGAGAGGCATTGGGGGAGCTCTTTTCCTCACCTGCTCACCGAGGGTAACACAAGATTGGATGCAACTTAAATGGGTCCAAGTAGATCGGGTATGTCTCCTTATACCACCTAAAGGGTTTTGTCTGCCCTAAAGGGAGACAGCTAAACAATCCATTGAGAGTGACTATACTCACGGCACTGCGACCTTTGATGCTCTGGTACTTTGAGGCAAACATAAACATCAAACTACATCAGTGAATGAAATGCCACCTTTTTTTTTAGAAAGTCCCTATATTATTCAGAGGGGCTAGATGATGATTCTCACTTTCATCTCCCTGCAGAGGGGGCAGGACATTGCAAGGATAGCCAAGGTCCTGGTGCTAGCGCTCCGTCTTCTTGGGTTGGGTGGTTCTGCGTCATTTTCTTGGCTGTCTGCTGCCCCTTGAGCTTCTGTATGTTCTAGTTCTGCATAGCAGTGGTCACCGCTTGGCCTGGAGCCTGAGCTGAGTCCCTGTGGACTGTGGGCAGAGCTCCTTGGAAACATGAGTTGGCACTATAGGGCCTTTGAGCTCTGTGATGCAAAGGAGAAGAGAAAGAAGCACCTCGCACCCTCTGTTGTGCACAGTGGTTCTAGCGACACAGCTGTGAGGCCAGGCGGTGGTGCTTGGGCAGCCAAAGCACTCGGAGGACCTGCAGCAGTGCTGGTAGCCCTAGCTCCAGCTGGAGAACTGTGGGGAGAGGTCCAGGAGCGGAAGGCTGCCCTGGGCGTGGGGAGCGGCACCCTCACTGCCAGCCCTGGCAGTGAGCAACACAAGGAATCGGTAGACGGAGCTGAAGCGAGTTGCTTTGTTTGTGTGTGTATAGGACCCTCCAAAGCACACGTGTTGAAACAATACCTGATGGGACAGTGTTAAGGGGCAGGAGGCGCCTTTCGGGAAGTGATGATGTCTCTCTGCCTTGGGGAATGCACACATGCTCTCATGCGAGATGGAAGAGAGTCCCCTAGAGCCCTTCGCCTCTTCTGCCACGGGAGGACACAGCAGCCTAGTGCCACCTTGAGAGCAGAGAGCAGCCCTCCTCAGACACGGAAGCGCTGGTGCCTTGAGCTTGACTTGCCAGCCTCCAGAAATGTGAGAAATGCATTTCTATTCTTTAGAAATGACCCAGTCGCGGGCATTTTGTTACAGCAGCAGAGATGAGTGCAGGCACGGAGCAGGGCAGGGCGAGGGCAGGGCAAACTCAGAGGAGCTCTTCTTCTTCTTCTTCTTCTTTTTTTAAGATTATTTATTTATTTGAAAGTCAGAATTACACGGAGAGAGAAGGAGAGACAGAGAGAGAGATCTTCAATCCACTGGTTCACTCTTCTGATGGCCGCAATGGCCGGAGCTGCGCCGATCCGAAGCCAGGAGCCAGGAGCTTCTTCCCGATCTCCCATGCAGGTGCAGGGGCCCAAGGACTTGGGCCATCCTCCACTGCTTTCCCGGGCCATAGCAGAGAGCTGGATCACAAATGGAGCAGCTGGGTCTTGAACCAGCACCCTATGGGATGCCAGCACTGCAGGCAGTGGCTTTACCCACTACACCACAGCGCTGGCCCCAAGGCATGCTCCTCTTTAGAACACAGGAACTGCACCAGAGCTCCTGTAAACATGCGGAGGGGTGCGTGTGTGTGTGTAATGCACTTCTGTGTGCACATGTGCACATGTGTGCATGTTGGCGGGGAGTGGGATGAAGCATGCAAAGATGGAAAGCTCACAAGAGGAGGGTGAAGCTGGATCTGGAGAAATACTATCTACTGCATTACTGTGTCCTGGCTTAGACCTCCAGGCTGCTGTGGCTTTGGACACCCAGCTGTCACTCTACAGATATCACATAAAATACATAATAAAAAGGTGATATTCTCTTTGTCTGCAATTATGTCAGGTTCACCCTTTAAATGTAGAATCTTCCTCAACTGTGGATTACAGAAATGTAAGTGTGTAGAATCAACTGGATGAATTCAGGAAAGATCTAGGTCTGGCCATTACTCATAGACTCTGTGAAAAATTAATCTTCCCAGGGTCCTAAGGGTGACTGGACTCCGTCATGCTAACCCACACTTACGAAGCTCATAAAATACAGACAAAAACAATGACGTCCATTTATTATTACACATTGAGATTTATGTCCACCAAGTGACCAGGTACTCACGACCCTTGGCCCACAAATTCTCTCTCTGAAGGAAAGTGACTGGGGAACTCATTTATAACCAGAAGCGTTGCAGTGAGGAATGAAAGCAAGAATTGGTATGGGAGTCACCTGTTACTGGGTGGTTATGCTAGCCTGAGGCTGGGCTCTGCTGTGGGGATATACAGAGAGGTGCAGGTCAGAAATGAGCCCGCATCTAAGGGGCTGTGCTGGGACAGGCACCCCCATGCCTGCTTCTGCACGCCTGTATTTCTAGCTCCCCTCCGCCCATCACTTTGCTTCTTGAGGGATGCATGCCAGCTCTCTTCACTAAAAAAAGTTCACTAAAAAAGAGTGTCCTAACACATCAGCTTGTAGGATGACCAACCGACCGAGGGATTGGTTGACCGAGCGCTTCCCTCTGTGAACTGCTTCTGCAGTTTGTGATGTGGCTCGTATGGATTGCTTCAATCATCTTTGAGGATTTTTTCCTTTATCAATTTCTTTTTTCACTCCCCCCCCCCCCCCGCACTTGTAGTGTAGCTCATTCCGACGTCTGCCTTCTGGTCTCATCTTCCAGGGCCTTGTCTTCATGTGAAGCATTTCACAAGCCAATGGGTGCGTTGCCCTTCCATGTGGACTATTCCTGCTCCGCTTTGAGGGCTTGCGCCTAACTTGGACGACAGCCACATTCCGACATTTGTTTAGAGACCCATTGCATGGAAAGGATTTTTTGCTAGTTTCCACATGCGTGGATGTATAAAAACTGACATGCAGACAAAAATTTCAACTGACAAAGTCAGGGGCAGTAGTGAGGGGCAAATGGGTATAAAACCGATGAAAAGGCAAACTGTTCTTTCATGTATGTGACAACAAATGAAAGAAGTCTGAAATTTGAAACACACGCCAAGTGCTTATTTGAGCTTATTCACAGAGCCATGATTAAGAATAATAGGGAGGGGCCAGCGCTGTGGCATAGCAGGTGAGGTCACCTCCTGCAGTTCCAGCATCCCATATGAGCGCCGATTCAAGTCCCAGCTGCTCCACTTCCGATCCAGCTCTCTGCTGTGGCCTGGGAAAGCAGTAGAAGATGGCCCGAGTCCTTGGACCCTGCATCCATGTGGGAGACCCAGAAGAAACTCTTGGCTCCTGACTTCAAATAGGAGCAGCTCCGGCCACTATGGCCAGTTGGGGAGTGAACCAGCGGATGGAAGACCTCTCTCTCTCTCTGCCTCTCCTCCTCTCTCTGTGTAACTCTGATTTTCAAATAAATAAATAAATCTTTTAAAAAGAAAAGAATAATAGGGAGTTGCTTCTTGGCCTTTTGGCTAGAATCAAGTGAAGAATAATAGGAAAGAGTGGGCTAAATATATTTGCAGAGGGAAGCCTACCTTATTTTTTATGAAGTCCCTGCCATGGGAGACATGCATGAATGGATGAAATTTGAAGAACACTTAATCCTCTTATTACTTAGATGCAAAGTGCCAAATAGTAAGGATTGGAGACCAACAGTGACATAACTAAAGCACATTGGCGTCTAGTGAAATTACTGGAGTGAACTGCTCCAGTAGGTTTGGGGTGAATTAATATGTCAGCGAATGAGCTTAGGGTATATTCCTTTTGGTGAACTGGCTATTTACAGACTTGACTTTCGGTGGACTGACCTTTGACAAACTGATATGTGTCCAGTTCACCTAAAGTTATTTGGATTAACTGCTACCATGAAGTTATCATTAAATCTTTCCTGGGCTTGGGCAGTCCTGGCTCTCTTAGTGACTCAGGATTGAACTGTGTAGATTTTATAACTGTCTTGGAGGGAAGGATTTTGTGTGTGTGTAACTTCTTGTATTGTGCCTTAGTGTTTTTCATGTCAGTTTCCTTTATGCTACTCAACTATGCATGCCCTCCATAGAGTTAAGGCACACACACTTCCTGCTAATCATTTCCTGGGGTTGCTTCAAACATTCGATTCTCAATGGGGTCATGCTGCTGGGGCCTGTGTCGGAAATCCACGCGGGCATTTGTGTTTGTCACAATGCCTGGAGGGTGCACTTGGAATTTTAGGGGCTGGAGATCAAGGATGCTCGTTTCCTGAAATGCACCAAATCAGCCCCCACAGCACGCATTCTGTGCCCCATATATGCCTTTGGAAAATCACGCTGGAAATGCAGTTTGATGAAAATCCTACAAGTAATTAGCTGAGCCCAGAAGGTAATTGTTTTATAAATAAAGTACTTCCCACATGATTTTGATATAGACTTAATTGTCCAGGATTATAGCTACTCTATGAAATCAAAGGGGAACGGGATTTTGTTTAGTTTGGAATTTGACCAAGAATTGTTCATAATTCTGAAAATGCTCATTTCCGACAGCAACAGTTCTTGTAATATTCAATCGCTAATTGAACTAAAACTACATCAAGACCAAATTTGCAGCTGTTGCATTCACAGTAATTTTAGGTAAACGTAGAAGCGTCTGGCTCTTCTAGGCTAGTTATGTACGAGTATTCACATATTTAAATATAATAGCAATTGCTTTCTCTTTATTTTTCTTTATATTATAGATAGGACATTATGTTGATTTAAAAAAAGTCATACGTGTAGGTAGATGATATATCAAGAATTTCTTCTTAGAAGTTTTTAAAATTATATTTATTTGAAAGGGTAGGGGAGAGAGAGAGAGAGAAAGAGAGAGAGAGAGAGAGAGGTATCTGCTGGTTCACTCCCCAAATGTCGGAAACAGGCAGGGCTGGCCCAGACTGAAGCCAGGAGCTCAGAACTCCATCTGGGTCTCCCGTGTGGATGGGAGGGACCCCAGCGCTGCTGCCACAGTGTGGCCATTAGCATGAGTCTGGATTGGAATCACTGATGCTCTCATAGTCGACGCAGGGTCCCGGTGACTTGACTGCTGCCAAACGTTCGCTCCTAAGAATTCCATTTCAGAGAGGAAGGCAGATGCCGAGAATTCCCTCTTAGGAAAGTGAAGTTCGGTTGTGAGAGGGTGAGAATCTTGCCCGAAACTTCCTTTCTCCCTGCACGCCTCCCTGTTTAGGTCCCAGCTCTCTGCCGCTTTCTGTTTCTCTGACTGCTATTGGAGACGAGGGTAGGATTTAGGTAGCGGTGTGGCAGGACAGCAGGTGCAGGCTTGAGCTTGGGTTTCAGAGGCTGTTCCGGGAAGGCTCATCCTGCAGCATGGACTGTGAGCTGGCCAGAGAGTTGAACACGCTTGACATCTAGGGACGTGTGTTGCAAGCAGGAAGGGCTCCCCTCCCCCTCTCCCTCTTGTCCTACATCCTGGACACCCTAACCTTTGCCGTAAAAGCCCTGGCAAACTCCGGCTCAGGGAGGCAGCTTCTTCAGGGAACTGCACCTTCGCACCATCTCCCTCCCTTGTCACAGGAAATAGAGCTTTCCTCTGAACAACTCCTTTGACTTGGGACTGATTATCTGGTGACATCCCAGGTGAATGGTGCTTGGTGCTTGGTGCTCCGCGCTCTGTGCTCGGAGCGGGGGATGGAAGGAGTTTGTAGTCAGCCTCGGCTTCGGGGCAGGAAAAAACAACCTCCAGGATGAATTGACCCACTTGAGTGCTCAGGGCCCTGAGGCCACTGGTGCTGCCACAGAAACACCTCCTCCCCATCCCTCCCCCCCCCCCACCACCATGCACCTGTGTCTCCCTGTCCTGTCACAGCCTGGAGCCCGAGGTTGCAGGGGGAAAGCACTTCCTCTCCATCGGAGAAGAGAGCACCAGAGGCCTGGCCCAGATGTCTCACTGCTGGACTCTCGGCCAAAATCTGCCGTGTATCACCAAGATGTCAGTGTGCTTAGAGACATGCCACCTGGCTTATTTCCCGAGATGATTTACCAGCCAGGCTACCTGCAAGGGAGGATTGGCCTGTGCAGAGGGACAGGCCTGGGGACTGGGGACTGGCTAAGGGACTCTGCTGCTGTGGGTCTCACAGGGACACCAGACAGGAGGAGTAGTGTGTGTGTGTGGGGGGGAGGAAACAGACTTGGCCAAGAGATGGCTGAAGGCTGCTCTTTTTTTTTTTTTTTTTAAAGAGAGAGAGATTCTATTTGCTGGTTCACTTCCCAAATGGCTGAAATGGCCAGGGCTGGGCCAGAACGAAGCCACGAACCAGGAGCTTCATCCAGGTCTCCCACATGGGTGCAGAAGGCCAAAGATTTGTGCCATCTGCCTCTTGCTTCTCCCAGGCAATTAGCAGGGAGCCAGATTGGAAGTGGTGCAGCTGGGTCTCAAACCAGCGTCCCTATGGGATGCTGGCATCACAGGCAGCGACTTAACCCACCGCACCACAATGCCGGCCCCCACAAGCTGCTCTTGAGACAGGCCACAGCCAAGGGGGAGGAAAGACACACTGTTCCCCACCAGGAGGTGCCTGGGACGTTGACATGACTGCCGCATAAAGGGGAGGTTTGCTGTAAAGATAGCAGGTGGGAAATAAAATAAATAGTTATCTCTGTTGGTGGCATCAGAGGGGACTTGTACTCTCTTCTCCTTGTCTGTATTGCACAGAAAATGGTGAGTATGTAGTACGCCATGAAGCCTCACTCTAGGGTCCCACTACATGGCTACAAATTCCAAAGCTCCCACTTACAAGCTGTGATCTTGGACCAAATACCTTATCTGTCAAAGCTGCGTCCTCAATTACAAAATGGAGACAATCATAGGCCCAGCTTCACGGGGTAGGGGAGGGTTGGGGGCTAAGTGAGCTAACATGTAACAGCGCTGGAGCCCTCAAAGGAAAAATCAAGACAGGGACAGGCACTCTGAAGCAGTGGCCTCTCTGGAGTCCCCGAGCCATGCTGGGAAGACGCTCCTAAGATGGCCACCGTCTACGTCACCTTGGGCCTGACTCTCCTGCCACAGGGAGCTATGGCATTTGGTGCCACAGACCTCCTGGGCAAACCCTCCCTTGTCCTGAACAAACAAATACACTGGACTAGCCCAGCCCCAGGAGGAGCCCAGGAACTGGGTGGCAGAAGTAAAGCAGGGCAGAGAGGGGAGCTGGCCTGCAGGTGGGTCACGCAGGACAGAAATGATCACTGTGGAGAGCAGGGGCAGCCTTGGGCAAATCTGTGCCTCCCGGAAGCTGGTCACCAGGATCTTCTCAATTCTCCTTTTACCCTCGCCTCCCTCCTTGTTTCTTTTTTTTTTCCCCTAAAGATGTATTGATTTATTCATTTGAAAGGCGGAGTGACAGGAGAGAGAGAGAGAGAGGGGGAGAGAAAGACAGACAGACAGACAGACAGACATAGCTCCCATTTGTTGGCTTACTCTCCTAATGACTGCAACAGCTGGCTCTGGGCAGGGCCAAAGCATGGAGCCAGGAACTACATCCCAGTCTCCCATGTATGGATAGCAGGGACCCAAGTACTTGGGCCATCATTTGCTGCTTCCCAAGCTCATTAGCAGGAAGCCAGGTGAGAAATGGAGAGACTGGAACTTGCAAAAGCTACTTGAATATGGGGTGTGGGTGTCCCAAGTGGTGGCTTGTCCTGCTGCGTCACAGCATCGCCCCACTTCCTCGTTTCTTTTCCATAATATCATGGGCCACAGCCACAGATTATTCTTATATGCGATTTCCCCCTTACCTTTTGTTGACTAGCACCACAAACCCTATCCGTTGCCTGCATTTTTTCAATATCTTTCTTTTATTTTTAAGATTTATTTATTTATTTGAAAGTCAGAGTTACACAGAGAGAGAAGGAGAGGCAGAGAGAGAGAGGTCTTCCATCCGCTGGTTCACTCCAAATTGGCCACAATGGCTGGAGCTGTGCTGATCTGAAGCCAGGAGCCAGGAGCTTCTTCCAGGTCTCCCACGCAGGTACAGGAACCCAAGGACTTGGGCCATCTTCCACTGCTTTCCCAGACCACAGCAGAGAGCTGGATTGGAAGTGGAGTAGCTGGGACTCAAACCGGTGCCCATATGGGATGCTGTCTCTGAAGGCAGTGGCTTTACCCACTACACCACAGCGCTGGCCCCAATTTTACAGTTTTCTGTGTATAGAACTCTGTAGGGCTTTGTTTCTTACTAATCAAACTTATATGCGGTTGGTGTATGAATATGACAAGTTTTATAATCATCACAGTTTTCCCTTTGCAAGGGGAGATCCCTTCTGCCTGGCACATGGTGTGTTAGAATAGTCATTCGACTGCTGGCAAGAGGTCTCTGGACTAATGATAGCTTAAAGAACATAAACCTTTGCTTTTCTTTCATGCAACTGGAATTTGCATGTGAACAATCAACGGCTAACATGCCAGCTCTGTGGAGTCATTGGTGCTGCCCCCTCCTTATTACAAGGTCACTTCAAGTTTACACTTCATGTCTAGCCTTTGCCGTCTTCAGACAGGAAGAGGAAAGAGGAAAAAGGAGGACCGATGGGAACTCCAAGTTGATCTGATGCTCCTTTCTCAGCAACGGAATATATTATAAGTAAAACTTAGCCATGGAGATCCCCCAATCTGCAAGAGACGCTGGGAAATTCAGCTTTGCAACTGTGGGTAATACCATCCTGTCCGTCCCGCATCAGAATTCCATGGCCGAGGAAGGGGGGGGGGGGGGAGGAAGAGTGGATAGAAAGCCAGCAATCTCAGTCTCTACTGCGGAGACGGGATCGGACGGCTTCAGAGCAAGTGTGGAATCAGACACGGATTTGCCGCGTAGGTAATTCTCTGGAGAGATGTTTTCTTTAGGCTGCGGAAATGATGGAGGAACACTCCTGCCCTGCCCAGGAACACCATCCTGGCAGGCAGGGTCCAGGCAGTCAGGGGGTGAACAAACGCTGATACGGTCTCACTCACATCTCCCCCCGCAGTCCCGCACCGACCGCACGATGGCCCGCGCGGTCAGTTCTCGCCTGGTGTGGCCGCTGCAGTCAGCTTACCGGCGTGGCCGCTAGGATGCTTCCCCTGCGATGGATATGGATGGAATGTCGCCTCGCCTGAAACTTCCTCTCCCGCTGCCCGTTTCAGCTCAGGAAAGGGCACGCAGCAAGCAGAGGCTTGCGATGCCCGGGAAGTTTGATTCCTTCTTTCTCAAACGCTACTGCAGAGAGCTGACAACAGGCAGGGGCGGAGCTCAGGAGGGTGCGGTGCTGGGGTAACCAGAAGGCGCACTCCTGGTGGCCCTTTGAGCTGAAAATTGGGAAGCTGCTCCGAGTTTGTGTTCACTCTGTGGCGGTGCATGTGATATATGGTCAGAAGCCTGGATTATAGGTCCTGGCAGCTCGACAGTGGGGATCCTGTCCTTCCTCCCTTACCCTGTGGGGGCGCTCTCCCTGCCTTTTCAGCAGTAGGAACTCAGCCACTGCCTTTGTCCTTGGTATTAGCACAAATATCTGGCCTGCGCTGTGGCTCACTAGGCTAATCCTCCGCCTGCGGCGCTGGTATCTCAGGTTCTAGTCCCAGTTGGGCGCCGGATTTTGTCCTGGTTGCTCCTCTTCCAGTCCAGCTCTCTGCTGTGACCCGGGAAGGCTGGAGGATGGCCCAGGTCCTTGGGCCCTGCACCTGCATGGGAGACCAAGAGGAAGCACCTGGCTCCTGGCTTTGGATCAGTGCAGTGTGCTGGCTGTGGTGGCCATTTGGAGGGTGAACCAATGGAAGGAAGACCCTTCTCTCTATCTCTCTCACTAACTCTGCCTGTCAAAAAAAAAGGGACACTAACCCACTGTTGGTGGGAATGCAAACTGGTTAAGCCACTATGGAAGTCTGTCTGGAGATTCCTCAGAAACCTGAACATAACCCTACCATACAACCCAGCCATCCCACTCCTTGGAATTTACCCAAAGGAAATTAATTTGGCTAATAAAAAAGCCATCTGCACGTTAATGTTTATTGCAGCTCAATTCACAATAGCTAAGACCTGGAACCAACCCAAATGCCCATCAACAGTAGACTGGATAAAGAAATTATGGGACATGTACTCCATAGAATACTATACAGCAGTAAGAAACAACGAAACCCAGTCATTTGCAACAAGATGGAGCAATCTGGAAAACATCATGCTGAGTGAATTAAGCCAGACCCAAAGAGAAAAATATCATTTGTTTTCCCTGATCGGTGACAACTGAGCACCAAAGGGGAAACCTGTTAAGTGAAACGGACACTATAAGCAACAATGAACTGATCAGCTCCTGTCCTGACTTTAGATGTACAATGTAATACTTTATCCATTTTAGTATTTGTTGTTATTGTTGTTGGAATCCCCTGGCACGTTTCTAACTCCACCATTTGCGGCCAGACCGATTGAGCATGTTCCAAATTGTTCATCTCCTCCCTCTCTTTTTCCACTCTTAGATTTAACAGGGATCACTTTTCAGTTAAAATTTAAACACCTAAGAATAATTGTGTGTTAATTACTGAGTTCAACCAATAGTACTAGAACAACACACCCCACCTTGAATGGGTTTAGATACTTCCCAGAGTTACACAATCTTTTACTGTTAAGTATAGCAACACAGGTATTTCTGGAGATGGTAAATGTTTTCATTGTGTGTGTGTGTGTTTTTTTTTTTAATTTGACAGAGTTATAGACAGTGAGAGGGAGAAACAGAGAGAAAGGTCTTCCTTCCATTGGTTCACTCCCCAAATGGCCGGTATGGCCGGCACTGCACCAATCCAAAGCCAGGATCTAGGCGCTTCCTCCTGGTCTCCCATGCGGGTGCAGGGGCCCAAGCACTTGGGCCATCCTCCAATGCCCTCCTGGGCCACAGCAGAGAGCTGGACTGGAAGAGGAGCAACCAGGACTAGAACCCGGCACCCATATGGGATGCCGGCGCCGCAGGCGGAGGATTAACCAAATAAACCACAGCGCTGGCCCCTTCATTGTGTTTTGTTTTTTAAGCATAATCTATATCTGCTTAGACAAATAGATGGTCTATTTCTAGACTGCCTGGTTAGTTCTCATGCCCCATTCTTCTACAGTGATCGGCACACCTTCTGCCGAAGTGGCAAATAACAAACATTTATGGCTTTGCAGGCTATGCAAAGTCTGTTTCAAAGTCGTATAACTCTGCCTCTGTGGGGTGAAGGTGCCCATGGACAACGAATATGTGAGCTGGGCAGGAGGAGACTTTGATGGAGTGCTCTTTGTAGCAGTAGTGCTGGGGAGAGAATTCTGGCACGGTGGTGATTAGGAAGCCACAGGAAGCTGTCTCCTGACGTAGAGGACAACTGCACCGGCAGAGTCTGCACGGTGTAAAGACGGGGGAACTCGGGAAGGCTTGGCGCTTCCAGGGGAGGCTCAGATGGTAAACTGCAGTTAGCGTCAGCTCTCAGCACAGTAGTAGCTACCGTTTCTCACCCACCCCACCCTTCACTCCTGGCAAGAACTTGCAGGAGCCAGGGTGAATGAAAAGGATCCTGTCCTCCAACGCTCCAGTGATCATGATTGTTGATCCTGACCACAGGGAAGCAGAACTTCCCTAGTCAATGTTACTGCACCACCCCTTGGTGTTGCAAGGCTCTTAGCCTCCGCTGAACAGATTTTCAGAAGGTTTAAAGGGCCAGAGCTTCCCTCCCTCCCTCCCTCCTTCCTTCCTTCCTTCCTTCCTTCCTTCCTTCCTTCCTTCCTTCCTACTTTCCCTCCCTCCCTCTCTCCCTCCCTCCCTCCTTCCTTCCTTTTTCTTTTTTTTCTGTTTCCCACTTTGGGAGCCAGACATCAAAGACTGGAACATTTGGGGGCTGGCGCTGTGGCATAGTGGGTAAAGCCGCCGCCTGCAGTTTTGGCATCCCATATGGGCACCAGTTCGAGTCCTGGTTGCTCCACTTCTGATCCAGCTCTCTGCTATGGCCTGGAAGAGCAATAGAAAATGGCCCAAGTGCTTGGGCCCCTGCACCGGCATGGGAGACCTGGAGGAAGCTCCTGGCTTCAGATTGGCTCAGCTCCGGCCACTGTGGCAATTTGGGGAGTGAACCAATGGATGGAAGACTTCTCTGTCTATGCCTTTGCCTCTGCCTCTCAGTAACTCTTCCTTTCAAATAAATAAATAAATCTTAAAATAAAAGACATTATATATATGTATATCTTGAAATAATCATTTATTTAAAAGGTAGAATGAGAGAGAGAGAGAGAGAGAGAGAGAGAGAGAGAGAGAGAATTCTTCTATCCACTTGTTCATTCCCCAAATGACCTAAATGGCTAGGGCTGGTCCAGAGTGAAGCCAGGAGCCTGCTCCATCTGGCTCTCCTATGTGGGTGGTAGATCCAAGCACTTGGGCCACCTTCTGCTGCTTTCCTAGGCATCTTAGCAGGGATCTGGATGAGAAGCAGAGCAGTAGGGGGTCAAACAGAGCAGTAGGGACTCTCCAATATGGGATGCTGGTATCACAGGCAGCGGCTTAGCTCACTGAGCCGCAATACTAGCCCTTATAAGACACATTGTAATCAAACTTTTAAAAGATAAAAAGAAGACCCTGAAAGCTTCCAGAGAGAAGTAACTCTTCATATAAAAGAGACTTTCATTAAGATTATTAGCAGATTCTTCATCAGAAACTTTGGGTCAGTGTATCCAAAATGCTGAAAGGAAAAAAAAAACCATCACCCAAGAATCTTAAATCCAGCAAAACTACCCTTTCAAAGTGAGGGAGAAGTTAAGATATTCCCCAACACACAAAAGCCAAGGGAGTTTGGGGGTCATTAGCCCTGCTTTGCAGGAAATGCTCCAAGAATCCCACAGGTTGATGAAGGAACTGGTGACTTGGAGCTATGAGAAGAGATAAAGATTTCAACAGATGTAACTACACAAGCAAATGTAAAAGTCAATTTTATAGTAGAACAGTTTGAAACTCAAGCTTTTGTTTTCTACATGATTTAAGAGATTAATACTTTAAAAATAATTCATCTAAGTCTAGTATTAGAGAAACTTCGGCTTGTAATTCTATATGTCATTTGTTACATAATTAAAGAGACTCACACATTTTAAATAATTGTTAGTTTACAATTCTGAGCACACAGTGTATAAATGTGTAATTCTGTGACCTCAGTAACCAAAAGGACTGGGGCTGGAGCTGTAAAAGGGCTGAGTTTGTGTATGTCTTTGAAACTAAGCTGGTAGAAACTCAAATTAGAATGTTATCACTTTAGGGTGTTAAATGTGATCACCATGGTGAACACAAAGATAATAATTGTAGAATACACAGACAAGAAAATGAAAAAGAAATTCTGAAATGTTTTGCTACAAATAGCCAACAAAGTGCAAACGAAGACAGAAAGCGAGAAACAAAAGAGCTGTAAGACATATAGACAGCGACAGAATAAGTTTGTTCTTGTCAGAAATTAGATGTAAGTGGATTAAATTCTCCAATCAAAAGACAAAGATCTGGGGCTGGCCCTGTGGCGTAGCAGGTAAGGCCACCACCTACAGGGCTGACATCCCATATGGGTGCTGGCTGTAGTCCCAGCTGCTCCACTTCCTTTCCAGCTCTCTGCTATGGCCTGGGAAAGCAGTGGAAGATGGCCCAAGTCCTTGGTCCCCTGCACCAGCATGGGAGACCTGGAAGAAGCTCCTGGCTCCTAGTTTTGGATCAGTGCAGCTCCGGCTGTTTTGGTCATCTGGGGAGTGAACCAGCAGATGGAAGACCTCTATCTCTCCTTCTCTCTGTCTGTAACTCTGACTTTCAAATAAATAAATAAATAAATCTTAAAAAAGACAAAGATTGGCACACTGGGTTAAAAAAACAGACCGAGGTCCACGCCGCGGCTCAATAGGCTAATCCTCTGCCTGCGGCGCCAGCACACTGGGTTCTAGTCCCGGTCAGGGCGTCGAATTCTGTCCTGGTTGCTCCTCTTCCAGTCCAGCTCTCTGCTGTGGCCAGGGAGTGCAGTGGAGGATGACCCAAGTACTTGGGCCCTGTGCCTGCATGGGAGACCAGGAGAAGTACCTGGCTCCTGTCTTTGGATCAGCACAGTGCGCTGGCCATGCGGCCATTGGAGGGTGAACCAACAGTAAAGGAAGACCTTTCTCTCTGTTTCTCTCTCTCTCACTGTCTACTCTGCCTGTAAAAAACAAACAAACAGACAAACAAACAAACAAAAAAAAACAAATCGAACAATATACTGTCTATAAGGCATACACTTTAGGTACAAAGACACTAATAAATTGAAAAGATGCTCCATGCAAAGAGCAACCAAAATAGAGCAGAGGTAGCTATACAGATGTATAGATGTCAGAGGAAATAGACTGTAAGTCAGTTTATTAGTAAAAGTTCAATACAATAAGAAGGTGCGATAATTCTGAGCATTTACACATTTAATAATGGATCACCAAAATACCGGCAGTAAAATCTGATAGACTTGGATAATAGTGGAGACTTCAGTGCACTTGTTACTAATGAGTGGAAGAACCAGACAAGATAACGAAGGCATTAGAAACCTCCAATAACACAATAAACCAGTAGGACCAACAGACCTATCTAGAACACTGCATCCAACAACAACCTACACATTATTCTCAATTGTACATGCAATATTTTCGAGGATAAAATCATACGTTAGGTCATAAATTAAGTCAAAACATGATCTATACATACAATGGAATACTACTCAACCTTTAAAAAGAAAGGAATGCTGATGTAGGCAGCAACATGGACCAGTCTTGGGGGCACCATGGTAAGTGAAATAAGCCAATCACCAAAAGGCAAATAGTGTGTGAGTCTACTTAACAAACTTTGCTTCGAGGGCTCAGAATGTTAAAGACCGGAAGCAGAATGGCAGGCCAGGCGCTGGAAGGTGGGGATTCCAGGGCGACGCTCCCTTCAGGCCTTTGCAACCTGAAGAAATGGTCAGAGATGGGCAGGAGAGACTCCGGGAAGAGATGAGAAGAGAGACAAGTTTGTGATGAGGCATTGGAAGCAGACACACGGCTGTCCTTGTCCTTATCTGTGTGCTTCAGGCCTTGAATTCTTTTTTGTCTGACCCTAAAATCAGTCCCCTGCTTTTCGGGTTAGCATTTTCTGAAGTATCTTTGACATTCATTTTGCTTTTCATCCATCATCCAGGGGTATTTTGCTTCAGGCAGTCACCTTGCTACCAGCATCTTGTCGGACTTTGATCCATCTTCCAGGTCTATTTTGCAGCTGGGAAGTTTCACACATATGCACGGAAATACACTCATTCCATGTGGAAAGCATACCACGTTGCAAAGAAGAATAGTAAGTATCAGCTCCTACACATAAGATCATATTCCAAATTGTGAATGAGTGTATGTACATGTGTATAGGTACAAACATACATCACAAACAACTGCTTGTTTCTGTGCAGTGTGAATTTTTTTTTCTTTTTACTTGTGTGTTTCTAAATGAACACCTTTTTGTCTCTCTCATACACAAAGTATTAGGGTTGCTTTTTTTTTTTTAATGAAAAAGGTCAAATAATTTGCAACCAGCTTATATGAACAATGGAGCAACCTAAACTCTTGATGAAAGTACTGTGAAAAAAGAAATGTTGGGAATGGTGCTGTGGTATAGCACGTAAAGTCACTGCCTGCCGTGGCGATATCTCCTATGGGCACCAGTTCAAGTCTGGCTGCTCCACTTCTAATCCAGCTCTCTGCTATGGCCTGGGAAAGCAGTAGTAGATGGCCTGAGTCCTTGGGCCTCTGCACCCACGTGGGAGATCCGGAAGAAGCTCCTGGCTCCTGGCTTCAGATCAGCACAGCTCCAGCCATTGTGGCCATTTGGGGAGTGAACCAGCAGATGGAAGACCTCTCTGTCTCTGTCTCTGCCTCTCTGTTACTCTGCTTTTTCAAATAAATAAAATAAATCCTAAAAAAAATAACAAACCAAAACCTGTGGGAGACTCACTTTTAATATTGCAGAACAAAGCAGAAGATCATCAAGTATATAGAAAACTTAAAGAACATTATATTGGCCAGCGCCGTGGCTTAACAGGCTAATCCTCCACCTTGTGGCGCCAGCACACCGGGTTCTAGTCCCGGTTGGGGCGTTGGATTCTATCCTGGTTGCCCCTCTTCCAGGCCAGCTCTCTGCTATGGCCCGGGAAGGCAGTGGAGGATGGCCCAAGTGCTTGGGCCCTGTACCCACATGGGAGACCAGGAGAAGCACCTGGCTCCTGGCTTCGGATCAGCGAGATGCGCCGGCTGCAGAGGCCATTGGAGGGTGAACCAACGGCAAAAAGGAAGACCTTTTTCTCTGTCTCTCTCTCTCACTATCCACTCTGCCTGTCCAAAAAAACAAACAAACAAACAAAACAAACAAAAAAAATTATAAATCCTCTAGACCTAATGGACATCTATAGGTTACTACACCCAACAAAAGCACAAAGCACATTCTTCTCAAGGGCTTGTGAAACATCTCTGGGTCGATTATATCAGGTTATACAACAAATATCAGTAAAGTTAAAAGGGATCAGAATTATACTAAGTATGCCCTCTGATCAAAATGGAATTAAATTAGAAATCAATAAGAGATGGACATTGGAAGGAATTAAACAACAGCTTTCCAAATAATACATGGGTGAAAAAGGGAATCACAAGTAAAATGAGGAAAGAC
Source organism: Lepus europaeus (assembly GCF_033115175.1). Taxonomy (NCBI): domain Eukaryota; kingdom Metazoa; phylum Chordata; class Mammalia; order Lagomorpha; family Leporidae; genus Lepus; species Lepus europaeus. Next base: position 132,628,184 of record NC_084831.1, on the reverse strand, counting down.
TTTGAGATGGATGAAGGTGAAAACAGCACACATCGAAACTTACAGGGTGCAACCAGAGCAGTGCTTGCCGGGAAGTTTCTTTCTGCAAACACCTCCATGAAATGACTTCCAATCAGTAGCCTGGCCTCCACCTCAAAAGTCAGACAAAAGGAAGAGCGAAGGAAGCACAAAGCAAGCAGAATAAAGATTAGAGCAGAAATGAATGGAATGGAATAAAAAATACAAAAAAAAAAAAAAAAGAAGAACGATGAAAACTTGGTTCTTTGAAAAGATCCACAAAAATGACAACTCTTTAGCTAAAGTGCCCAGGAAAAAATGGTAAGACAGAAGTAACTAAAATCGGAAATGAAAAAGGACACCATTACCAATCTGTCAAAAATATAAAGGACCATAGGGAATCCTATGAAGAACCGCACGACAATAAATTTTGTAATATAAATGAAATAGGCAAATTCTTGAAAGACACAAAGTACTGTCTCAAGAAGAAATATACAAGGGGCTGGTGCTGTGGCACAGCGGGTTAAAGCCCCAGCCTACAGTGTCGGCATCCCATGTGGGCACCGGTCAGAGTCCCAGCTGCTCCACTTCTGATCCAGCTCCTTGCTAATGCATCTGGGCAAGCAGTGAAGATGGCCCAAGTGCTTGAACCCTTGCACCCACGTGGGAGACCTGGAAGAAGCTCCTGGCTCCTGGCTTTGGATTGGCTCAGCTCCAGCTGTTGCAGCCAGTTGGGGAGTGAACCAGTGGATGGAAGACTTCTCTCCTCTCTCTCTCTGCCTCTACCTCTCTGTAACTTTGCCTTTCAGACAAAGAAAATAAATCTTTAAAAAAAGAAAAAGAAATAGAAATCTCGAATAGACCTACGAAAAGGAGAGATTGAATTGGAAATTTTAAAACTTTCTACAAAGAAAAACTCAGGTCCAGATGGTATCACTGTTGGATTCAAGCAAGTGTCTCGAGTAGAAGTAACACCAATCAACACAAACTCATCCTGAAAACAGAAGATGAAGGAACACTTCCCAATCCACTCTAGGAGGCCAGGATTACTCAAGTCCTACAACCAGAAAAAGCACAAAAAAAATCATTATATATATATATATATATAAAAACACTCAATACTCTAGGGATAAAATAAGTAAATAATAATTTAACTTCAATTTTAACTTGTATATAAGCAATATGTAACATTGTGTATGTGATCGTCATTTTGGGTGATGAGGGTGGCTGACATTTGAGCATTATGAGATGACAAGAGTTTAGGTGTCCAGTGTCTTTGAAGGCGGTGATCCACGGCCTGGGACAGGAAGGCTTGTCTCATGTGGCTGCGCTGATGGAGGATCTAAAAACAGCTCAGTCACACAAGCTCTTAGCAAAGCATTTGCACAGTACCAGGTTCACTGCAGGCATGGAATCAGCCTCACCGTCAGTAGCATGGTCATCTTGGCAGAGATGAAGTTATTTGATAGCATCAAGTACAAGTGGGAGTACGGAAACCAGATGCTATTGTTGATACTGAATTTGTACAAACTTTCTAGAAGGCAGTAGGTTAGGAAGAGATTTTTTTTTAAGCTTTATTTATTTATTTGAAAGTCAGAGTTACAGAGAGAGGAGAGGCAGAGAGAGAGAGAGGTCTTCCATCTGCTGGTTCACTCCCCAGTTGGCCGCAATGGCTGGAGCTGTGCCCACCCGAAGCCAGGAGCCAGGAGCTTCTTCCAGGTCTCCCATGTGGGTGCAGGGCCCAAGGACTTGGACCATCTTCTATTACTTTCCCAGGCCATAGCAGAGAGCTGGATTGGAAGAGGAGCAGCCTGGACTAGAACTGGCACCCATATGGGATGCCAGCACTTCAGGCCAGGGTGTTAACCTGCTGCACCACAGTGCTGGCCCTAGGAAGAGATTTTTATTCTTACTTATCTATGCATTGAGGCCGTGCTGTCATGGGAAAGAACTGGACAGATACACAACCATGTGGCATGTCTCACCAGGTGATTCACTGTGGAGTTGTTTACAGCAGGAAACACAGGTGTCGGTGACAGAGACTGATAGCATAAATCATCCTCAGCCGAAAGGTAGAATACAACAAAGATACCAAAAACCCTGCTGCAGGGAGAGGTCTTCCGTGGGAAGACGTTAAGTGAAAATGAACTTTTAAAATTCTCTGTAACATGACCCAAAATATACTTTAAAATTTTATATGCATAGAAAACTGTCAGCGGTGATTATCTCCTGGAAGTCCGATCACAGCTTCTCATTCATTTCCTTTTTGTGTTGTCTGTATGTTCCACATTTGCCTCAGCGAAACTTCCTTTTCTGTTCTTGTTACTAGAAGGTGGGAAAAGTCAGTTACGTTATTGAAAAACATGTAATGGTCTCTGCCTCCCTTGTTCGCATTTCATTCTCTACCCTAATTGCTGCTCTGATGGATTGTTGGATGTTAGCTTTGATTTTTTTTTTTTTTTTTTTTTTTTTTTTGCAACCTGGCAGCCGCAGGTCCTGCAGGAACCCGTCTGTCAGAGGTGTTTTCTAGTGTTCTGAATGTGTCTTGCAGACCACAGCAATGAGCCTTTGTTTGGACAGCAGTTCTGCACTCAGCGACAGGAGCCTGCAGAAGGTAGTAATATCATGAACATCCTTTAGCTGTGGCCCCGGTAATTCAATAGCAGGGTTACTGATGATCCGTAAGGACCAGATCTCTCGGCGGCGCGGGGAAGAGGGTACCTCGGCTACAGAAGAGCATTATCTCAGGCCCCATTGCTCTTCTGTCTCCTTCAAAAACCCTGGAACATCAAATTCCAGCGACTTAATTACGGAAGCTGACAGCGGCATGACTAACAGCGGGCTGCTCTCACTTCCCAGGAACACTCCCAGCAGTGGGGATCAGTAACGTTGGCGGCATGCACCCACAAATCTGAGGAAGCGCATCTGATGCCTACAGCGAGCTTGCAGCCAAACGAGAAAACTGTTCCAGAAAATAATAGGTGCTCTCAGATCAAATGTCTCTCCCCAGAGGAAAAGGAAAGAAACAGAAAAAAACCGCAGATGTGATCGGGACAGCCACCGAGGAAATGACCAGGACACAGACCATGCAATTAGAAGGTAAGTGCCCTGGGGTTTATGGCGCTGCTCCTCGATTCTGGTACCTGGGAATGGCAGATAAAATAAACCGGTGTCTCGGGAACGTCTGTGGGCATCCATAGCCCCATGCCATACCTGTAGAGCATTTTGTGATTCGAAGGCCGGGTAGGATGGGGGAGAAGGTATTGGCTCCCGAGGCAGGTGGAAAGGTTGGGTAAAGTCAGCTTTACCCATCGAAATACATGCCCTGAACAAGTGAGCTCAGCCTCAGTTTCTTCATTTGTCAAATGGGTGCAGAACTATCTCACAGGGTTGTTGTGAATAGGAAATAAATGAATGTGTAAAAAACTCCAGGTGTGGTACCTGTAGGCACTTAACATCCTTGAAATCATTCCAGGGCCAGAGCAAAACAGACTGAAAAACAAGCACAAATGAGTGGGTGCTTTACATCTACTTTTTGGCTGGAGAGAATAGCAGAAATACTTTTTTTTTTTTTGACAGGCAGAGTGGACAGTGAGAGAGAGACAGAGAGAAAGGTCTTCCTTTTGCCGTTGGTTCACCCTCCAATGGCCGCCGCAGTTGGCGCGCTGCGGCCGGCGCACCGCGCTGATCCGATGGCAGGAGCCAGGTGCTTCTCCTGGTCTCCCATGGGGTGCAGGGCCCAAAGACTTGGGCCATCCTCCACTGCACTCCCAGGCCACAGCAGAGAGCTGGCCGGGAAGAGGGGCAACTGGGACAGGATCGGTGCCCCGACCGGGACTAGAACCCGGTGTGCCGGCGCCGCAAGGCGGAGGATTAGCCTGTTAAGCCACGGCGCCGGCCGATTTTTTTTTTTTTTTTTTTTTTGACAGGCAGAGTGGATAGTGAGAGAGAGAGAGAGACAGAGAAAAAGATCTTCCTTTTTGCCGTTGGTTCACCCTCCAATGGCTGCTGTGGCCGGCGCATCGTGCTGATCCGAAGCCAGGAGCCAGGTGCTTCTCCTGGTCTCCCATGCGGGTGCAGGGCCCAAGCACTTGGGCCATCCTCCACTGCCTTCCCGGGCCATAGCAGAGAGCTGGCCTGGAAGAGGGGCAACCAGGATAGAATCCAGCGCCCCAACCGGGACTAGAACCCGGTGTGCCGGTGCCACAAGGCGGAGGATTAGCCTGTTAAGCCACTGCGCCGGCCGAAATACTTTTTTTTTTTTTTTTAACAGGCAGAGTTAGACAGTGAGAGAGAAAGACAGAGAGAAAGGTCTTCCTTCCGTTGGTTCACCCCCAAAATGGCTGCTACAGGCAGTGTGCTGCGCCCATCCGAAGCCAGGAGCTTCTCCTGGTCTCCCATGCGGGTGCAAGGCCCAAGGACCTGGGCCATCTTCCACTGCCTTCCCGGACCACAGCAGAGAGCTGGCCTGGAAGAGGGGCAACTGGGACAGAACTGGCGCCCCAACCGGGACTAGAACCCGGAGTACTGGCACCGCGGACTGAGGATTAGCCTACTGAGCCGCAGTGCCGGCCAGCAGAAATACTTTTGTTCAGCTGTGAGGTTAGATTGCTGTCCAACTATAGCTAACCTTGCTGCTACTCATATTACAATGGGAATCTTAAGTTCAGCTCTTCCACATTAACATCCACATTCAAAATGTGGCGAAGAGATAGCACCGTCTTCAAAAAAAGTTTGGGATCGAAAAAGATATTGTGAAGAAAATCTGAAGATAGTTTTGTCTTTAAAAATAAAAAAAGATTAGGCCGGCGCCATGGCTTAACAGGCTAATCCTCCACCTGCGGCGCCGGCACACCGGGTTCTAGTCCCGGTTGGGGAGCCGGATTCCGTCCCAGTTGCCTCTCTTCCAGGCCAGCTCTCTGCTGTGGCCCGGGAAGGCAGTGGAGGATGGCCCAAGTCCTTGGGCCCTGCACCCGCATGGGAGACCAGGAGAAGCACCTGGCTCCTGGCTTCGGATCAGCACAATGCGCTGGCCGCAGCGGCCATTGGAGGGTGAACCAACGGCAAAAAGGAAGACCTTTCTCTCTGTCTCTCTCTCACTATCCACTCTGCCTGTCAAAAATAAATAAATAAATAAATAAATAAATAAATAAATAAAATAAAAAAATTAAAAAGATTATTTATTTATTTATTTAAAAGGCAGAGTTGGGGCTGGCACTGTGGTAGCCGGTAAAACTGCCAGGTGCCGACATCTCATATATGGCCACCAGTTTGAGTCCCAGCTGTTCTACTTGCAATGCAGCTCCCTGCTAATGTGCCTGAGAAAGCAGGTGAGGATGGCCCAAGTCCTTGGGCTCTTGTACCCATGTGGGAGACCAGAAGAAGCTCCTGGCTCCTGGTTTCAGCCTGGCCCAGCTCCAGCTGTTGCAGCCATTTAGGGAGTGAACCGGTGGGTGGAAGGTCTCTCTCTCTCTCTCTCTCTTTCCCCCGCCTCCCCTCCTCTCTCTGTCTCTCTATCTCTGTGTGTATGTCTCTCCTTCTCTCTCTGTAACTCTGCCTTTCAAATAAAATAAATCTTAAAATAAATAAATAAATAGGGGCCCACGCTGTGAAATAGCAGGTTAAAGCCCTGGCCTGTGGCGCCGGCATCCCATATGTGTGCCAGTTCAAGTCTTGGCTGCTCCTCTTCTGATCCAGCTTTCTGCTATGGCCCAGTAAAAGATGGAAAGCAGTAGAAGATGGACCAAGTGTTTGGGTCCCTGCACCCATGTGGGAGATCTGGAAGAAGCTCCGGGCTCCTGGCTTCAGATCGACTCAGCTTTGGATGTTGTGGCCATTTGGGGAGTGAGCCAGCAGATGAAAGAGCTCTCTTTCTCTCTCTCTCTCTCTCTCTCTCTCTACCTCTCTCTATAATTCTGTCTTTCAAATAAATAAAATAAATAATTAAATAAAGGGAAGAGTTATGGAGAGAGAGGAGAGAGAGAGAGAGAGAGAGAGAGAGAGAGAGAGAGAGAAATCTTTCATCCTCTGGTTTACTCGCCAAATGACCTTGCGGTCAGGGCTGAGCCAGGCCAAAGCTAGAAGTCTAGAACTCCATCCAGGTCTCCCATGTGGGTAACAGGGGTCCAAACACTTGTACCATCTTATGTTAACTCAAACTGGCATTCACATGGGATCTCGGTTTTGTGGGCAGTGATTTAACCCACTTCCCACAATGCTGGTCCTCTAAAAATATTCTTAAGGAAACCCTAAATTTCACTGAAAGAAGAAACTTTTAAAAGTTAATTCTAAGAAAATTGCTAGTATTCTAGAAAGTTTCTAATAGCTGGAAAGTGGAGGCAGAAGTTAAAAATGTGGAAAATCATTATTTTGACTCAAAATATTAAATTTTAAAAGCCACATAATGAGCTTAACAGGCTAATCCTCCACCTTGCAGCGCCGGCACACCGGGTTCTAGTCCCGGTTGGGGCACCGGATTCTATCCCGGTTGCCCCTCTTCCAGGCCAGCTCTCTGCTATGGCCCAGGAAGGCAGTGTAAGATGACCTAAGTCCTTGGGCCCTGCACCCGCATGGGAGACCAGGAGAAGCACCTGGCTCCTGGCTTCGGATCAGCACGATGCGCCGGCCACAGCGGCCATTGGAGGGTGAACCATCTCAAAAAGGAAGACCTTTCTCTCTGTCTTTCTCTGTCACTGTCCACTCTGCCTGTCCAAAAAAAAAAAAAAAAAAAGCCACATAATGTTATAAGATACACTTTACTTTTTTAATTAAAAATTTAAATGTCTCCATGTATTGCTTAGCACCTAGAACTAAAACCAAAAATGGCGATACCATGGAGAAATACTGAGATCTGAGGTCAAAGTTATAAATGGATTCCTTATTAAGTCTCTCCTTACTGACTGATCTTGTACAATTTATTTAACTCTGGACTTGTTTTTCCAAATGTTAAATGCTAATAAAAACACTTACCTTTGATTATTTAGTGATTGTTAACATTGTGTAGAGTCACAAAAGTTGGAGCTGGTGTTGTGGCTCGGTGAGCTAAGCTGCCACCTGCAACACCAGCAACCCTTATGCATACCAGTTCAAAATCGAGCTGCTCTGCTTCCAATCCAGCTCCTTTCTAATACACCTGGGAAGCAGTGGAAGATGGTCCAAGTCCTTGGACCCCTGCCACCCATGTGGGAGACTTGGATGGAGTTCATGGCTCCTGGCTTCGGCCCAGACCAGCAGCCATTTGGGAAGTGAACCAGTGGATGGAAGATCCCTCCCTCTCTCTCTCCATCTCTATGACTCTGCCTTTCAAATAAATCAATAAATCTTTAAAAAAAAGTCACAAGGGCTGACACACACTGACTCTAGCTTACATAAAAGTCCCAGTGAGTCCTAGAAATTGGAGTGGAAGATGGCCCTGAGAGATGAGCAGAGAGATTTTGTAAGAAACAGGGCACTGCTTAGGGTACAGCCAATGCAGCGAAATCCTGGGGAAGGTCTAGGGAGGAAGAGCTTCTGACAAGTGCATTGCAGCTGCAGACTTGGAGAAAACATAATTTTGTGTGAAAACAGAAAAGATGAAAGTATGATGTCTGGCGCCATTTTATTCTGCAGTTTTCTTGACCACTTCCTAACTATCAATAATGAAATAAACACAGTATGACAGTCATCCCACACAGACAGATGCACAGTCAGTGAAATGCTATTTTCTGGGCCAAAGGGAAGAACATTCGAATGATCCCCAAGGAACTGAATTGTCCTCTTGAGGAAAGTGGTCGGCACAGTGGTCAGCTCCCGTCCCAGAGTTCTGAGTTTCAGTTCCAGCTCTGCTCCCAGTTCGAGCTCTGCTAATGCACATCCTGAGAGGCAGCAAATGATGGCTCACGTATGGAGTTCCTGGCTCCTGGCCTTAGCCTGGCCCAGTAGGAAGTGAAGGATGAATCAGAGGTTGGGAGATTCTCGCTCACTCTCTGCTTCTCCATTTTAAAATAAATCCTGCACCCTGGCCTTCCAAATATAGAGAAAGTACCACTTGCTTTGCCACACGTATCCGAGACAATGGAGATACTGTGGAGGCCTGCTGGCCAACCCCTTCGCATTCATAGCTCATTCATCTGGAGAGAACTTGGTCTTTTTTTTTTTTTTTAAGATTTATTTATTTATTTGAAAGTCAGAGTTACACAGAGAGAGAAGGAGAGGCAGAGAGAGAGAGAGAGAGAGAGAGACAGAGAGAGAGAGGCCGGCACTGTGACGCAGCGTGTTAATGCCCTGGCCTGAAGTGCAGGCATCCCATATGGGCGCCGGTTCTAGTTCCGGCTGCTCCTCTTCCCATCCAGCTCTCTGCTGTGGCCTGGGAGAGCAGTGGAGGATGGCCCAGGTCCTTGGGCCCCTGCACCCACGTGGGAGACCCAGAGGAAGCTCCTGGCTCTTGGCTTTGGATTGGCGCAGCTCCGGCCGTTGTGGTCAATTGGGGAGTGAACCAATGAAAGGAAGACCTCTCTCTCTCTCTCTCTGCCTCTCCTCTCTCTGTGTAACTCTGACTTTCAACTAAATAAATAAATCTTAAAGAGAGAGAGAGAGAGAGAGAGAGAGAGGTCTTCCATCCGGTTCACTCCCCAACTGGCCACAATGGCTGGAGCTGTGCCAATCCAAAGCCAGGAGCCAGGAGCTTCTTCCAGGCCTGCCACATGAGCGCAGGGGCCCAAGGACTTGAGTCATCTTCTACTGCTTTCCCAGGCCATAGCAGAGAGCTGAACTGAAAGTGGAGCATCCGGGACTCAAAGCAGCACCCATATGGGATGCTGGCACTGCAGGCGGCGGCTTTACCAGCTACACCACAGCGCCAGCCCCAGAACTTGGTCTTACAGATGACACCTCACAGAGTGTCAGGCCTGCAAGGCCAAGTTGCAAGTGCTAGTTTCATTATTATGAGGTGATAAAATTATTTTGTTAAAATAGTAGCAATTTAAAAAACATCCATTTTACAATCACATCAAAGCAGTGTTTTCTGTGTGCAGTAAACATTATCATGTATAATCCATGGTTTTTTTCCATCAAATAAAAAGCTTTGATCAACTTGGCTGAACTGCTGACAATTGAACTTAACAAAAAAAAGAAACAGTGTTGATAGTGGAGGGCCGTGTGTTGAAAAATGAGCTACCCTCTGCCTTGCACCTCACTTCACCTTGCACAGGGATGCAAACCAAAGAGGCTTAAAACAAGAGAAGAAAAGGGGTGGGTGGCGGGAGAGGGGCTCCTCTTAGTTTGCAAATGCCCCCTCCTCATTTTCCTTGTTATTCCTCAGACACAATTTATAGGCTCCTGGCTCTTTTGATATTCGCCCAGCAAAACCTACTTCCTCAGTGTCCTTCTCTTTTCAAAGGGACACTGACTAATCCACGGCACTGTTAGCCATCATTCACAGCCACTTTAACAGTAGCTGAGGCTCTAACTCAAAGAAGTGAGTCCAAGGCCAGGATTTCAAGGCAGAGTAGCCTCTGGGCTCTGAAGTGCCTGCCTTTGTTCGAGAACTCAATAGTCCTGCACTTGAACTCCTCAGAGGAAGACACTGCGTTTCAGTCATCACTGCGTTCCGCATCCAGACCAATCCTTGTCCTGTAGCAAGGACGCCACGCAAGGCTTGCGGAGCGCAGGAAGTGAATCAGAGAAGCCGGCGAGATCTCAAGGCGTTGTTGATTAATAAGCACGTTTGAGTCCACGTCTGTTGGAACAGGTCTGTTTTTAGACCCGTCTGTCTACATTGTGGCCTTGTCTGAAATCCTCATTCATCCTAACCCCACTGCTGTCCAATAGGCAGCACTCTTCCTTCTGCTGGACAGATCCTGCAGGTTTACGTGACTTGCTCCTTGTCCCTCTGTCTCTTACACACCCCAAAACAGATCTAGACACAGAGCCCCAGTTTCCTGCTTTAGCTCAGGAAAACCCCGCTGAGCGCCACCCTCCTCCCCCAGCAGCCTTTGTAATCATCGCGAGCTTGCACCCCCCACCTGCTCACTCTGTGCAGTTAGGAACAGAAGACGCACAACTATTGTGACTCTCTGGAATGGAAGCCTCTCTCCCGGGATTTGGGAAGGGACAGCGCGCAGAAATCCTCAGCTCTTTGAACGTCCCATCCTTTAAGCAAAGCTGCTGCTCCCGAGAACTCGCTAGGGGCTCTGGTCTTGCCATCTTCACACTCACGTGCATTCGAGAGCATGATGGGTGGAGGGTGGCCAGCTGGAGCGGGGACTCTACCTCCCGAATCTCCCCCCTTGTCAGCAGCCCTGCTGTCAGGGCCCAGATTTCTCCGTAGCTGCAGTTTCCATCCCCCGTGGGCACAGGTCACTTTAAAGGAAAATGGTGTGGTAGGAAAAGAGGTTTGAAAATCGGACCTACCCAGGTTCAGATCCTGGCTTTCCAGCTTACCGTGCTGAGCAAGTTCCTTTAACCCCTGACTTCGTCCACGCAGGCTGCTCTAATGAAACTCCCAAAACCCGGGGTGGGGGTGGGGGGATGGGTTTCAGACCCAACGGACATTTAGTGTTCGCAGTTCTTGAGGCTGGGAAGCCCAAGAACAAGGCCTCAGCAGATCCGTTGTCTGGTGAGGGCCCTTGGTTTTCTACATGGTGCCTTCTCTCTGAGTCCCCACACGGGCAGAAGGGACAAACAGCCCCTTCCACAGGGCTCTACCCCATTCCTGAGGACAGAGCCCTGGAGATTTAGCCACCCGGAATGGCCCCCGCCTCTTAATAACCATTGCCTTATGGACTAGTTTCAACCTGTGAATTTTAGGGGAGACCCAAACGTTCAGACAGTAGCACCCCTCTGGGTCTGAGTGTTTCCATCTGTCAAATGGGAATGTTCATAGCCACTTGACAGAGTTGGTATTGGTCAGAAGGGCTGGATGGAACTGGACCAAGTGGTGGCCAATCAGCTTTCCAGATGGAATTCCAAGAGGAAGAATGAGGGGACCCTGGAGGCCTCTCTCCTTTGTGCCTCCCTGGGGCCACTGGTGCTGGGAACAAGACCTTCCCTGCATTGTCTTCCTGATGGAGAGCTTGTTTGCCTTGCTTTCTTGTTTGAGAAACAGTACAAGGGTTCTAGTTGCTCTGCAATACCAAGCCTGGTTTCCCCGGAGCAGCTCTTAGCCCTGCTGTGTGAACGAGATCCCAGCAGGTTGCTTGTGGCTGGCTTGGCACAGAGCAGGGCCAGGACCAATTGCTCTTACGATGCTCTTTGGAGCTGCTTTCCTTTCCCGTCTCTTCTCCTGCACCCCACCCAGCCTCTGCTCTGCCTTGGAGAGCATAGATGTTTGTCAGGACTGGGCCAGACTGGAGTGTTAGCATGCAGCATCCCCACAGCGTGGAGAGAAACGCTTTCAGCAGGGGCCAGCGCTGTGGTGTAGCAGGATAAAGCTCTGGCCTGAAGCGCTGGCATCCCATGTGGGTGCGGGTTCGAGTCCCGGATGCTCCACTTCTGATCCAGCTTTCTGCTATGGCCTGGGAAAGCAGTGGAAGATGGCCCAAGTGCTTGGGCCCTTGCACCCACATGGAGACCTGGAAGAAGTTCCTGGCTCCTGGCTGCAGATCAGCCCAACTCTGGCCATTGGGACCATCTGGGAGTGAACCAGCTGATGGAAGACCTCGCTCTCTCTCTTTCTCTGTCTGCCCCTCTGTGACTCTGACTTTCAAATAATTAATTAAATAAATAAATGGAAGACAATAAATAAGAAACTAAACAGAAATTATCTAGCTTCCCTGGGTCCTAAATATGATCCATGCTGAGCTAATTAGCTAATCCATAATTCCATGCTTCCAAAGCAAGATGAATTTGAATACTTACAATACAGTAGAGGAGGTAAGAGATAGCTTACTGAGCAATATTAGGTACCAGGCATTGTCCTAAGCAGCTGACAGGTGTTACCTGTCCTGGTAGGTTTGTGGGCTCTGAAATCAGAGTGTTTCAACTTGAACATGGGGTAGAGTCAGCCAGGGGCAATTCATGGCTCCACCTCACAAAGTCCCGCCCCCACATTTAGTTTCTCTGTGTAGATTGCCTTTTCTCTGCACCCTAACTTAAATGTTGCCCTTCAAGAGGCCTGTCCACCGTCACCCTGTTCAAAGTAACAAACCCCAGCCGCACCCACCCCTGCCACTGTTTCCCCCCACGCAGTCCTGTTTACTTCCTTCAGCGCACTTAATTGCCATCAACCACAACAGATATTTGGCCCAGGCTTGGTTTCTAGTCCAAAAGGATACAGAAATGACTAATGACTAGCCTTGTGGGGATTGCATTCTAGCAGGGAGAGCCAAACAGATGATAAGACAGGAAGATAACAAATAGATAATGTTCTAAATGATTTGTTCACCACCCATCTTTCTCAACAAAATTGTTAGCTCCTTAGGTTTTGTTCTGTCTGGATTTCTGCTGAATTTTCAGTGCTTAGCATATTGTTTAGTGCATCATATGCTTCAAAAACGAGGGGAAAAAATGAAGGATAGGATTGTCAAGATGATAAAGTAGATAATCCATGCTAATGCTCTTTGTACAGTGCTTGGAATATGGTAAACACTTAATATAAGTGTTTTTTCAGTGAGGTCTATTTTTCAGTTAGGTCACAGAACTGTGCTCTAAACTATTTTACCACATCGTATCTATAATCAGAGTGATTACAGTCATAATAACTAGAATTACATATAAGGATGTACAATTACTAGATTCTACTGCTGCCCTGAATCAAGTATTAAAATAGTGTCTTATTGAATTATAACTCCATTATAATCCTGAAAGGCAGACATTCTTATCTGTATGTATTCCTACAAAGCAGACTGTGGCAAGCATCGAAGATGAACAAGCTCATGTGCAATTTCTTCTTTTTTTTTTTTTTTAAATATTATTTATTTGAAAGGCAGTGTTACAGAGAGGCAGAGGCAGAGAGAGAGAGAGGTCTTCCATCTGCTGGTTCACTCCCCAGATGGCCGCAATGGCCAGAGCTCAGCCGATCTGAAGTCAGGAGCCTGGAGCTTCCACTGGGTCTCCCACATGGGTGCAGGGGCCCAAGGACTTGGACCATCTTCCACTCTTTCCCAGGCCATAGCAGAGAGCTGGATGAGAAGCGAAGCAGCTGGGACTCGAACCAGCGCCCCTATGGGATGCCGGCACTGCAGGCGGTGGCTTTACCTGCTATGCCACAGCACTGGCCCCAGTGTGCAATTTCACATGAGGAGATTTACAGTGCCTGGAAGAGGTGGGATAGCAGAGGATTCCCTAAAAGAATCTTGGAGGGAAGTGGGAGCATGAGGGGTGGAGGAGCCAAGGAGGAGGATAAAGCTGAGGAAGGGCCCAGAACAAAGACGTGAGAACCCTAATGGTGTGCTGAGCACAGGTGGCCAGCTGGCGGGGCGCGCGGTGGGGACAGCGTGTGACCAGCTGGTGGGGTGCACGGTGGGGACAACGTGTGGCCAGCTGGTGGGGTGCGCAGTGTGGACAACGTGTGGCCAGCTGGTGGGGTGCACGGTGGGGGCAACGTGTGGCCAGCTGGTGGGGTGCACGGTGCAGACAGCATGACAGGGCTGGAGAGAGAGGGAAAGGCGGCCCCCAGGTGCAAAGTGAAGTGTTAAGGATTCATTTAGCAGGTAATGGGGGAGTCCTTGCTGCTTTTAAGCAGAGAAATAAAAAGAGCCAGAATTGCGAATCTAGGGGAGACGAAGTTGGTCCTGCGATAGAGGAAAGGGAGGTGACACTGGGCCTGCTTACCAACCTGGTTTTGTGCGGTGGTGAGTGATATCGGTGCGAAAGGACCAAGACAGTGGCACAGAGAAGAGGGAAGGGAAGGCGTCCAGTGCAGCTGTGAGGCCTCAAGCCCCCATGGCCGATGCTTTTCTGATACACACACACGCCATTGTGTTCAGATCCAGACAGCTCGAGAGTTCTCGAACTCACATTTTCAAAGGTCCTCTCTCCTAAGGGACTTCTCCAACAGCCTGTCTGCCTTCCATGATTTCACACAGCACAGTGCCCTGGTGCAGGGTTAGTACCAGCTGGCACACAACCAAAGTCCGGCTGGCTGAGCTGAAATGAACTGAATTATTGGTGGAGGCCACTCTTCCAGTTGCCACCAAAGTTGACTCTTCGCGCTTTTTTTATAGTTTTTTTTTTTTTTTTTTTTTGACAGAGTTATAGACAGTGAGAGAGAGAGACAGAGAGAAAGGTCTTCCTTCCGTTGGTTCACTCCCCAAATGGCCGCCACGGCCGGCACTGTGCCAATCCAAAGTTAGGAACCAGGTGCTTCTTCCTGGTCCCCCATGTGGGTGCAGGGGCTTAAGCACTTGGGCCAACCTCCACTGCCCTCCCGGGCCACAGCAGAGAGCTGGACTGGAAGAGGAGCAACCGGGACTAGAACTGGTGCCCATATGGGATGCCAGCGCCGCAGGTGGAGGATTAGCTGTGGCTTAGCTGATAAAGCCACTGTCTGCAGTGCTGGCATCCCATATGGCCGCCAGTTCGATACCCAGCTGCTCCACTTCCAATCCTGCTCTGTGATATGGCCTGGGAAAGCAATATAAGATGGCACAAGTCCTTGGGCCCCTGTACCCACATGGGAGACCCAGAAGAAGCTCCTGGCTCCTGGCTTTGGATCAGTGCAGCTCCAGCTATTGCGGCCAATTGGAGAATGAACCACAGGATGGAAGACCTCTCTCTCTGCTTCTCTCTCTCTCTGTGTAACTCCGACTTTCAAATAAATAAAATAAATCTTAAAAAAAAAAAAAGTAAAGGAGACCACATAATTATCCCTTACCATTGTCCCATGGTGGGGGGTGGTGGTGGCAGATTTCCCCTGACCCTCTTCCCTCCCATTAATCATAGCATCACCAGTCTTGTGTCCTGATTTGAATTTTTTGATGGATCAAGATGTCCCAGACTCCTGTGTGGCACAGGCCTGTTTGCAGGTCCTGTGGGGAGCAGCAGCTGGATGAGAACTATGGAAGCAAATCCACCAACGGTTGCAGCAGTGTGCTCAAAAATATATCTACTTGCTTCAGCAACATTACCCGTGTCTTAGGGGTAGAAATGGCTTGGGAGCAAAGGGTTAAGGAGGTCTCACCAACCTAGTGCATGTGGGGGTGCTAAGAAGGATGCAGCCACCTACTGCAACGTCCAATGGCCTTAGAGGAAGCACAAAGCAAGGGTGGCCCCTGGATTCTATAGACATCCATCTCCACCTCCTTGTGTTGAGCTACTTTTCTTCTCTTCCATGATCTGGCTTTGTTTTTCTGCTATTGCAAAGGAATCCTCTCTCTACCTTTCATCTTGCCACCCTCACCAGGGCAAAGCTCATTCGCTTTGTCTCTGTCTAGTTCCCTCTGCTTCTCCCCAGGCTCTTCCCAGTGAGCTCTCCTACCTTGGACTAGAGACTTGACTGTTACCCTTTTTATAGTGAGCTGATGATGGTGCTGTGTCACAGGTTTTGGGGAGCAAAGTGAGGCAGGCTCATGATCATCCATTTGAACCTTTTAAAAGTGGATTTCCCCCAATATCCAAAGAGCTCCAATGAACTGGGATGAAGAAGAACTATTTGACAACATAGCAGTTTAATGAAGATCCAAAACATCAAAGAGGAGCAACAAAAACTGAACCTTAAAGGGAAGCAGCCGGAACTGAGGGAGAGGTCAGACTTGCCACAGGATAGATTTTTCTGGGTCTCATTAAAACTTCTACAGACAGAATGACATCCTGGGTTCATGGCCTCCCTGGAAGTCTCTGACAAACCACAGGGCCTTTTTCAGGCTCACCTCTCTGTGTGGGACGAGCACCACCCGACACAGAAGTGAAGCACCCCAGCTCTGAGGGCGCCGGGCTGTAGAAAAGGGGCAGGCAGCCCGGCGCTCCCTCCGCTCCTGGAGGGGTCTCCTCCTGCCCTCACCTCCTCCCCCCTATTCTGCCTCCAGGGATTTCTGCTCCGTGCCTCTCGTTTCGGCTCTTTCCTTCTGGAAGATTCTGCCATGTCTTCACCCCTTGATGGCTGGGGACAGCAGGGGGACTGAGCGTTGTGTGAGCAGAATGGCTTCTCCCTGGGTTCTCTGCCCCTCCCAGGTCGGTCCACGGGGCCCAGCTCAGTCCTCTCTCCTCCTCTGCAGCTTCGTCCTGGTTTCTTCCTGCCGCCGCCTCCAGGCAGCAATGATGGCCTCATCATCCATTTCCTCCTCTTCCTCCCTGTCCGTGCTTCTCCGATACTGGGACCGCCGCCCGGAGGCAAACCGCCCTTCTTCTCTGTTTTCTGTCCTCTCCTTCTCTCCCTCCTCGTCAGACCTCATGAAGCTCTGGGTGAATTTCCTCTTGGCCCCAAATTCGGAGAAATCCGATTTGGAGGACTCTTCCACGTCTTCCCAGTCCCTGGGCCTGGCCCAGCTGGGGTGCGGCAGCTCCGGGGACTCGGCCCCTTCAGGGGGCTCGGGGGTTCTGCGGAAGAAGTAGGGCTCTGGGCTCGCCTCTCGGGAGCTTGAGGTCTCGCTGAAGGTGGATCTGGAGAACTTGTGTGTCTCTCTGCCCTCCTTGGTGGAGGAGGCAGAGAAGCGCGAGGAGCTTCTCACAGAGCTGCCGTTCGCCTCGTGGTAGGAGGCGGTGTCCTGCTCCTGGGACTGGGACTTGGAGAACTTGTAACTGGACGATTTGGACTCCGTCTTCCGGAACAGGGTCGACCTGGTGTACTTCCCCCGGGAGCTCCCAGACCAGTCGCTCTGGGGAGGGGACTTCTCCTCTGTCCCGAGGCCACTGAGCCACCTGCTGATGCTGCCGTCCATCTCTCTGCCAGCTCTGCCGCCATTTTCACAGTGGTTAGAGACAGCCAGCGAGGAGGAGGCGTCTGTCTCGGGTTTTTGGGAGTTGCTGCGGGAAGAGTATCGAAAGCTCCCGATGGCACTGTCAGTGTCCTCATCCCTGTCCCCCAGGCTGTCGTCCTCCTCGGCCTTGACCTTCTTCTTCTTGAAAAGGGAGCTGCGCTTGTTGTCTGAGGCCAGCTTCTCCACTTTGTACTCGGACATCTTCTCACTGAGCTGCGCCTGCATCTCCCTCTCCTTCCGGCTGAGCTCCTTCAGGTCCACATTGTCGGCGAAGAGGCTGTAGATGGGCTTACTGGTCCCCCTCACTCTGCCCCCAGTGCCTTCAGCCCTGGAGCCCAGCGCGGTGCTGGAAGACAGCACCGACTGTGTGTCGGAGCTGGGTCTGGCCTGGCTCTGGGGCGGCAGACAGGCGCCCAGGGAGAAGCTGCTCTGGCCGCTGAGCATGGACACTTGGTCATCCCCCAGGCAGCTGGCCGCTGGCGCTGCCGCCTTCAAGCTCGCCACGGATGGTGGGCGGGACAAGAGCAACATCTCATTTTGCTTCTGGGCGAGGGTCTCGCTGACCACGTTGGCGATCCAGTTCTGGATGCTAGCAATGGAAATGGTGTCTCCAGGCCCCACGGGCAGGGTAGGCAGGGGTGTGGTGGGGTTGGAGGCCTGAGACAGGTGGGAGCGGAGGCTCTGGGAGCTGAGGACTGACGCTGTGTCCCCATCAGCACTGACAGAGGGGGCTGCCGACCAGAAGGCAGACAGGGGGATGCTCCCACTAGCAGCTGAGCTCTCTGCCTCCCAGCCTCCCAGGGACTGGCTCTCCTCCAGCGTCTGCCTGCTTCTCTCCAGCAGCTCCAGCCTCCTTTGTCTCTTCTTGGCCAGCACCGCGTCCTCACCCTTGCTGAGTTCCAGCACCTCCTCCTTGTTCTCGCTGCCCACCTGCTTCTGATGTTTCAGCTTCCAGGCCTGGTAGGCCGACAGGCTCACATCCGAAGGCTTCCTGGCGCCCTCGGCATCCAGGGCTCCCTGCTCGCTGCTGCTGTCTCCTGCCTCTGAGTCTTTCTTGTGAAATCCAAACTGGATTCTCTTGATCTTCCACCTTTCCAGGGCGGTGAGCTTGTCCTTGTTCCTGCTGCAGAAGTTGTAGAAGGAGCTGGCCTCCGAGGCCACACTCTCCTCGTCGTCCTCTCGCGCCCTGCTGCCTGCCTCCATCTGCTCCCTCTTGCTCCGACAGTGGTAGCTGCGCGAAGCTTCCCGCTCGATCTCCTGCAGTCGCTCGTTCCACACGTCCCAGGTGCTGTCGGTGGACACCGAGTCCGAGCGGCGTCGGGGGCCTGGGCTCCGGCGGCCCCTCTGCAGCTGCTGCTTCAAGATGCGCACGTCACGGCTGCTCAGGCTCTCGAAAGCGCTGCTCTCGCTCAGCGTGTGCCTCCGCCTTCTGCCCACCGAGGAGCCGGCCTCGCTCTCCTCTTCCTCCTCCTCCTCCTCCCTCCCCCACCGCCGGTGCCCCTGGGCTTGGTACCTCTCATTCCGGCTCTGCCACTCCTGGATGAGCCTCTCCACGTCTTCGTCCTCCGCAGCCCCATCCTCGCCCTGGCCGGCCGAGGCGGAGCACCTGCCGTCCCCGCCCGCGCCTAGGCCCTGCCCCCTCTTCCAGGCCGCGTAGAGCTTCTCCTCTTCCTCTTCGTCGATGAGCGTCGGGGGCTGGGAGGCCCGGCTGGCTTTGCCCAGGGAGGAGCCGCTCAGGAGGCTGGCGATGTCGTCATCCTCCTCCACGGTCAGGGCCCGCACTCTGGCCCCCAGCGTGCTCCCCGCGGCCCCGTCCGAGTCCGCGTCCGCCTCCGCCTCCGCCTCGTCCTCGTCCTCGTCCCGCTCCTCCATGAGCTTCTCGTTGAGCTCGCGCAGCTGCTTCAGGAAGCCCTCGTTGGGGCAGACGGGCCGCTTGCGGCGCACGGTGAGCAGGGCCTCCAGGATGGCCATGTTGTGGAAGATCATCAGGTAGGCCACCACCAGCACCGCCGAGCGGCTGATTCCCATCTCACTGCTGACCAGGACCTTCCCTGGAAACAACGGAACACGAGACGATGCAGCACAGGGCCTCCCTCAGAGGGCCCCCACCCCCGCCCCGCGCCAAGTGCTGCTTTGATGGGCAGCACTGAGTTGACAGCGCCTCTGCTCAGAGCGCCCCGTGCCCTCCCCACTTTTGAAACACTGGAAGGGGGCCTGCGCTCTGCGCTGTGGCGCAGCGGGTTAACGCTCTGGCCTGAAGCGCAGGCATCCCATATGGGCGCCAGTCCGAGACCCTGCTGCTCCACTTCCTGTCCAGCACTCTGCTATGGCCCCGGAAAGCAGTAGAAGATGGCCCAAGCGCTTGGGCCCCTGCACCCACGTGGGAGACCAGGAGGAAGCTCCTGGCTCCTGGCTTCAGATCGGTACAGCTCCGGCCGTTGTGGTCATCTGGGGAGTGAACCATTGGATGGAAGACCTCTCTCTCTCTCTCTCTCTCTTTCTCTCTCTGCCTCTCCTCTCTCTCTGTAACTCTTTCAAATAAATAAATCTTAAAAAAAAAAAAAAGAAAGAAAAAGAAAAGAAACACTGGAAGGCATTTCTGCTTCCTTCCTGCCAACCTGAGGGAGGAGCAATAAAAGAATAGAGGAGGAGGGAAAAGAGAAAATGAAGGGGCTCTGATATGGATGAGTCACAGAGGTGGAATGTCACTGCCGGGGGGCACAGGTCTCAGGGGACACAGGGTCACCAGTCACCAGCCTGATGCTTCCGGGGGGGGGGGGGGGAGCTCGCTAGCTCACATAAACACCTGGACTTGCTCCATGTTTGGATTACTCTAATTAAAAAAAAAATCTATTCATGGGGCCAGCATCCTGCTATTGCAGGGTAAAAGCTTGCATCCCATAGGAGCACTGGTTCAAGTCCCAGCTGCCCCACTTCTGATCTAGCTCCCTGCTAATGCACCTGGGAAAGCAGCAGAAGATGGCCTAAGTCTTTGGGCCCCTGCACCCATGTGGGAGACCTGGAAGAAGCTCCTGGCTCCTGGCTTTGTGTTGGCTTAGACGATCAGCCCAGCTCTGACCTGTTTCGGCCATTTGGGGAGTGAACCAGCAGACAGAAGATGTCTCTCGCTCTCTGTCTCTCTTTCTCTGTAACTCTACCCTTCAACTAAATAAGTAAATCTTAAAGAACAAAAGAAAACAAAAAAAATGCATTAATGATTTGGTTGCTGGTACCACGGGTTAAGCCACCAGCTCATCCCATATGAACACCAATTGGAGTTGCGGCCACTCTGTTTCCAATCCAGCTCCCTGCCAACGCACCTGGGAAAGCGGGGGGGAGGATGACCTTAGTGATTGGGCCCCTGCACCCACGTGGGAGACCTGGAAGAAGTTCCTGGCTCCTGGTTTCCACCTGGCCCAGCCCTGGCTGTTGCAGCCATTTGGGGAGTGAACCAGCAGATGGAAGATCTATCTCTCTCTCTCCATCTCTTTTCAAACAAATAAATAAATCTTTAAAGTAATTCATTCAGATGTTAGAGCAAAATGTAGACTTCTGTAATAGTCATCTAGTGCTCCTACTCTGACATTCTGGGGCCAATAATGAAACTTCTGTACAAATTAGACCTTTAATAAAAACTTTTAAAGAGATCATCATTATATTCTTACAAATTTCTTTCTTTTCCTGGGTGTTCCGAGTCTTGCAATTACTGTCTACACATCTTTTCATGTTTCCTTACTATTCGAGCCACTCTCCTCCAGGTTAAGACTTGCATTTATCAGTTTTTCCACTGAGAAGGTTGCAGCAAGATATTTCAGGTTTGGACTGAGTCACACACAGTCCAGTTGACCCCTCATCACCTTTGTTCTGGGCGCTGGGCCCTCACTCATGCCATCGGAGCTTGCAACATGGGTGTGTCTGTCATATGATAAACACACATTGTCTTTTCTAGCAACTCTATTAACTTTCTATCAAGTCTCTAAAACTTAAAAAAAAAAAACAAAACCTCCCACGATGTCATGTCTCTCTTCTCTTGCGGCATCTCTTCAACACAAGGATCGTTTCTCAAGTTCCTGTGAATGTTTTTGGTAGATGTGGGCTGGGCTTACAGCCTACAGATGCGCCTGCCGGTCTTGACTCTGCCACTCAACACATCGGTTCTCCTCTGGCCTGGCCTGTGGCTTCCCGTCTTTCTAAATGTGACAAACGTGTCTTCATTATAATTCCCGTTTATACTGCAGACTGGGACCACAGGAGCCTGACCTCCTCAGCTGTCACCAATCTATTTGCAAATAATCTAGTTTGCTCAGTTGGCCAAGAGTCTCACTGAGCACAATGAGATGGACGCGGTTCTTTTGTTGTTGTGTGTTTGCACGAGTTAAGGTCCTGCCTTTGTCCCACTGGCAATGGAGACGGGGATTCCTGGGGATTCCAGGGCAGATGCCGGAGAGCAGAGCCCAGCAGCGCCGAGAGCCAGCAACCACTGCAGGGCAGTAACCGTGCCCGGCAAAGCTGCAGAGCATCATCTACGTTCCCTTAACTTAGCCCCTTGCACCTCCAGCTCCGGGCTCCACTCTCCCTCCTCCAGGACCTCTCCCCTTTACCAGGTGGCCGGGCCCCGATCTGCTGCTGTTAGGACCAAAGTCTGACTCTTGCTTTGGGGATGGTGTCGCCAGGTCAGTCAGCTCACTTTAGGACACTTCAGGACACGACCAGCCGGTTTTTGTCATAAGGGCACCAAATACAACTTAAGACTCAGTCTGGTAGCAACCGGTTGGGGTGCTATGTTCTTCCCTGCTCCCAGAGAGGAGCCTCAGGGCAGCCCAGGGGACCAGTGGGAGGCTGGGTGGGGATTTTCTGTTTTCTCTCTGTGAAGTTCAGGGTTCGTGCTGATGTAAAGACTTTTCTCTGCACAACTCTAGGGGGTACCCTTTGCATTGAAGTCAAAATACACTTGTTTGGATCTGATGGAAATTTCCAGCAGTGAAATGGTTTGGGGAAAAGGTGGTCTTTTCCTGACTTGCAGGTGAGCAGCAGGGTTGCTTGGTTAAAGGGTCCATCGGTGAGTTAACAGTTTGGAGTCAGCACGGGCATTTGGCTGCCACTTGTGAGACCTGCCTCCTTTCTTGGAGCGCCTGGTGTGAGATCCGAGTCAGCTCTGCTTCTGATCC
The DNA here is from genome assembly GCF_033115175.1 of Lepus europaeus. Classification (NCBI taxonomy): domain Eukaryota; kingdom Metazoa; phylum Chordata; class Mammalia; order Lagomorpha; family Leporidae; genus Lepus; species Lepus europaeus. The sequence continues at coordinate 132,606,187 of NC_084831.1, read as the reverse complement.
AGCTTCCTGCCAATGCACACTCTGGGAGGCAGCAGGTGATGGCTCAACAACTACTTGGGTTCCTGTCACTCAAATGGGAGAGCCAGATTGAGTTCCGGGCTCATAGCTTCCACCAGGCTCAGCCCCAGCTATTGCCAGGCATTGAGTAGAACACCCTTGCTCTTCCTTGGATTGCACTTTTCCTATCTTCTGGGGTCACTGGGATTGTCGTTTAGAATTCCCAGTGCCAGGTGTCCCCATGCCCTCTTTTCTGGAGTAGAGGAAGCAGCAGAAGCAAGGCTCAAGGAGGAGAAGGCTCAGGGTTGCTGACAACTGCTCTGCCCTGCAGTAGGCTCTCCCCGCAAAGGCATCAACCAAAGTGACAACACGTCCTCTCTTTGGCTGCCTGGTGGGACAGTGAGGCTGAATGGCAGTAAGCAGGGAGGAGAGGCCTGCAGGCCATACAGGACCATGAGTCTGGCACCGCGGCTGGCCCCTGGCTACACATCTCTGCACCTGCTGTGGGCATGCTGGGCCCCTGGGTAGTTTGCTGCTGACTTCTTGCTGTCCTGGTGGCCACTCCATCTCTGCCCTGTGTTCGCTCTCACTTCTGGGATGGGATGCACACCTGGGACACTGCAGGGGAGAATGTGGCCGCAGCCCTGCCTACAGCGCCAGAGTGACCGGGCAAGCCAGCTCTACTACTCTCCCTGTAACATTATTTTTTAAAGATTTATTTATTTATTTGAAAGTCAAGTTACACAGAGAGGAGGAGAGGCAGAGAGAGAGAGAGAGAGAGAGAGAGAGAGAGAGAGAGAGAGGTGAGAGAGGTCTTCCATCTGATGGTTCACTCCCCAATTGGCTGCAATGGCCAGAGCTGCGTCGATCTGAAGCCAGGAGCCAGGAGCTTCCTCCCGGTCTCCCACGTGGGTGCAGGGGCCCAAGGACTTGGGCCATCTTCTACTGCTTTCCCAGGCCACAGCAGAGAGCTGGATCAGAAGTGGAGCAGCCGGGACTCGAACTGGTGCCCACATGGGATGCCCGCTACACCACAGTGCCAGCCCCAATAAACATAATTTTTAAAAATTCCTCTTCTCCCAGTTTTCCCATGGCTAGCTCCTTTCACCCCTCAGCTTACACATCCCATTCCATGAAAGGGCCCCTCATCCACCTTTTCTTAGGAGCCAGCTGGTCACCCTGTCTGACATTTTTCTTTCTTTTTTTTTTTTTCCTTTCTTCCTTTCAAAACAATTTGCTCTCCCCTCACTATAGTCTGAGGATTCAAAGGCTGGACACTGCATCTTTCACCCCAGTGCCTGCAATGGTAGCTGGCCCGGGTTAAGCCTTACTTGCTGGATGAAGAATCACCATTTCCTCTCTCCTCCTCTTAGGGGAAGAACACCCTGCTCAAGATCGGTTCCCTCCAAACATGGCAGATAACCAGAGGGTTCCATCCTGCTCCCCACGGGACTTCGGCCGCAGGGGAATCCCAGCAGACCCCCCACCCCTCACCTCTGTAGGTCAGCAGTGCTTCATCGAGGAACTCGGCCGCCTTCCGGAAGTGCTGGGAGATGTCCACCTCTGGGAAGTCATCCACCTCCACCCCCAGGTATTGGATCTCCAGGCCGGTGTAGAAGTCGGGGCCAGTGTAGACGCCTGTGCCATGCGCGGCGTTCAGGATGTGGGTAATTCCCAGGCGTTTCAGCCTCCCCTTGTTCACAGCCACGCTCCTGGGGCAGAGACAGGGATGTGTTGGCCGGAATCAGAGCTAGACAGGTGCCTTACCGCTGCGATGGGAGGGGGACGCCTGATTGGAGGGTCAGCGGGCGACAGCTGGACAAGGACCTCCTTCTCCACTCCTGGATGTCTGGGCTCACTGCAAATACCATTGTGAAAAGGGGCAGTGACTTGGCCGCAACAAGAGAGAGAAGAGACAGAGAACTGGGCAGGGGAGGGCAGAGTGAAGAGAACAGAACTGATGTGCCAGGGAATCTTTGAGTGGTACAGGGACCTCTAGCTTAAGATCCCATGCCTTGGGGCTGGCACTGTGGCATAGCAGATAAAGCCACCACCTGAAGTGCTGGCATCCCATATGGGCGCCGGTTCGAGTCCCGGCTGCTCCACTTCTGATCCAGCTCTCTGCTATGGCCTGGGAAAGCAGTGGAAGATGGCCCAAGTCCTTGAGCCCCTGCACCCACATGGGAGACCTGGAAGAAATTCCTGGCTCCTGGCTTCGGATTGACAAAGCTCCAGCCATTACAGCTGATTGTGAAGTGAACCAACAGATGGAAGACCTCTCTCTCTTTCTGCCTCGCTTTCTCTTTCTGTGTAACTCTGACTTTTAAATAAATAAATAAATCTTAAAAAAAAAAAAAGATCCCATGCTTTGGGAGTGGCACAAAAGTGTCAGACCAAAACAATACACTTAGGTGTCCTTTATATTGATATTGCATGCTGTATTTTTCAAACTCCTTCCATATTATTTTATTTTATCCTAATAATAAACTTAAGACACAGATTTTTTTCCCCATTTGAAGATTACAAAAGTGAATTCAAGAGCTTTTATAATCTCCCAAGCCTGAGAAAGGTGAGAAAGACTTGGAACACCATCTGGTGTCTTAGGTTTTGAGTTCATAGCTGCATCGCTGTGGCTGAGTGAGCGGAGTTTAGTTTGGAGAGGCTCTGAGGACAGTGCTGCCCAAGAAGGGGTAGGGGCCTTTAGTGGGTCCCTAGGGACCGTGCTGTGAATGTTCTTGGCTCTGCAGCTCCATTTAAGGATCACCAGGGGGCAGAGTTGTGCCTAACAGGGTAAAGTGGCCACCTACAGTGCCACCATCCAATATGGGTGCCGGTTCGAGTCCTGGTTGCTCCACTTCCGATCCAGTTCTCTGTTATGGCCTGGGACAGCAGTGGAAGATGGCCCAAGTCCTTGGGCCCCTGTACCTGCGTGGGAGACCTGGAAGAAGCTCCTGGCTCCTGGCTCCTGGCTTTGGATTGGCACAGCTCCAGCCCTTGTGGCCATTTGTGGAGTGAACCAGTGGATGGAAGTGCTCTCTCTCTCTCTCCCTCCCCCTCTCTCACTCTCACTCTGCCTCGTAAATAAAGAAATAAATAAATAACATAAGGATCACTGAAGACCTGGTGCCCGGCTCTGGGAATCAGGTCCTTTGGGGTGCAGTGTAAGCCCCCATGTCCTAAAGCTATTTTCCCTCCTGCCTTCCCTGGGGCCACAGATCCCCTTCTTTACTTCTGGGCATGCGAGCAATTCTATTACGAAGACACTTCCTGCAGGGGCGGATCGCAAGCCTCAGTTCCACAGATTGACCTACGGGTACCAACTGTGCATTGGCAAAGCCCTGAAGAGACGGGACGCCAGTGAGTTCTGGAAGCCAGTGATGAGCTCTTCAAAAATAACATTTTCTGACCTTACAGACAATAGATGGCTACTCTAGGAAACTTGTTCGACTCAAAAGCAACTCAAAGCAGTCCAGGAGAGCCACCTCCCAGAGAGCTCTGCTATGCACACCACGTTTCTTTCGAATGTCTTGGCTCTGGATAAGCACAGCGCAGACCCCGATATCTCCCTCGGTTAGCGTCGCACTGGACACGTGCAGCAGTCGTTTGGTTAGCGTCGCACTGGACACGTGCAGCAGTCGTTTGGTTAGCGTCGCACTGGACACGTGCAGCAGTCGTTTGGAATCCAGTTTCCCTCTCATTGTGCTGTGCAGATTGAAATGCACGCCCGTATTGTCAGTGGCTCCTCGTGTCCTGAGCACGGCTGTCACAGGTGTCACGGGATGGTCACACAGTGGGGCTGGCTGGACTCTGGCAGGAAGGGAGGCCCAGGGAAGGCGCCTGGTGGGGCGAGGCTGTACCATGGAGCCCAGGCCAGAACAGGAGGGCAAGCGTTGAGGCCTGCATTTTGCCTGGGGAGCTTTGTGCCAGGTGGACAGGGTGGGGTGGGGGCGGAGGGGGCGCTTTCTCCAAGGCCCAGGCAGGGGAGGCGGCCAGACAGCCTCAGTTTGTGGGTGGGCTAGGGTGGGGCTGTTGGTCAGAGCTGGAGGTAGCTCTCTCTGGCACTAACCAGAGTGGTAGGGAAAGGGGGGTGCCCCCAGCAGTCAGACTCACTTCTCAGCAATGAAGACGTTGGGCCAGACCTCGTCCACCTCATTCCGGGGAGCCTCTTGGCGGTCCCGGAGCAGGGCCCGCTGCAGGTCCATGACGCAGGGGGTGTTGTACAGGCTGGTGTCGTCCATCTTCTCCCTGACGCGGTTGTATAGGTCCTCCACCAGCAGCTGCTCCGCAGACTCCAGCATGCCCGGGCACTCCGCCTCTGCTCTCAGCCCCCGAGGCTTGAATTCTACACAGGACAGGCGGCACTCATGTCAAATGGTTAGCGACACCCTGGCCTTCCCTGCTCCCTGGGGGACCCAGTACATGGACTGAGTGTGGCAGGGTTTGCCAGGAAGGACTCGATGGGGGTTCTGGGACCCCCACTGCCTTCACCTGGACCCCTGTGATCAGTTCTAGCCCCAGGTTTACATGGGTGTGGTTGAAGGGAAGCCAGCTTCTCCCTCCCATCTTTCTCTGCAGCTGACTGATAATTTTAAACTTTTGAAATACATGTGAAAGGTAGAGACACACAGAGACAGACAGAGAGGGACAAGGAGAGAGAGATCTTCCATCTGCCGATTCATTCCCTAAACGTCTACAACAGGCGGGGCTGGGCCAGCTGAAGCCCGGAGCCCAGAACTGAATCCAGGTCTCCCACAGGGGTGGTGGGGACCCAAAGACTTGAGCCATCACCTGCTACCTCCCAGGGTGCACAATCAGCAGGAATGTGGTATCAGAAGCAGAGGCACGACTCACACCCAAGCACTCTGAAATGGAACACGGGAAGCCTACGCCGTGTCTCCCTGCTGCACCCAAACCCTGGCCCTGATGGCTTTTAGACCCAGGTCCTTATCTGTTAGGTGTATGTTGGTTCATGTTTACCCCTCCCACAGTGCCCAGGACAAAGTGGATGCTCAGGAGTGCTTACTGAAGGAAGACTTGATGCTCCTCCCTAGCAGAAGGGGTCTGCCTCCTTTACAGACGGAATGCAATTAACCCTGGAGCAGTAAAACTTCCAGCAGCCACTGGCACAACGTAACCTTCTGTTATACGTTTAAGTGGCTTGTGTATTCCATTTAGCGTCTTCTTCCCCACCACTGGCATGTAAGCCCCTAGGACATATCCTCCCAGCTGTCACACAAGTGGTGCAAGTTTGCCCTTAGTCCCACGACAGGACAACAGATCAGAAAAGAACACACATTCCAAATGAACTCAAACTCCACTCACCCACACCTGGAGTGAACCTTTTTCTCCTCCTAGTAATATTTTTGTTCAGGGGCAGGCATTTGACAAAGTGATTTAGTTCCCCACTAGGGATGCACCCCAAAGCAGAGCGCCTGGTTTGAGTCTGGGTTTTGCCTCCAATTCCAGCTTCCTGCAGGTGCACACCCTGGGAGGCAGCAGATGATGGTTCAGGTACTCGAGTTCCTGTCACCCATGTGGGAGACCCAGATGGAGTTCTGGGCTCTGACTTCGGCCTGACCCAACCTCGGCTGTCGCAGGCTGTCCCTGGGTGTCGAGTCCACCTCCCTCCCTGCATGGCTCCCCCCATTTAGCTCTGTTCTCTGAGGTTTCTGCCGAAGCCCTTTTGCACCTTCCTGAGAGCGAGGCTGCCACCTCCCCCTGTTGTCACGAGCGAGCACAGTGGTGATTTTAAATGTCGCCCAGTAAGTTTTTCTCTCTGTACAACATGCACTATTTTTCCTCCCCTCACAGCTCTTCAGTCACTAAGGAATGAAACGTAGGCTTAATATCCCAGAGAAGGAGAGAGCAGGTAAGATCTAGAATAATAAAACAAAATTGCTTATTTTTGGTTTTAGCCTAGACTTTGAATGTCTATCGCATCCTTTGACTTGAAAGTGATGCTTTCAAAGGAAGAGAATTTTTTTTCCACTGAACTTGTCCTCAGTTATCAAAGCCTGGAAAATGACCAGAAGAGTGGAGCACAGAGCAGAGAGGTGCATGACGGGAAGGCAAGGAGGTTGCCAGCCAGAGGCAGGAACAGAAGGGCAGGACCCAGAGCAACTCAGAGAGCTGGACCAGGGTGAAGCCACTGCCTGGGTCCAGGAACCCTGGGCTGGCCGAGAGCAAAACCACAGACCCCCAGGTAGAGTGAAAGAACAAAAAATAAAAAATAAAAAACAGAGGGGGCTTTGAGCAGACAGGGACCTTCCAGGGTGCCCAGAGCAAGCCACCAGCAACTGCAGATTGAATTCTGGGTGGAGCCAAGAGAGCCATGTGTCCTCCAGGGACCCTGGTGGGGACCTGAAGGGAGGCCTGGGGTCAGTGTGAGGAAGGAGTGAACAGCCTGATTCTTGGGGCCCAAAGCCAGGGAAAGGACTGTGGCCGTTGCAATGGATACCTGCACTAAATTCAAGGGCTGGCAGGGTCCTGTTTCATAAGCAGTTACTGCCTTGTCCCACCCCGTCCTGCCTGGGAGCAGGGAGGGGAGAGAGGAAGGGAGAAATTGTGAAAAACCATTTGTTCAAAATTGAGTAAAAAAAAAAAAG